>NC_080572.1:178479308-178788225 GCF_030247185.1 Malaya genurostris
ATGTTTTCATAAGTTCCTATCTCATGCCTCCCCGTGTGCCTATGGTGATATTAGTTCAATAAAACGGTTTTGATTAGGTGCTATTACCTTGATCGATAGCAGCCGAATGAGAGGGTGCTGTTTCTTTTCTTGAAAATTGGACCAAATTTAGTCAGACCACTTTTTGTGTTTTTATAAGATTCTTCTTTGACATTTCTAGTATTATTTATTGAAGATACGAGCGCGTCCCACCAATCTTGTTCTTATCTTTAATGAATTCAATAATACAAAATACGTATCATTGGTAAAAGTATCTGTTTGGGTAGAAACTCTGACAATAAAAAATGCCACAGGATCTGAAAAAAACTCTTCCTTGAAGCTTAAAAATACACATGGAAATTTTGAAAACTTGAAGGTACCCCGCTTGTGAGGAATTCTGGCAACTGTCAGAAGGCTGGCTGCATTCCGGCTACTGTCAAAATTGTCAAGGCGAAATTGCGTCATTATCTCGCCGTACGTGTCTTGTTTATTTCCCTCCTACTTCTTTTTTCTTTTTTTTTATTCGACTTTATTTGATATTCGTCAATCCTGCATGTATGTACAAAAAACGAATCTTGAGACGAGGTAAATGAGATTGAAATATGGGTATGTTTGGTAATGAGAAAGCAATGTTATTGGCAATAACATTTTCCATGATTAGTATATATGAAGGTGAATAACTTATTGCCTTTCATATGTATATTTTATTGAAAAAATAAAACCAAGACGCTTAAAATGTAGAACCGATTCAAAACGAGGGAAGTTTTACTTTTCTGTTACAATTCGAAAAAAAATGCAACTGAAGCGCATCGAATGTTTTCAGAAACTTACGGTGATGCTGCTCTGAGTAAAAGAACGTGTCGGGAGTGGTTTCAACGTTTTAAAAATGGTGATTTCGATGTCGAAGACAAACATGATGGTGGAAGAGAAAAAACCTACAAAGATGAATAACAATTTACTACGAGCTCTTAAAACCGGGTGAAACCATCACAGGAGATCGCTACAGAACGCAACTGATGCGCCAAAAGACAAAAAACCACAGTATCAAGAGCGACATGACAAAGTCATCCTCCAACACGACAATGCTCGGCCTCACGTCGCAAAAGTGGTCAAAAAGTACCTGGAAACGCTGGAATGGGAAGTCTTGCCCCACCCGCCGTATTCCCCAGATGTCGCCCCTTCTGACATCCACCTATTCCGTTCGATGGCACACGGCCTGGCAGATCAACATTTTCAATCCTTCGAAGAGTTGGAAAAATGGATTGCTTCATGGATAGCGTAAAAAAAGGACTCCTTTTTTCGAGCCAGATCAACATTTTCAATCCTTCGAAGAGTTGGAAAAATGGATTGCTTCATGGATAGCGTAAAAAAAGGACTCCTTTTTTCGAGCCGGGATCCGAAAATTTCCGGAATGGGAGAAAGTTGTCCGAAAATTTCCGGATGGGTGAAAGTTGTCGACGGACAATACTTTGAATAATACATCTGTACGCACTTTTTCGCTTCGCAATAAAGGCGGAGTGCAGATGGAAGACGGAACGTGGAGACGGCGTATGAATCACGAATTGCAACAGCTGCTAGGAGAACCACCTATCGTATGGACAGCTAAAATCGGACGTCTACGATGGGCTGGGCATGTCATAAGGATGTCGGACGACAGCCCAGTGAAAATGGTTCTTGAATGTAATCCGACTGGTAGAAGAAGAAGAGGAGCGCAGCGAGCAAGGTGGATCGATCAAGTGGAAGGTGACCTCAGAAGCATCCGTGCCTTGAGTAGCTGGCGACGAGCAGCCATGGACCGAGTTATGTGGAGACGTATGCTTGATACCAGGCGCGGCAACTATGGGGGGGGCAAGGCACTTTTTGCCCCCCCCAAAAGATTTATTGGAGAGGCCATGTCCCCCCAATATTTTGACAACTGGAATAAATATTAGAAAATTTGCTAGAGATATCTTATGATATAACACTTTTTTCTGTTATCCCCGTAGTTGGTCTTCGTAATCCTTCATATTTCTTAATTAAATTACTAAAATTTTATAATTAATATACTGCAATGTGAAATGTGCTATACTTTACCACTTTCGAATATTCTTTATTACTGGAATAGTAGGGAAAATGTTCGTGATTTTTACTTGGTTGCTTTTTATTTGCTCTAACCTCTCCGTTTCCTTTATAAATTTTTTTTATATATTGCAAAGTTCAATGATCTGTAGTAATAATTTTTTGTGCCCCCCCAATATTTCATGGAACTTACCGCCCCTGCTTGATACAGCAAAGGACACTCCAGGCCTATAGCTGTTAGGTAAGGTAAGGTAAGTATTTATAGACATTATAAGCATAAGACATTGGCTCCCATAACTCTGTAACTTCGCATAAAAAACCGCATAACTCTGAAAATTCGCATAAAAAAGATCGCATAAAAAGGACCTTAGTGTATAGATATACACTACACTGGAAATAATCATGTGCAAAGCATGATACTTGTAGAACACATGATATTTATAAAAACATACACTTAACTCATAAAATTGTAATTGTAATTGTAATTTATCAGCCCACAACCTGGCAGACCGTGTCCGCCCATCTGCTTGAGTGAGGTTCACTTCAAGCTGGCTGTGAGCCTACTAAAGCCTGACCGTTGATATGCACTAGACCGTATAGCACACCGGCTTCCTCCACCAGCAGGCGCTGCTCTGAGTCCCACTGGTTTCAGATACATTAGGTTAGGGATAGTGGAGATAAATAGGGAAATATAGCATTTAGAAGTTTACTAACTACTACTAACTACTGTCTTTGTGGCTGAAAATAAAGCGTACGGAACAATAATAATAATTACAATAATAACAATAATAATAATAATGGTAATAATAATAAAGTGACATTAAAAACAATAGTGCACTTACCCCTCTCTCCCCACCTTACCTCAGCTTAACAAAGGTCAAGTTATCACTCAGTTACCACCTTTTCGTCGTTCTCTGGAGACGCCCCAGGGTTCTTCTTCCTAAAATTTCCTTGCTCTTAGGCCTTCGATGACAGTTCCTTATTTCAACATTCCCGTTTCATTGCGCCCCCACCATGAAATGAAATAAGATAAAATAAAGTCAGGTGTTAGTAAGTCTGTTGGATCATATGATGCAAGGTAAGGATGCGCATTCAACACCAGATTGTCCAGGGAAGCCACAGTATGTACACAATGGCACGATTGCTTAAAATGTCTTCACACCTGCCCTGATCAGTTTCGCCGTCAATGCAACCTGTATAACATCAGTACCGATATCGAACCGGATCGGAAGGTTTGAAACTTCCCCAACGGTTCATAAGATGTCAATCCGCTCCTATTCCTAATCAGAGATGCCAGAACCGCAGATATGTCTGTAAATCTGCAAATTTTACAGACTTTTGAAATTGTCGCGACCTTTTTTCCAAGTTCGTTTAGTTATAGATCATAGAGAAATTTCTGCAATATTTGCTAACAGCAGATTTGTTTTCAGATATACAGACTTTTGCAACGCTGTCTGAAGATATTTGAAATTTTTTTCTGGCATCTCTGATAATAATAAGTCCACTTTTTGAATTTAATTCACCTGTTCCGGACGAATGTGATATATTAATCACCCCCATTCTGCATCCCGATCGAGTCGGACCCCGTCAAACGAATGTAAAAACCTGCACTCTGTAATTCGATCGAGTTATGCCTTTGTATGGAGAACTCGATCGAGCTACAGAACGCAAAACTTCACACCCGATCGAAACAATCCGACTCGAACAGAACACAGAGCCGGGGTGAATAAGCATCCCAATTGCATCAGTAATGCCTGAAACAACCCAATGGCCCATTGTCAATTTCAAGCAGTATCAGTCATGTCAACTCTGTGATAAATACAGATGATATAATAAATTCGTTTTACCGTTTTAAGCGAACGATCGATCTCGGTATGATCCGACTTGGTCAACACGAAGTGTAAATTGACTCCCACCCTCATCCGCCAAGCAGGGTACGCGCCCTGTAGTTTATCATCCTAAGCTCAGGGCAATAGGATAGTTACTATTAATAATATAAAATTTATAATTTTTTTAATAAAAGTTTACATGTTGCACACTTCCCACGTTAAGAATATTAGCAACAGTCACAAAGTGGGTTGATAATCGAGACATCTATAGTAAGATGTTAGTTCCTTATCAACAGTTGCACTCTGTCCCACCGCTTGCTAATACTCCGCACCTCCTCATTCTGCTAAAAACAGGAGTCACCAGTCATCATTTGACACCGTGTAGGCATGAGGTCGGGGCTTGTGACGACCAGAGCTAAGTCAATCAAACTGCCGATACAAACAGTAAGATATGATATTTGTCGCTCCTTCCAGGATGTCGTGCACCTTTGACCCCCTACACTTAACTCATAAAATGAATGTAAAATCTGTTGATATTAAATGGTAATCATGCTACATTTATCTGAAATGCACATCAAAACGATAGGATATATCGTTACCTCTAGATTCTCTATGAATTTCATATGAATGTCACTTTAGTACAATATGCAATTCGGATTAAACGTCGATTATCGAATATGTTGGGTTACGCGTCGTTGAAGTTCTTCGACATAACCTGTTATGACTTCTCGACAGAGAAAGCAGGATCTGGAAGGAAGCTTTCTACATATAATCAACACGTCTCCCTCTTGGACTAATTGATTTTTTCTAATGACTACCAGAAATTTTCTCCGAAATATTTCGTCAGAAAATAATTGCGTAGTTCTAAGCAAAAATGTAAAACGTAAATGACAGTTGTAAAGCCGAATTTCGGCAAACGCATTTGCTGGTCTCGGGATAATTGTTAATCAGGGGATGGGTATAGTGTGATGGGTAAGTCCATGCCTTTCACGCAGCCCGCCTGGGTTCGATTCCCAACCCCGCACATAGGGTCAGAAAGTTTTTCTGATCCGAAGAGGCGAATGACCTCAAGGTTAATCTCTATAATCGAAACAAAAAAAAAATAATTGTTAATCACCGATAAGTTCAGCACAAAATTTTGCCAAATCTCGGCAAATAGACGTCCTTTGCCGAAAAATTAGCAAATTTACTAAACAAATCTCGGAAAACATAATATTTATTTGTCTTTACCGAGATCGAGAATTGGGTTTAAGTGTGTAAATGCTTCTTAGAGCTGAAGCGAAGATATTTTATTCGATTACGATTCGAAAATAACATACCGACTCTAATGACTATTGGTACAAGAAAAGCAAAAAAGTCACTTTTGATCACAATCGAGAGAAATATGTGAGCCAATATGCTAACGGCAAACCGACCGACCCCCAAAGTTACACTAACAAAAATCAGTCCACACGGTTTCATTAGGGTTTTAATTTCAAATTTTTTAACTTATCAAGTACACTTTCTTCGGGCTGATAATGAATGACCTCATCATCACTGGTTGTTGTACTGCTGTAATCCGACTCGGTTTCATCATCCTGGTCTGAATTACTAGTGTCATCGGAGTCGGTGGATTCATAGTCTTCTTCCATTACTGATTTTATAATTCTGAAAGCAACAGACATCCTTTCCAGTCCTAATGAACCCCCACGGATTGATGTAGACAGCTATAGTTTAAAGAAAGCACATTGCAGACAAACATGATGTAGCATTTGTTAAATACTCACCGCTGCAATATCCTTAGTAAAAGCTCGTAAAGTATCACTCACATAGCAATATTGAATAAGCTTCACGTAATCTTTGATATAGTAATGGTTGAGCACGACCGTGTCATGCGATTTGAAAGACTCATAGCAATACAAGAGTTTTTCCAGGATCCATTCATTTGAATCATCTTGTTTTAAAGCATTTTCCAACATGGTAGTACAGGTATGGGCTAGATTCTGATTTCGGTACAGCGGATAGATACAGCATCTTCGATAAAATGCTACGAGTACCTCTTGAATCGAATCAAATTTTTCAAAGTAAGACAGCGTGGCCGATATCCGGTGAATGTTGAAATGTGAAATCGCTTCGTTAAGCTCGTTGTGGTTGATCAGTTTATCGTAAAGCACCGCTAGTAAAATATCAACCAAGCTAGTAAGGATGGATGGTTGCTCATGTAAACCGCAGTAATCGTCGATTTTATGTGATTTTTCCTCCATAAGTAATTTGATGCAGTATCTTTGGTTATCCGTCAGTTTTACATCCAAAGGAATAACAACCGATTCTAATCCGAACCTATCAATAACGTATTGAACATAATCCATGCCGTAATGCTCAGGATTAAAATCGTCCTGCTCGTCTTTAATGCGCTTAGCTCTTCTTTCTTCAAATGAAACATTCTCAGGGTTTGTCAATGTTTTGAAATCTTGACTGTTTTGCTGTGTACGAAATACTTTTTCAACTTTGATGAAACTCGAAAAAAAAGTAAGAACTTACAATATTCAGCACGGAACAATAAAAATCGCCAAATCCATATTTAAAAATATTTTGGTTTGATTTTGTGGGTTCGTCACTGACTGTTTGCAGTGGAATGTGATAAACGATGGAGGATTTCTCATAATCTATGCTTTCGGGATACACATCTGTTTTCACAAGGTACTTGTCGGATGATATTCTGAAACATGATATTTTTAAATCTAAATCGCTTTACATATTAGCACATGATACCTCAAATGATAGGGCGGTGCGGTGAACACAAGCTCCTTTTCGTGCACTTCAAGATTGATAGAATCTTCATGTTCCACATCTACATTTGGTGTAGTAACAATCAAAATTGCATGAGTTTCACTGTATTTCAAATTGTAGGAAACTACGTCGCTCATTTTATGAAATCACAGCAACAAATTCACCGCCATCGTAGCATGCTTACTCAAAGCTTTGTTTTGGACCTGATCAGAGTTGCCAGGCCATTTTTTCAAAAAAAATTTTCCAACCCGAAAATCTTTCCCAGAATCTCTACACTGCTAAAAATCGACACCTTATTAAAATATGTTTCTCTACATACATTTCAAGTTCTACCCGCATAGCGTTTTGGCTACCTGGGCAGCCATGACCACCAGACGGCTACCAAAATTGATTCAGTGACGGTTGTCAAATCCAATTTGACAAAACAAAGTCGCCTGTATCTAAGTTAGCCGAGCGTTTTCATCCTCTCAACTTCGCTGAAAATGTCAAAGATTTTGATGTGGAAAAATCCTTGTGGATACGGTTGTATCGTATGGGTTGTATAGCTGGCAGCGGTGAGGCAGTCGGTCACCAGAATGTCTAACAGCCATATTTTTCCAGCTGGTAGCGTTTAGTCAGCCATCTGGCAGTCATGCGTATGCGGGTATAGACTCACTAACATATCAACGCTAAATTTATTCTTAAGCATTCTAGCGCATATAAGTAAAGTGTGTCGTAATATGGCTCAATCAAATGTCATCACATATTAATATTAAGTGCAGACATGTTGATATAGAATGTCTTGTACATGAGATTAAAGCGTGTTGCTTTATGACAGAGATTAATGTTACTACATGTCAGTTTGAAGTGTCGCTGTATTGATGTATATATGTTTTACTAATAATCTTTATATTCCCTGACAATTACGGCAATACTAAGTATCAAGCATATAATATAACGGTTTAGACCAAAATGACTAGAAGAATCTTCGTGATAGGGTCAGGTTTTCTATCACATATGCAAGAAATATTACACAGTAAGTATATCCATTACATTTTCGGTTACTTTTCAAAACATCGTACCAGCAAGTGACAGTTTGTTCTTATTTTCACTTCTCAACTTCATCCATGAAAAAAAACAAGAAATCATGAACTAACAGTTGGTATTTGAGAATAATGAACAAATATATAATCGCATTGCAGTAATGGAAAAATATCCCAACTTTCATTTGTTGATACGCCATTTAAAAATTCCCCATTCAATATGGGTTTATTTTTATTTGTATGACTTATAAAATTTTCGTGTTTTCAGGTAATGGAATTAGAGATTATCATGATAATTAGGGTAACAGAGGTATTTTGGCCACTTCATATATTTTGGCCCACCTAACAAACTTTATCGATTTTATCCATGTTAAGTAACCCATGTTGCATCAATTTGATGCCTATCATATTAAATTACCTATTGCGGAAGGGATTTTCAAAGATATCACAACATTTGGTGGATATTTGTACAAAGTGGGCCAAAATAAAATCAATCCTAAAGTGGGCCAAAATACCTCTGTTACCCTATAGGTATAAATCTGTTGAAATTTAAGCGTTTACAAGAGCTCACATTTATTTGTGACAGTTCGATTGTAAGTGTCGAACGTATGTATTCAGGCATACACTCAGGCAAAAAATATATGGAATTTCATAATGATTTCGTATGGTTTTTAGCCACAAGAATATCGTAAGCGAATCATAAGACCGCCTTATGAAATCACGAAAATTGGAATTCCAATAAAACGCCTTATGAAATTAATACGAACTTTTTAGGAATATTGTGCGAAATTTCTATAACAAACATAACTTCTCTCATATATTGTGGAGTTCATAAGTTGTTCGTATGAAAACTATTATAGTGATAGATGAGATGTATGTTGCAGAGGTATATTGTTCATATTAATCTTATGAAATTATGATTTTGGTGATTTTTGATGCATCATAAGATTTGCCTTATGATTTTCACTACTCAATTTGCTTGAGTGTACATCTGAAATAAATCAGCTGTTTGTTTGATGGAATTCAAGTGCATTATCAATAGAATCAATATTATTTGATTTGAATCAGATTTGAATCGACTTACACTTACAATTAAAGTGTCGAATCAAATGCGCCGAAACTAAGTATAAAACACATCAGTCCAGCGTATCGATTTTTATCAGTGCAGGTTATATTTACCTACACTCTCATTGAATATAACTCAAAATTGAGTGACACACCACTCAAATCCATTAAAAAGTGCACGTACTCTGAACTTGAGTTACCATCTATCTACTCAATTTTGAGTAAGGGACGAATGTAGCAAAATTTGAGTATATTTTACTCAAAATAAGAAATAAATAATTTTTTCACAATTTAAGTGAATTTAACTCAAAATTTGAGTTTTTTGCACTCAAAATAAATACAATCTTTTTCGTTAATGTTTATATAAAAGGATTCCCTGATTAAAATCATTCTTCTCTCTTTTGAATAGGAAGGGCAAAAAATGATTGGAAACCGTTCAATTTGACAGCATTGGAGTCAAAATTGAACGATTTGGATATCTTTATGTAGGATCTCTCACTTAGCATAATTGAAACCACAAAATTACTATTGAACACATCTATGATTGATGATTCGTGATTTCAAAAGCCGGATCTAGAAACGGTAATGAAAAACGACGTTTTCTTGCATTCTTAAATTCGATAAGAATATTCCGAAAATGAAAACTCACTGAACTGCTAGAAGTATTTTTTTCACTCAAATGTTTGAAAACTCAACGCTTACTCTAATGTATGAATAAATGCGAGAGAACTCATGACCTTAGTAAATTTTACTCAAATCCATACTCAAATTTTGACATGGACACGCTCTTTGAACATAACTCATGGCTTGAGTTGCGATTACTCAAATTCATAAACTGGAACAATATGTCAAAATTTGAGTATGGATTTGAGTAAAACTTATTCATATATTAGAGTTTGAGTTTTTAAACATTTGAGTGAAAAAAATACTTCTTGCAGTTCAGTGCTTTTTCATTCTCGGAATATTCTTATCGGAATAATAAATGCAAGAATACGTCGTTTTCCATTGCTGTTTCTAGATCCGGGTTTGAAAAAATGAATCAACGTCAATAATCGATGTTTTGTGGTTTCAATTATGCTTAGTGAAAAACCCAACATAGGGATATCAAAATAATTCAATTTTGACTCCAAACCATTCAAAAGGAAACGGTTTTGAATCACTATTTTGCGCATTCAAAAGAAAGAAGAATAACTTTGTATATGAAAATAACGAAGAAAAATTTCTTCATTTTGAGCGCAAGGAACTCAAATTTTTAGTTGAACTTACTGAAATTTTTTTTATTTTGAGTAAAAATTACTCAAGTTTCGACAATTTCGTCCCTTAACTCAAAAATGAGTAGATAGGTGGTAACTCAAGTTTAGAGTACGTGCACTTTTTATGATGTTGAGTGATTTGTCACTCAATTTTGAGTTATGTTCAATGAGGGTGTACTGTCTTGATTCAGTATATAGTTTAAAGCGGCAAATTTCAAATGATACATGGAAACTTCAAAAATTGATAATGAGTAACTATTACTCTAAATTTTAGTTTACGTAAGAACTCGTTTGTAGGTTACTATTCGAGAGATCAGTCATAAAGTCGTAATAACCTTTTGTAGCAACAGGCGCCATTTTTTGTTAGTGGGATCGCGTAGTTTTATTTAGCTGTTCATCTGTATCTGGATCTGCAAGAGTGAGTCGCTTAACATAAACGGTGTTTTGTTTGCAAAGACTGGAATGATAAACTGTGCCCTTGGTTGTGCCATCACCGCAGATATTGTATCCAGGAGTGCTCCGTATTGTGCTTCAGAATGGAAACGAATTATGCTCTAGTGTGTCATTTATGAGGAATAAGTGTCTGATTGATGCCTGAGCATTACTGATATGTGTGTCAAGGCACATACTAACAGACAGGACACTTAAATTAGATTCTTTAATCATTTTAACGGTCATTTCGAATATTCCTTCAGTTGGGACAGTACTCGCATATGTCACGATGGCGCCACGTAACCCTATCAAAAACATCCTGTCTGTCATCTAGACTGTGTTTATTTTTTCATTTACATACAGAGTTGCCATTCATACAGATTTGATTTGTATACGTCCATGCGAATTTCATACAGGATACAGATTTAATACATATTGCCAAAACAATATACAGAATTGTGCCTACTTACTTTCGGGTGAAAATTGCCAACACAATCAAAAATAGTCTAGATGAACTACGTTGAGAAAATAAATGGTTACCTTCCAACATCGCTAAAAAAATTAATTATATTATCAACGTAATCTAATAATTTATTGTGACGATTCATTTTCAAATATTATGATGAAATCAGGCATCCCATACAATTGCATATTGTACAATATAGGTGGAACTAGTGCATCACGAAGAATTATTTTTATTAGAATTGACTCATACTGTCATGTCTGTTAGTCTGTGGTCAAGGTGCGATTGACACACTACTCCAAGTGACTGCCACTTGATATGATGTCTCGAATTCAGAAATCAATTGTAAACAGAATAATAAATAAACACAGTAGGGTTTTTTTAAGTATTGAGTATCAATTACTTAATATTTAAATACAATAAATTCAGAAAAAGAGCAATGTTTACGCAAATTGGATGCATGTGAAATAAAATTTGAGTAACTAAGGAGTTTCTATACATTAGATTTCTCGGTTGATTTTCCAGAAGGCCGTAACAGCAAGTGACAGTTTCTCTTTGTTCACTCTCTCTTTCGATTATTGTGATGTGATCTAAAAAGAATTTCTTGGATTTCAAAGTTCTGTTTGGAAGTCGAACGTTTTGAGCATCATTCTATGCAAAGAGTTAAGTGATAAACATGTAAACCGCTTGGTAATTAATAGAAGAGAAAGTAAACAAAGAGAAACTATCACTTGCTGTTACGACCTTCTGGAAAATCAACCGAGATTTGTTCCACTTTTTCTATAGATGAGAGGGGTCCTACTCATTTTTGAGTAACTATTCTTAAGCGTGTAAGTCAATGATACTGCCCAGGGATGCCAGGTTCACAGATTAATCCGAGGGGAACGACACATCTGAATTATCATAGCTATCAATGCAAAATTGCATAAAAATTCATATATACGATCGAAGCACCTTCTATACAAATTACTAGATTCAAATACTTGTTCATGCATTGTTTATACGCTACTATTCACGATCTATACGTCTCATTAAACACATATACACATCAAAGCAGCCAATGTTTCTATAATAAATAAATCTAGAATTACACAAATGTCAACACTATTTTCATTCACAATCTGATAATATTACAACTAATTATGACGCAAAGTTTCAACAATTACAAGATAACAAAATACAAATGTGAAAAGACTTAGCATAGATTATCAGCCTTTTTCTAAATTATTATTTAGGTGAATGATTAACAAGATAGCAAATAAAATTAGATGAGCTATGCTCCCGGCGAACGAATTAGTTATCGGAAAATCTTTTTCGCTGCTCTGGAACGAAACATGAAAATGATTCCAAAAATACAACACAAATCATATCACACCGAAATGAATAAGATATATCATTTCACAA
The DNA here is from genome assembly GCF_030247185.1 of Malaya genurostris. NCBI lineage: Eukaryota > Metazoa > Arthropoda > Insecta > Diptera > Culicidae > Malaya > Malaya genurostris. The sequence goes on from NC_080572.1 coordinate 178,491,622, forward strand.
ACAGCTTAATAGTGAAAATTTTTAATAGGGCTTTGCTCAGTGGTTATCTATTATTGTAAGAGAAATAAGAACTCAACAGAACATATTTTCTAATTTTTAATATTTTGAATATATGAAACAGTTACTCCTGAATAATATAGTAAAGCGGAGTTTATCGATGGTTGTATTAAATGCGATACATAATTTTGTATATCAACAGATTTACTAATGCTAAATAAATCTAAATTGAGATCATTATCAAATTGCACAATTTCAAAAAGACTCCCCAGTAATTCCACGCCTTTAGATCGTGCACCCTCAGGAGCTTTTACTGGAATCGTAGCTAATGAGCACGAACTTTTTTTCCTGTTGAGATATCTGAATCCGTAAACCTTACAAACAAGGAAACGGTTTTTTAATCTTAACAAAATGAATTCTCCTACTGAAATTTCTGAATATACTTCATTTGAATCTCGTACTTTTTGAATCGTGGTAGATCCTGAAATCGAATCGTGAAATCGATACAGTCGGTCCGTCGAACATTTTTGTAATCCAGATGTGATCATCCAAACAAAGGTTGTCTTCTTTACATGCACTATTTTTCCATTTCTATTTCTCACTTTGAAAACACGTTTGAAATTTCTAGCATCTTTCAAATTCATACTTTCTCCAATGTTGGGAAACAGTTCAGTCGAGTCATGTACTTCATCTTCATTATAAGTTCTCAGTTCATCTGGCACAGTGACGAACTCAAACTCGTATTCTGATTTTTGTTTCGGCTGTCTTAAAACGATGCTTTCCTCGAAGGAAATATCACCAGAATCAAATCCTATTTCAAGCGCTAATTGTAAAGCTGCTTGCCGAGCTTTTTCTACAGTAGTAACAATTTCATCGTTATTAGGAAGTCTGTTCTCGTAAGTGATATCTGAAGAGACCTTTAATCGTGGAAACGCAAGATTTTTCTGTTGTCTTACCGTGATGTCTCTTTTAGTATGTATTTTATTGAGACGAGCTTCAAACCCTTGCATCGTGAAATTCACTACAGTAGATTTTGTGGACGTGAAAGAACGAGCGTCTCTGAAGATTCCTTCGCAGGTTTGGCTTTGCAGTAATGTTATAGCGAATTCCAGATTAGTTGTTCTGCATAGAATGACAAAATTTATCAATGTGTGTGCATTTATTTCCAGTCCCCAGTAGGCATTCGTTGTTATACAGTTTTGTATATTGTTATTTTTTAACATGCACCAATTGCGCCAGCACCTTACAAAAAAGAGAGCTTTCCTGTGGAATTGAAAAATCTTTGGAGTAATTTGTTAAAGTTTTTCTAGTTTGTGAAAGAGTTTCATGAACGCATAATATAGAACTCAAGTAACTGCCATTTAGAAGGAAATGTACTAACCACACATTGTAAATTCGCTGGAGCGGCATCAGCGATGGGTCCATGAACGATGACAGAATAGGGTAACATAGGTATTTTGGCCACTTCATATATTTTGGCCCACCTAACAAACTATATGGATTCAATCGATCTTAGGTAACCCATGTTGCTTCAGTTTGAAGCTAATCACATTAAATTACCTATTGCGGAAGGATTTTTCAAAGATATTTAAACATTTGGTGGATATTTTTACAAAGTGGGCCAAAATAAAATCGATCCTAAAGCGGGCCAAAATACCTCTGTTACCCTACACGAAATTAGTCTCAAATACACCACTGTTCCGTTAGAAAGAGGAATAAACTTCTGTAGACTTTCAATGACTGGATCTGACGTTATTTTTAGAACAGGTCGAAATTTCATTTTGTCCTTGTCACTAAGATCTCCTTCGGCTAATCCATGTTGATCTTTGGACACATTGCGTATGAGTTCTTCCAAGTGTATTACAGATACTTGGTATCTGCCTGAAATGTACCAAATGTGTTGAACTAGGATTCTAGCACGAAATAACAAATATCGAGTTTTATACCGAGTAATAATTGTTTACTCCGATTAACAAGCCGGTTTCGAAATTTATTTGCCAAATGCGTTGGATCCTGAATGCATAAACATTCATTATTTGTGTTGGATACGAACCAAGTTCCAAAAGTATTATTGTTACGACTAGGCAGCTCCATCTTAATCAACATTGATCCAATGAAACGACTATCACCATCAGTAGCCTTGCAAATAATTTTAATGCCTTCTTTATACATTTCAGCATGGATAAAGTTCCACTTGTTTAGGACATCAGTTGTGGAAAATCTGTTATTTGTACAATAGTAAAGTGCACAAAACGGAGCTGCGTTCATGCAAATGGGTTGAGCCATGCATAATTGTACGTTTCGTCCGATTGGATAATCTTGAATATCTTGTATTATTTTACGCGGTGAAGAACATGTGAATAAGTCCATGATAGGCATTCCATTAGCACCTAGTGGGGCTACCAGACCAGAGAGTTTGTCCTCAAAGGAATTGTATTCAATACCACCAGTTATTCTAGTCGCGTCTTCACTCCAGCAAATTACGAGGGGGTATTTGTTTCGTTCCAAGTATTCTTTCAACTCCTTTACCATTAGCCGTCCCTCTTGAAAATGTTCTGACGTCTTTTTCAAGTTACGTTGAATGGTACGAATATGCGGTAGAGGTGTGTTTGCGCGATCAAACTCGTACAGCTCTTTGCCTCCTTGTATGTATCTATAGTGATATTTTTGAATGTATGTTTATGCAGTCGATATGGATATATTATAGACATATTACCTGTATGTGCATAGATCTTTTTCTAACAATGAATATCGCATGCCCTGGCAAGGAGTATTGACGCTACGGGAAGCAACATTTAAAATTATCTCGATCATGCTTAAGTTTTTCATAGTAGTGGCCTCTATAGCGCTGGTGCTGCGGTTGGCCGCTCCGTAGCACGATACGAGTTTAACGTCTCTACATCAGTTGATCTTGAAACGACTGTGGGTTCAAGAACGTCGTCGGATTCATCATCATTGCAGTATGTTTTACTAAGCTCTCCAGTTGAACAATTAACTTCATTATCTGATGTTTTTATCAATTCATGATTCACTTCATTTGGTGCATTTGTCCATTCAGTAGATATATCATCCAGCAAGTTTTCATTTAGAGTTTCAATAATTATGGATTCAGTACGTATTTCGTCGGTCATGCGTCGTTTAGCTATTTCGGGCTCAGCATTTTCTGAACTCAATATGTCCGACCATGCACGCTTCTGGCTACTACTATCAACCACAAATTCTACTTTGTGTACGTTTTTGATGTGTGCAAAGAAGTTCGAAACTCTCCATCGACCAGTTTTCTCGGGACGGCAAACAATATAATTTTTGTCGTGAATACGACCTACTTTACTATGGGGCGCCTTTTCAAAATTTACCCTCTGACAGAGTGATAAGTTTTTGATCGTGAATATCTCTTGTTGTATCTACCGAATCAACATAATTTTTGCTACATGCCATCGGAAATGTGATCACAATTTTATGATAAAATTTTCAGTTGTGTGACATAATCTCAAATAATTCAAAATTAAACTTTTTTGAAATGTTTGGTATAAACCAGTATCAAAGATGATAATTCATAAGGCGCGTTTGCCTTTCTCGTATTTTTAAAGCTCATAGCTCAGTGATCTGTGAAAGGATTTATATAATCTAACTACCAATAGAATCGAAGTTTTTCAACTTAAACGTGTATAGCAACAACATTGAAGAATTTCAATAGTACACTATTGAAAAACCTGTCTCATTTGACCCATGTCAACACCAGCCAATCAGCACGCGTTCTGAGGAAGAGAACAAAATATCTGCTTCTGTACAACAAATCGTTCGGGAGAAATGCTCCGAAGAGTGTTTAATATCGTAGTGAGTTCCACAATTTAGTCCTTCTGAAAAGCAGGAATGAATCCCGTACAGCATCCTGATAGTTTCTTTCAATGAAATGCAAATCCGAAATGAAATAATCGACATTGAAATTCTGTTTGCGGTTTTTTATTGCCGTTAGGACCGCCCATTAGTGAATAAGCTACAAACGAAACCACGTAAAAAGAAACCAGCTAACAAAAATTGGATCAGTTTGGATTCTATCGCCAATGCGAGCACCAGTTCTTTGCATTGGTGAAAGCCGCCAGTTCTTTGCATTGGTGAAAAACAACGGAAATAGGACAACGGTGGGGAGTATCGCATGAAATCAGCCGTTCTAATGTCTCTGAAAGTTTTCTAAAGAACTATTAGGATTTCTTGCTCGCAAATCGAAGGGAAAAACCTTCAGTTTAGTGAAAATCTAGAACTGTTTGATAAGATTTGTGCACTTTTCGCTGTGGGAAATTTACAGTAATCGAGATCAAGTGAAGCCTTCTTTGTTTTTGCGAAAAATGTTAAAAAGGGGAATGCTTGCATAATTCATACAATTGATCAACTCATTGATATTTGGAAGTGTTAAGGAACATGTCAGTTGTTTTCGCATTCACGACATCCAGTTATGTCTCTGACATTACCCACCCGCCTTTTTTCTGTCACATAAATGACATTGAATTTCTCCGAGAACTCCATTATCGTCTATACTAATACGGATGTCTATTGAAGCAAGCGAATTTAGAAACAATTCCTGGCCTGTAGATCCACCGAATCTAAGAAATCACATCAAAATTAAAAATTTTCTACATGTATTGATGTTTTGACCATTTAACCTTTTCTGGTAGAACGCTATAATTTTCTCGCGCACAGAATTCTCATCACCTATCGTTTGTGTTTTCCCAATTAAAGAATGGTTTCTCTGGCTTCGCTTAATGTAGAAGTCAATGCCTTTCTTTTTAACGGCGTTTGACACCAATTTAATGATGGCTTTTTCACCAGCCATAAAACTGAAATCAGCTGGTTTGCCATCGAATCTTTGAAAACAATGACGTAATTCAGCGCTAGCTGATCCAAGAGAAACACGTCTCATGTCGTTCTCGATTTCTCGTATTTCGTTGTCGTCTATATTACCTAATGCGGCGGTGATGTACTCAGAGTACTCCAAACAAACCCTAACTGTTTCTGGTATTGGCCCGACATCTTTTTGAATGTAATTCCAAAAATTATCCTGATAATAATCAAACTTAGTTTTCCTTATCTATAGTAAAAGCGATAAAACTTACCATGATAAAGGATATCAAAAACAATGCACCGAAACTTGATTCGAATCCCGGGCCTAATGAAGATCCTGGTAAAATATGCTTTGAGCTCAGTATAGATTGACAGAACACACAGTGCACATCGCGATGCTTGCTATGATTGAAATACGTTTCAATAAGTGCCTATCAATCTATCTATACGCGACAATACGTATCATATTGATACAGACTACTATATCAAAAAAATATTTCGTTCAATCACGTGCGATACTTCTGTAAAGTTGTGTTATAATATCAATAACAGGTTTAACCAAACTCATTTCAACGGTCAATGCGTATGTGTCGTTCCCCTCGGATTAATCTGTGTTTCACAGATTTTCAACTTTCTGCACAGATTTTGAAAATAACACAGATTTTCACAGATCTCTGAAAATGATCACAGATTTTAACAGATTCTGAAATTAATCGCAGATTTTTGAAATCGATCACAGTTTAGCACCAAAAAGTACAGAGCGGTTGAATAAAAAGGTACTGAGCGGTGTCTGTAGTGAGATCTTTTTTTTTGCTCACCAAAATGATTCCGATCTGCCATTATGGTACGGGAAACGTGCACAGATTTTCACAGACTGGTTTTTGCGATTTTTGGCTTGATCACAGATTTTTGAAAAAATGACTTGGCATCCCTGATACTGCCAGGCCAGGCGAGAATAAAAACAAAAATATTTCATCCCATTTGTATTTAAAATTCTATTGATTTTCTACGCTAGCTTTTTTGAGAGAAATTTTGAATCTTCAACGAAAACTCGAAATTATATTACGTTTACTTGTACACTAGTAAAAATAAGAATATACTTCAAAATAATTTCATTAGGAATTATAAAAACAAGTGATGTAAGCTCATTGCATTTTTTTTATAGTTGGCTCGTAATCTATGTAAGATCATATTTATCAGTGTGCTACATTTAACAAACTGACTGATAACAAGAGACTGTTGAGATTAGTACGCAAGGGGTAGCGTACTTGCCAGAAAATTCAATTTGACGCTTGGTAGCATTGATACTCATCTCAACATTAATCTCTCGGTGGAAATCAATATGAGCGAAGGCGAAGGCACTCCACCTGCTGCATTGATTACGGAGCCGGTGGCTCCGCCAATTGTGCCACCACGAGAACATTTGGTAAGTTTTAGAACATTTGTTGTGCCGACAGCAAAATGCAATCGTTTAATTAACTATTCATGACAGATATCCACCGCAATTAAGTTCCTCAATAACCCAAATGTATTGCGTAGTGCCATCAATCAGAAGCAAGCGTTTTTAAGGTCCAAAGGTCTCAGCGAAGAAGAAATACAACTAGCGTGTGAACGGGCAGGAGTTTTCACTAATGATCCGAGTATGCAAAACCATAAAACGGTGATTAATATGGGTGTCGGATCGACCGGCTATTCCGCGGCACATTATGCGATTCAGCCACATCAGACGTGGTTCGGCAAGATCAAGGAAGTGCTGAGCTCGGTAGCACTTTTGAGTGGAGTAATGTACGGAGTTTACCTATTCTACAAGGTATCTAGGAAAGCTTATTTTACACAACAATTTCTTCGCTCATGGTGATGGGTTTTCAGAGGTCGACTAGTTTATGCTTTTTTAAGTATGTTGAAATATATAAACTGTGGTGTACTTCCAAATCTAGGTGGCTTTTGATTCATGCATGGATATTTCTCAGATTATGTAAGTGCATGGGAAAATAAGCTATTCTAATCAGCAGCAAAATAAGCAGTGATTGATTTAGATTAAGAACTTTTTTTGATCAAAATTTTATGTATAACACATGTGCACTTCAGAATATTTAACTTTCGATCAGTTCATAAAATATGCAAACGCAGCTACATTTCTGGAAACATGAAAATGAAATTATGTCTATTATAAATTTCTATTTTAAATGGTATTCGTTGTGTTAGTCAATGTTTTAGTGAAGTTTTCGAATAGATGTAATTACAAATATTGCTCAGAGCTGCACATTTAAATGAAAAACAGATGATTTGATTCGATTCTCATGCTTATTGAGGCGTGTTAATTCCGCTTTTAGTCTTTAAGCACATGAAAGCATTTTCAAAACTAATCAGAAAAGTTTTACACAAAATTACTACATTGTTAATACCTCATGATTATTATTATTGATATTTTATTTACTAATCTGTGGCACTAGTTTTAAACTTACGATAAAAAATCTATAGTAAAATTTATATCAACTGGTTATATGTTTTTGCCTTTATCAACAGAAATTCGTAGAACCTGTGATTTTCCGAAACAAAAAGAAAAAACCGGTTGATGAACAAATCGCTGAGCTGAACAAAACCGTAGAGATAAAAATAGACAAACTTAATTCAGAGTTAATAAAAATCAAAGACGAGCTCAACCGTGTAAATCAGTCCCAGTCAGCCACCAAAGAACTTTCAAATTTCAAAACAGATCTAGATTCCATCAAGGGACTGCTCTTGAACAGGTACATAAGTTGAATGTACTCTAAAAGTATTATTGATTAAAAACTATTCGTTTTTTTCGGCCACAGGAAACAATTTGCATCTCCCAATCTTCCAGTGTTACCACCTTCTATCCCGGCATGGCAACTTCAATCGCAGTCGCAAGAACGAACTCCTAACAGTGAGGGCGAACCGGATAAGAATGACGATAATGACACTGGCTCAGGATCCGGTTCCAGCGAGCACGATGCGGTTCTGAAAAACAGTGACAGCAGTCTAGAGATAATGTAATGTTTTGCTCCGACAGTATGCTTACTGCTCTGGGGCAGGTGCAGGAATGAATTCTTTTCTTTCTTTCTTTCTTCACAGATCATAAATTTTGAAAAAGGGAAATGTTAAAAGGAGCAGAATAATGCTGCGTAGAGGTGGAAGATATGGATGGTAATTTAGAAGAACGGTTTATTTTAGTTAGATCAATAATACGATATTCCGATTGGTAGAAAAACAAGTGTTTTCAAACCGCATTCAGGTATAGTGTAAAGTTTTGTATTTCGAATTCGAATCCCCTTTCGTTAATTGTGCATTTAATTTGAAATACAGCCAGGAGTGGTACGATAGTCTAGTATAAAGATGGTAAAATTATAAATATGAGTAAAACCCATAGCAGTTGAATGACAAGAAATAAACTTACTCGTTAAATTCCGTATAATAACCGGCTATTTTCATGTCTACGACTACAAAGTAGTGCAAAAAGGATAAGTTTTGCTTGATACAAGCCAATTATTCCAATGCTGAAATAAATGTGTTTTTTGAGCGATAAATAATTTCAATTTTTCATTTTTACTTTACAGTTCGATTTTCTATGATTTTCCAGTCCTACACAAAACATAACCTCCATACTTTGAGTATTGTGTCAGAGCAGTTCTTTTGGATGTTTTCAGATGATTTAATTCAGCCTCTAGCCACGGCGGTTGGTAGGAATGCCGGACGGATTGTCACAGATTAACAGACAAGACACTCAAATTGAATTCTTTAATCATTTTAACGGTCATTTCGAATATTCCTTTAGTTGGGACAGTACTGGCATAATATGTCATTATGTCATGATGGCGCCATGTTGCCCTATCAAAAGCAATCAGTTATCTAGAGTGTGTTTATTTTTTTCATTTGCCAACATACAGAAGTGAGCTGTTTTTCAAAGAGAGAGTAATCTAACATTGTCAGCAAATAGAGAAAAACATCGACCTTTTTTGATTTGTTTACTTTTATGCTTCCTGCGTGAATTATGAAGTTTCATGAAATTGGCTGCTTTCCGCGACTAAGACAAATCTGCGAGTAATTTTATTGTCTCATTTACTATTTCCAGTAGTAAAAGGTTCGGAAATCATCTAAAAGAAAATAAATAGTTTCGCCCCTCCTTACTAGCACTGGAACACGGAGGACGAGACTTACGTAAACAAATGGAATGACAGTGTCGTCCTTTACAGTTCTTTGTATTACTAAGATTGAGATTTTTGTAGAATCCGCTTTCTTACGCAAAATTATAGGATTTTGAAGCATTTAGGTATTGGTAGGAAAGAGAGAGACTCGATTGGTTTACTTTTGTAAGATTCGCCCTTCCTTGAAAACCAGCTGATCTCAGGTAAGTGAAACAGTAAACTTGCATCTTATGATGTCTTTGATCTTACTGAATTTGCACATGAAATCTTAAAACAAATAACTTTTTTAGATTGAAATGAAAAAGCAAATTAAATTAAAATGCTATTAACATATAAATCTATCGGATCTATTTTTGATTAGTGTATATAGGTAAATAACAGAAATAAACGTCAAACATCCCGTTCAAAGTTTACTTGCTACCGGCGAATTAAAACAAAATTGTGGTGTCGTGATGATAAAATCAGTATTCCAAATACACAGGAAGTGTGTTCGAAGATGGTGCCACAATACGGCACGCCGTCCCTATATTCTTGGTATAGAATCTAGTTGCGATGATTGCGGTGCTGCGATTGTTAGTAGTGACGGCAAAATCCTGGGCGAATGTGTGATGTCGCAACAAAATTGCCATTTAAGATTTGGTGGAATTATTCCTCCTGTTGCGCAAGATTCTCACCGAAATCACATCGAAAATGTTGTCAAACAAACATTCACTCAAGCTGAACGAACATGCGAGGGAATTGATGCAATTGCTGTTACAAATAGACCAGGCTTACCCTTGAGTTTGTTAGTTGGAGTTCGCTATGCTAAGTATCTAGCAAGAAAGTTTGACAAACCCATTATTCCTGTTCATCACATGGAAGCACACGCATTGATGGCAAGAATGACCAACTCCGTTCCGTTTCCATACCTTTGCATACTACTAAGTGGCGGGCATGCTATTATCACATTAGTCAAGAGTACAAATGACTTTTACATCTTAGGAGAAACAGTCGATGATGCCCCAGGAGAGATGTTCGATAAAATAGCAAGGCGCTTGAAACTTCGTAATATACCCCAATATGCCTGGTTGTCCGGAGGTCAAGCGATCGAGCAAGCATCATCCAAATGTCACAACCCTGCAAGTTATGACTTTCCAGCACCGCTTTCGCAATACAGGGATTGTCAGTTCAGTTTTGCAGGATTGAAAAACTCTGCAACACGACAAATTATATTGCAAGAAAGGGTCCTAGATTTACCACCGGATGTTGTCATTCCAGATTACGAAGATTTTTGTGCTGGTTTAATGAATGCTACAGTCCGACATATTGCTCATCGAACCAAGCGAGCTATACGGTTTTGTGAAGGCGAAGCCTTTTGGCCTACCGGTACCAAACGGTGTCTTGTGATTTCTGGAGGTGTTGCGAGCAATAATGTTATCTTCAACGCGATATCCAACTTGGCTGCAGCATATAATTTCGAAACAATTCGACCCAAGCCAGCGCATTGTACAGATAATGGAATAATGATAGCATGGAATGGAATAGAAAAATACATTACTGGTCAAAATATTACAAAAGTCTATAATGACATTGATATTTTTGGTAGAGCTAATTTTGGCACAAATCTTATTCAGAAAGTCAAAGATGCTAACATAGCCTCCCAGTGAAACCAAACAAATTGTTAGGTAATTTATAGAACGTAACATAGTTAAAGGTTAAAGTCTATTTGTTTTTATCAAATAAAAGTTTATTTTTTTTTTCAAAATAATACCCACAAGTTTTTTTCAGAATTGCCCTATTTGCTTAAATCCAACCAAACCATTATTAGTGAAGTTCATTTTAATTAGAAACATCATATTGCCTTTTCACACACAGCAGATGAATACTTGTATACTCTCCGACCCAATCAGTGCTTTAGCAGTTTATTTTGAACTATCAACATTACCATACGGTTTAAACACAACCGGCTAAGACCGGATGGATACTATTCATCCATCAATCGATCGATTTTTCCGTTATATGGTATGGCGTACGTTTGTGATTTCAGTCTTTAACTCTAAAATCTCAAAATATTACGCCAAGTATAGAAAGCCGAGAACTCATGCAACTGGCATATCTCGTTCAACAACTGGCGAAAGATGATGATCTTGTCGGAATTTTCAAATTAAAAAAACAGACGAATTAGAAGAATTTATCAAATTGAGAAGAAATGAAGAGCTCATGTCTATGTTTAAGCGAGATAATGCGTTGAATATCTCAAAGAACAAGTTGTGGTTATAAATAGAGAAAAAATCTGTTTTAATCCACCTAGTGGTGTGATGACGCCTTTCTCATGTGACTTGTATTCTCAGAAATATTACTATGATACACTGAGGTCTTTTTTTACGCGGGGATACGCACCGCGTAAAACAAATCATAAAAACCATAACTTCGGAAATATGCGTAAAAACCGCAAAACTAATTAATTTTTTGATTCCAAATATCTTAGAAATGCATGAAACGTCCAGATCTGGGGTAATCTAAAAAAACTGCTCATTGAATATAAATAGGGAAGTTTGTTCTCAACTAGCATAGTCTTAAAATAGAAATAGTTTTGAGCCAACATTAGAACATTTTTCAATACTTTGCAGCATCGGACTAAATGACGGTTTGAAATTTTAAACATATTTCTCGCTGTATTCGGAACGGATTACTTTTTTTGCTTTTGTTGGTGAAAATCGGTAGAACCATCGCGGAAATAAGTGAGTGTGTGCTCCGTCAGTGCAGAGCAGTTCAAATTGGCCTGCTTAGTGCAAAAACTTAGACAGCTCAATTTGAACCGTGTCCTGTTTTTGAGCTTATGGCTACAATTTCCGGTACTTCCGGAACCGGTACATCCGACCCAAACAACCAGAAGTTCCACAATTCCTTAAAAAATCCACTCTCTTGCTGTTTAACAGTACATGTGGAATTTTTGAGAACTTGAAAGTACAGATCAAGTTCCGCGTGAACTTTTTCGCTGCATAGAAGCTGAACAATGTATTTTATAAGCAGTTTAGAAGTTCGTTCGGTTGCGTCGCGCGAACTTTCAAGTGTGGATAATTACTTAAAAAATGGGCTGCTTAGAATGCTATTGATGAACTTTGAGAGCTGTTTAAGCCAAATCAGTCCCTTTTAGCCGAACTTTTGGTTAGTTGGGGAATTCGGTTCATATGGTCAGTAACTAATATGATCTACAAATTGGAGGTTTTGGGCACAAGTTAGATGAATGTTTCCTTTTTTGCATCGTCGCACTGTTCGACGGCTTGAAAATTCCATTACCGGAATCCAGATCCAGATTAAATTCAGAAATTCTGAAAATGACCGTAATGCCTTTCATTTGATTCTAAGTTTGAAAAAAAATCAGTTGAGGCCGTTGGAGAAAAGTGCGCTAGTTCCATTTTGGAGTTTTTTACCACTATTTCCGGTACTTCCGAAACGGATTCCAGTGACCGGTATAACAGAAGTTGATTTATATGGTCAGAAACTTACATGACCTACGAACCTACATCGTCACCCTGGGACGCATAGCCATACGCTACAACTCCAGGCACTCAAGCAACAGTTTCGGACAAATCTTCCATTCCGGTGTTATAACTAATTGTATGAGAAAATATCAACACAATGAAACGCATTGTGTGAGAAACCGTCGTGGGCCGAATGTGACAACTTCTAGTAACTTTACTATTGCCGGTTCGGACAGTAAATGGCAAACGACCTTTGCTTTTACTTTCTGACATATCAGAGACTCGGATGACTCGTATCGCTAAGATGCCTAAGTTCGACTCCTCCGGTAGAAGGTAAAAGCACAGACTAACAGACAGGACACTCAAATTAGATTCTTCAATCATTTTAACGGTCATTTCGAATATTCCTTTATTTGGGACAGTGCGCACATGTGTCATGATGGCGCCACGTTACCCTATCAAAAACATCCTGTCTGTCATCTAGACTGTGTTTTTTTTTCATTTACCAACAGAGTGGCCATTCATACAGAATTACCTGTAATGTATTGATTTGTATACGTCCATGCGAATTTCATGCAGGATACAGATTTAATACATATTGCCAAAACTATTTACATAATTGTGCCTACTTCTCATCCTCCAACGCAAGACAAAATCGAACCCGTTTTGGTACATTATTTACTTGCTTCTGGTCTGCCGCCACTTAATTTCGGGTGAAAACTACCAACACAATAAAAAATAGTCTAGATGAACAACGTTGAGTCAAATAAATGGTTACCTTCCAACATCGCGAAAAAGTTAAATATATTATCAACGTAATCCAATAATTTATTGTGACGATTCATTTTCAAATATTTTGATGAAATTAGGCATCCCTGCAAGCAGCTGATCGGTGTTGACAAACGAGGGGAAACCAACTAGTAAAAAAACTTTTACATAACACAAGGGGTGTACAGATAGTAAATAGTTCGCGCAGTACAATATAGGTGGAGCTAGTGCATCACGAAAAATTATTTTTTATAAAAATTTACTCATACTGTCATGTCTGTTAGTCTGTGGTAAAAGTTTAGATACGAGAAGCCTTCTGTTTACTCAAATGACCCTTGTCACGTCTCACTTTTCCGCACTTTATTCTTCACATCCTTGCTCTTCCTTGAGTGCTATGGCTCTATGATTTCATATTCTTTCTCCTCTTATAATCTAGTTAGTTTGATATCGTTAAAAAACCGAAAAAAAACTACATCGTCAATTTCAAACACTCATAACCCTTCAATTCCGGAATTCACTTCCAAGTGATCTTCAGCAATTTCATAAATGACCGTGAGTAGGGATGTCGAGATTTTCGAATTACTCGATTATTAAATAATCGAGTATAATTTTAAAACTAATCGATTGAAATTTATTCGATTATCTGGTTTATTAATCGATTACTCGATTATTTATTCGATTATTACTGTGAGATTTTTTTTAAATATTCGATTAGTTCAATAATCGAATACTAGCAAAGCCTTGGTATTACATTCCTGTAGTGGAATTTGACCTTCTGTTTCAACAGCCGATTCAGAGTGTACAGAACCAGTGCATGGCTAGTGCTACGATTCTACTGACACTACGAATCCTTCCAGGTTGGAGCACGAACATACGACAACTGGTTTGTAAAACCAGCGCTCTATGCATTGAACCGCCAACCCGAATACTAGCTTAAAGCTAATCGATTAAATATTACTCGATTATCTGGATTATTAATCGATTACTCGATTAATCGATCGATATTACGACATTCCTAACCGTGAGCCCTTTCATTTCATTCAAGGTTAAAAAAATCGAATGAGCGTCGCGATGAAATGTGAGGTCTGGAACTCCATTTTGGTGTTTTCGATCACTATTTTCAGTACTTCCGAATCCGAATTCCGGGAATATGTATATCTGATGTGAGTTTGTGTGGTCTTCAACTTACAAGACCTGTAAACTAAAGGAATTAAATTACTATTTTTGAAAAACGAGATCATCATTACATCCGGGCCTCGGTTCAAAAGTCGGTTTTCACAGAGATTGCATAACATTTGAATGTGAGAAAGACAAAAGGAAAGGTTCTAAAAATCGAGGATAGCTCGAATACATCGCAATGAAAAAAAATATTTTTAACTTGTAGGATACAGAAGTAAAAATAATCAAATTAGGGTTTCACGCAACCATTTTTTTAATTGAAATAGTGACAAAAGAAAACCTGATTTGATATAGCAAATATTGTTGCTTGAAACTACAAAATATGACAATCAATTTTTCTCAGCCGATGAGTTTGTCTCAATCAATACTGTGATAAACATAATCAATATTTTACTCGAGCGTTCTTGTAAATAATTCAACATTAAATTGTATTTGAAAATTAGTTGAAAATAAACGAACTTTAGACAAAGTTGATAATTCACAAACATTTTAACTGATATTACGAACATAAATTTAGTTACTTCAACGAACGATTTTGTTTGCTAAAGTCATATGTTTTTGTTGATTTTTCAAAATTAAATGGTTTCTTTCAATCTAATTTTCAAGGTAATTTTTGATACTACCCTTTTGTCGATTTATATTTGTTTTCAAATTCTTGAATTGTTGAAAACCCCTTAGGAAAGTAAAGACGCAGATACAATTTTACCTGTGTTATAGGTACAAACTTTATTCGCGAGGGAAAAACTGCTTTGGTTTATTCGCAGGGGAAAAAATGAACTGTTTTATAAGAAATAAATGTAATACGGTTAATTTAAACAGTAAACTTAGTTGTATCATTAAGCAAATAAGATCATAGATAAATTGAACCAATTTTTTTTCTTGGTATAAAGGTATAGTATAATAGAATCAACATAGACATCGCCGATAACATCAACTCAACTTTGGTTGACATGTAATAAATAGTTAGTTTATTGCAACAACAAAATGAGCCGAAGCATTTTTTTTTGTAAGGTTAGACAATTCAAATCAAACAGAGATCATTGTTGATGTTGAAGGAAGAAATTATTTAATTATATTCTAGCTTGAATTCAACATCAATCAAATTTCAAAATCTACTAACTGTTTTGTTATTTTACCAAATACCCCATTTCTCTGCGTGTTTAACATCTCGATAAAATATTCCATTTTGATCTTGTAGGATCAAGACATCTAGTTTTCACGTAGAACTACGTCTATTTTGATTTTTCTCAAGTGGATGCTTTTCAAAATTATCACGACACGAAAGTATAACAAAATAACTACAAAACTGATGTTCTAATGACGTATTCCCCGTTTGAATATTTTCTTTAAGGGTTTTGTTATATGAAAAGAAAAGACTATATTTTTTTTTTATTTAAAAAATATTTTTATTCAGGCCGATTTGCGTACAAGCTTTACGTGGCCGAATTAGCCGAATTTTTAAATAAAGAGTTTTTTGAAGTGGATCTCGTTGTCCCTCTTTTTCTAGGAGGAGAAGAGCTTCCATTTCCCTCCTGCGAGGGTTGAGGGGCACTTTGTTCGTGGCTCGTCTCGTCCTCCATTGCCGCATCGGTGGTTTTGTTGTTGATTTCTTTTCGTTTTCCTTGTTGTTCGCAGTCTTGAGCTCGTTGCTAGTTGCTGTAGAAGCGCCTTGTTGTACATTGGTTGCAGTTGTTGGTTGGTTTGATGGTAAAACAGGAGTACTACGCTCACTAGTTTTCGTTGTTGAACGGTTGACCTTGTCTTTGGTTGAAGATGTTATTTTCGCAGTTTCAGTGTAAGGTTTACCGTAGTGTGCAGGTTGTTCACAAAACTGACATGTAACCAGCTGATTTTCATAGGTAATCAGCGTTTTACACGGATGTGTCCCACCTTGACCACAAATGATGTAAGATGGAATTGCCTTACGTAGTTGCATACGTACCATTCGCACGCCATTCCGGATGCCGGGGAAAAAATTCCGCCATACTTCCCTTTCGGTGTAAAGAATTTCACCGTACTGCGACATGATCTCTCGAACGGACTGATCGGTGGCCTGCGGGGGAAGGTCATGCACGCGTACTTCTATGGCATTGTCCACCATGTGCACAGGGATTTTGTATTTAATGTTGTCACACTCAACGCTGTGCACCTCGTTGTTAACCGAAGCGAAAGCAAGTGCATCGCTTTCACGTTTAAACATAATGTACACACAGTTAGACGCCTTGTTGAATTGAATCTCACTTACATTATTAGTGTCTAGATGCATTCGTTCTTTAAGTAAGATTTTAATTTCTTTTTTCTTGCTGGTCTAACTTTGCAACGCTTGAAATCTACACAAATTGAATTCGGTCTTGCAGGCCAAGTTTCTGGCTTTGTTAAATCGTATTTGACCATTCCGTACACTCTATTGTTCACTGCACTGTATTGTCTTTGTTTCTTTTGCTTCGACCGCAAACGATTTTCGACTGTGTTGGGTGAGATGCGAGCACGAACTGAGTCGAAAAGACTATAAGATTGTTGTGAATATAACGTTTATTAAGTGAACGTTGTTTAAAATAGCAAAAAAACAAGTCTAAACTCAAAACAAAAAAAAAATTAACTGAATCTATAGAAAAAAATTGACGAAAACACATGATAAATTTTGAAGGTGTTTCAACGCGAAATTCCGAGATTTTTTCGGTAGCTGGCACCATAAACCAGAAGTGATATCAAGAAAACTCCTGTTTTGCCAACCACTTTCCACTATGCAAAATGGGCTTCCCCGGAAACTAACCAATGCACAGTGGTCCGAAACGGGAAATTAGCGTGACAAAAATATTTTTGCTATCGAATATTATTTTTTGGGGTTGTTTGTATGTAACTGGCGCATCTTTTGATGTAAAATATCATCAGGGTGGGCCATGATTGGATTCAAATCAGAATTCTAACTTCCTTAATTGAATTTGAAAATTCACACATCGCAGCAAAATTGTAGAAAATTATATTTTGAGCAACTTTGCTGAAGAAGCCATCTTCCTACCACTTTTGATCAAGTTGCATCAATTTTTCGAAGTAAAAGTACGGTGGCTCTTAAAAAAAACCTAACATTTTTGTGAAGTTTCACGAAAAAATTGTGTATTTTGGAATGGGTTCGACGAGTAGGTTTCAAATTTGATGGTTAAAGTCACTATTAAACCCAATTTATTAGTTGCCAAGACTTTATCGAGGTTATTACAATACTATTATTTTTGGTACGGGTATGAAGAATTGATGCCAAAAAGTTTGGTTTTGAGATATTTGCAAATGTAAGATGGCGACTTTCTTTGTTGTCAAGGATTTGAAAATTGATGTTTTAAGTTATTCCAAGAATCTAGATGGTGATTTTCGGCTTGTCCATATTGATCATATACCTAATACAAAAAATCTGCATCTCCAAGTTCCATTAGCATGTGGTAGTAAACAATACTATATACAAACCATTGTGTATCCATGTTGACCTTGCACTATTGTTTCTGACATTTCCCACCGTTAGTTTTGCTATAGTCGGAATGAAACGACTCGTTAGATCTTTTATAGTGGTTTTCAGCTGGACATAGAATGCGACGGAATCGTCGCAGGATTGCGAAATAATGAGCGTCAGAACCACTGATGCCAGGTTTGCAGATTGGTATGTAAATTTGCAATTTCGTTTGTTAGCAGACTTTGTAATTAAGTCAACTTTTTGCAGATTTTCGAAATTTTTATAAACAATGGTCCATTTTAATGACTTTTGCTATTACTGTAGGGTTTTCGTTTGATTTTTTTGTCATACTTCTAAATATTGAGGTCGCATAGGACCATTTCTAATACGCAGACGCCTAAAATTTCACCTGGCATCGCTGCCAGAAAATTGGACAGTTGTTTTAACCCCTTCGCTGACTGTTGTATTGAAATTAACTAGAATTAGAGCTAAAAGAGAAATTAATCGGCTGTTGCATTGAGGCCAATTGCATTTTCAACTGGTGAAATTCCTTAGCGACAATTGTTATTTCATTGTTCATCGAAAGCATCAACAAATGTATATCTGTCAAAGACGACCACCTTTTTAGAGTAGACAAATAGCACAATCGATTAAAGCATGAGCTTTTGAAAACCAAGGCGTCGATTAATACAAAATATAAATTAAAAGGGAACATACTAAGCACAAAATAATCATTATGTACGATTCAGACGATCCGTCTTCTTTTGTCACAGTCAATCTCCGTCACCGGCACCGTCAACATTAATTACATGCATTCTTATGGAGCCATTCACACGTAACGTCACCGTCACGGAACGTCTTGACGGACGGAACGTGTGAACGTTTCGGTAAAGAAAGTATTTAACTAATTTTGACGGAAGCTGCCGTTCCGGTGACGGTGACGAAAGGATGCGGATCGTCAGAATCGTACATTGTGTCAAATAAATAGCACACGCTTAAAAAATCCGTGCAAGTTGTAGCCGTAATCTGCCACATACGCATTATCAATATGAATTAATTATGACTGAAGTTTTCTTAATAATAAATAAAAAATTAGTTGTTGTAACGGTCAATTTAAAAAATATTTTTTTCTGGCTTGTGGTCTCGAAGAGGTTGAATCGATGCGAATGACAGTTTCGCTATCTTTGCGGCATTTTATCGCTATCTTATCGCATCGCAATCTTTTCTAGTCAACAGTAGAGGTGTGCGAAACAGCTCATATTGGTGAGCAGCTCCGAACCGATCAGCTCACCGAAATGAATCGATGCGATGTATCAGCTCATCAGCTCATTTAGATTGAACTGATGGTTAATTTTGTGACCCGTTCTTGCTTCGTGAGAGGTAAGATTTCTTACTGGTAATGTCTCATTCAATCCGTTAAAGAAGGATAGATGCAGGCATGATAGAAATAGCGAAACTTGGTGCAAACATTTTTTCTCGTTTAGAGCTCGCTCTTCAAGAGCCGAAGATCTGTTCAGCTCGTAGCTTATTCCCCTCTTCAAAATGCGGCGAACTGGGTAGCAAATGAGTGAGCTGGTGAGCTGCGGTTCTTTTAAAAAGAGCTGTGAGCTGTCAGCTCACTTTTATGATTCGATTCATTGGAACAGCTCAGGAGCGAATTGCCCATCTCTAGTCAACAGTGAAAATCACTATATTCAGACAAATCAGAGTAGCTTAAATAGAGCTTCGAATATCGTACAGCATCAGTGATTTCAGTTTTTTATCTGACGTCAATCTGTATTGTATCGCAATATAATCGGAAAATATTATTATATCGTTTAAAACTCGGAAAATACAGTATAAGACAATGGTTCGTCACGTAGTACTTATTTCTAAGGAATAAATGCAGTTAGCAAAAAGTAGATAAAAAAAAATCGAAATATAAATATTTTTCTTTAATTTGGGATTCAAAAACAATAATAATTGATAATTGAATAGTTCTCAATTTTAATTTTTTGTAGTTTTCTGAAAAAATAAACCAAAATACATAAGTTCTAATCCGTAGAGAAAGCAGAAATCGGTAGCAATGCATTAGCGTTGGAAACATCCACAAAGGTTTTTCGGAAACACCAATGTTTTGTGGACTTCACGTACGACCATTATTCAACTTTACTTAATAAAAGGCATCACACATAGCAAACAAATAATCGTTGTCGTGATCAGCAATCTCTCTCTTAGCACTTCGGTGCTTATTACAAGTGTGTTGCAAATAGCAATAACTTTACGTCTGCTTAGCGGTTCAAATTGAATTGTTTAAGTTCGCAGTAAGCAGTTCAGTTTGAACTGCTCTGCACTGACGAGTCTAAGACGAAACGTAAAGATAGTGAATCTCTATTTATCAACGGGAGCGGAAGTTTACAAAACAAACTTTTGCTATAAATATTATTCTAAATACTTTTTGAACGCACTTGACGTAAGATATTGGTAGCTGAAGGTTCTAAATTCCTAAAATTAGCTTTAGAAGCCTAGATAGTGTTTCACAATTATCTCCCAATTTTTCGAATTTAAATCAACAGATTGGAGAATTTTAAGATAACATTTTAATGTCATCATGAACGGTCGTGTCTCGTATTTTTTTTCAATAGTTTCAGCTAGACATCAGTCATCACTCAATGTAGAGAATAATAGGGAAAGATTGGCGATATTGCCGCTGTAATCGGAAGAGAATAAATAAACGACAAGAAACTGTTATTTGTAGGTCAGACTTTTTTCAACGTACCTGTTTGCCTTCATACCATCATAAACAATAAACATGTAACCAATTGAAGAAGTAGAATGAAGGAATCCCAGCATTTGTTTTAAATACCTAATTTGTATCTTGTCGGAAATTCCTATTTAAAATCAGAATAATTACGACGAATCATTCTCTTGGTTATGTTTAGTTATGATGAATTCACAAGTGATTTTTTTAAACAAGATTTTTGGACATTAATGTCCTTGTTAACAAACAAGCAAGAATTTCGGAGAATTTTAGACCCAGTCCCAGTAAGCAACTTTGTGATAGCTAGGTTGTTCATTTACTGCTTTTTATTTGGGATTTGTTTTCTGATGATCATTCTATCAAACTATATTTACAAATTAATACCTATTACTTTTTAGCAGTAGTTGTAGTAGTTGAATAATTCATTATTTGTTTGTGTTCGCTGTGTATGATTTTTATCCAGCTGCAAGAAAAGTTTTCATATTTGCATTGAATCCTGGATGACACAAATAGCTTTCTTTTATCTGTATTTTTTTTAGTTTTCCATGATTACATTGTTTTTCAAAATAGCTCTTTACTGATTTGCACTTATTTATTTTTCACTAATGCTAGTATCAAAAAATTTCGCCGCTGTTAAATTAACCGTTCCAACCCTGACGAACAACTTTCTTAGTAGAAAAGTTAGAACAGTTTAAAACCGATAAGAATTGTAGATGTTGGAATAAACGTAACTAATAATGAAGAGAAAATAACGACAATCATTAACCATTAGTAAAAAACATACTTCCAAAGACCTAATCGTCCTCTCCACCTTTTATAGGACTGGAAATGATCAGTTTCACGTTTATGGCAAATAGTAGTAATCAATTTAAATAAATTTGTATGCTTTTTCGTCAGAGTTCGTTGATTCGGTTTTTACGAGTAATGATAGCCTCTTGGATTGAATGTAACTCGAGAGCTGAGAAAAAATTTACGGAATTACAGTTCACAAGATAATACAGATTATGCAATACTTTTTCATTCAGTAACAGAAGGACTAAGTCATGACGAGGACGTTATTATTGCAAATTCAGAAAGAGGAAGAGTTAGCTCTTTTAGCTTCTTTCGGACACAACCAATATTGTTCAATAAGTTCGTTTTATTTGGTTTCAGCAAACGAATCTACAACTATCGATAGTACTGACTCGAGCTATACCCGACATGATGACATGGATAGAAAAATAATTTCTACATGAAAAATGTTGTTGTTTGCTTTGATTTTAAATTCCGGAGGACTTGAACTAACATGAATTTGCTTTCAGTGTTATCGATTGATGAGTGGTTCCATGTCTGTAAGATGACTTAACTACTACAAAAGATCTTTATCCTTTTTATTTTTCATTTTGTTCAGACATAGAAGGTAACGTTACAATTCTAGTTTGAGTCATTCCATATTCAACTTATCAATACTCACATTTTGTTGTTCTTAAGTATTCACTGTTTTTTTGTTTCTATTATACACTCATGAAATGGTACAATCATCCGTATAAATAAATTTGTCTTCAACTTGTTCTTAGCTATTCAAACAAACAATCAAGTAAGCTAATCGATCAATGTCAGTGACACATATATGTTTAACCAGCATTAACGTGCTGTTACTTGTTCATCGTTCAGATTTCGAACGATTTTCTTTGTAATGCCATTACTAGAACGGAAGAATTAGGATCCGAGTTGTACTGTACTCGATTTTCATGACGGAAACAAGACTTCTTGAATCGACTGCATAATGTGAGTTATAAACGTAATTCATGACTGAATGAATGTTTAAAACAAAAATAATAATAATAAACGAGCACGACGACGTTTGTTGGTACGAACGATCAAATAATCAATAATACGAAATACACTAAGTATTATTATTTAAATTAATAGGTTTTCATTTTTCTTTAGTTTACTATTTGTAGTTTAATTATTTTTACTTATATTTCAGGTGTTTTCATCGACGAATTTTGCTCTTTCATCTTAGGATGAAAAATTAGAATAAAATAAATGAATATTTGTAAGATTTTAGAAGTCTCACAGCGCACCACAAAACATTACTTAAATTCTGTAAGTAAAGCAGATAAAGAAATGCAGATTAGTTATCAAATGCCTAAATAAAAGTGTTTTTAAATGACAACAGTACATAATGAGAAAATACAAAACACGATTCGCAAAAGACACTGATGTAAACATGTGGATAAGTCATGGTCATGATAAGTCCGATTTAAATTAAAATCACACCAAGCATAGTTGGACACTGTTGGAAAAGTAATAACCGATATGCGCGTCGACTTTTATGTTTATTTCCTATCCGATTTCAATCAATATAATTTGCAGATCAATTCCAGAAATAGGTAGAACTTCATTAGATTTCACATAGCCTACGATTTCTGTGTGACAAACAATCTGTTTTGCATGGATGAAGAAACCATTTCGACTGATTTTATAAATAAGGATAGACTATTTTTACATGAACTTCAAATTCAAACCGTTGTAACTCGAAAACTCTCCTAATAAATTACAAAGATTCGCAAAAAAACGTTTCGGATAATTTTAAATCCTGATAAGTTTTAAATAAAATTATTGTACAAATCAAGATGGCTTTTTGGTCAATTGGTTTTCTCGTCAAAATATTTCTTTTTCGTTAAATGCCAACGTTTCGAAAATGATACCTTCGTCTTCAGGGCAAAACGACTTCAAATAGTTTTCATCAAGCATGGTGTAACATTTATAATTGTTGGTTGAAAAACGGCTACTCTACAACAAACACTTCCCACGCACATCGACTTCGATTGAGCACTGATGTGCGTGGAAAGTGCTTGTTGTGGAGTAGCCACAACTATTATAAATGTTACACCATACTTGACGAAAACTATTTGTAGTCGTTTTGCCCTGGAGATGAAGGTATAACCTTCGAAAGGTTGGCCGTTGAACGAAAAATAAATGTTTTGAAGACAAACCAATTGACCAAAAAGGCATCTCTTTATTTGAAACAACATTGATTGGTTGCACCCGCATCAAATAAATTATTGTACAAAAACATATATTACAAATGTTTTGCAAGTAGCATTAACTTTACGTCTGCTTAGCGGTTCAAGTTGAACTGATTAAGTTTGCACTAAGCAGTACAATTTGAACTGATCTGCACATATGAGTCCAATACGACACGTAAAGCAAAATAATGTTAGACTTTCTTTTTTTTGTGTTTAATTTTTTTGGTCGAATTTCTAACACTCAAAAAAGCGTTCATGCTTTTTGCGGAAACCTTTGTTACAGTGATTAAATAATTTATTACCACATCATGTTTGAATTTTCTATGAAATTTTCAAAAGACCATATAAGCAAAAAAAAGCTCCCGAAAAAAAATATGAACGCATTTTCGAGTATTAGTAATATAACCAAAATAGATAAATTTGAAAAAAATAGAACGTCTCATTTTCTTTTAAATATTTTTTTCTTAAACTCGAATTAATTCGTTGCGATTTTAAGGCAAAATATTTAGGTAGACACAATATGGTCCTAATTAAAATTTCCAGTAAAATAGGAAGAATTTTCAAGTATTCTACTGCGTGATAGATTGATATCAAATCCTAATGCTACGTGATTGAATGATCTTTGTAAACCAACAATAGCATTGTTAGCACCGTTATTAGTTCGTCGTAAAGAAAGTCGAAGAAATACACTGTTGCGAAGAGCACGGCGAACGTTGGAATTAATTTCAACAGGAGCAAGACAGGGCAGTCAATCTTATCATTCAAAACATTTGCTATTAATAAAGCACGTGCAACATCTCGTCGAACTTGTAGAGTATCGAGACCGATTAGTGACCCGCGACTTTTGTAGCTTGGTAGTTGGTGCAGTTTCAGCTATTGGGAGAAATTTTCATGCAAAAATACATATGTCAATCTTGAGTCGAATTGGTCTCTTCACCCGTGAAAAAAAGTGTTTGTTTTACTGAAGACATATAAAAAGTTGTTAATTTTTGTAATAGCTAGATGTTGATCACACATGACCATGAACCTCGTAAATGTAAATGTAAATAAAATTTTCCTGTTTTAATGAAAATAACCGATTTTCTTGTGTAAACGGAAAGACCACTTTTTATAAACCAGTATCGGGAGATACTGTTGTAATGATTTTCTGTTTCTTTACAATGAAACAAATAAAATTGACCATTTTTCCAAACCTTCGTCGAAACCGTGATTTTTAATCATATACCTAAATTCGTCTGCTAACTTACCTGCTACCATAAACGGTGTAGATGTAGATTTCGCGATAGCACTGATCGTACGTCGTTGGTGAACCTTAGGGCGTCTAACAGAGGTAACAGTGACAGTAAGCAAATGTCCATCGGGTCCGAGAACCAGGATTTGATCGGTATTGCATTGTTTGGAAAACATCGATACGCACCGGGCGAATTATCTATTATGAATATCTGTAAAAAGCAATGCACTTCGGTTAAAAGTACTTGTGGAGAGGCAGCTACTGCTACTGGTAATTACTCTATTCAGATCGCCGCATATCGCCGACAGATCTTTTGTGTACGAGCCAAAATCGGGCGTACAGTGCTGCCGGTAATAACGCCTTTTCAGAATATTTCGTCCGTTGTCCAACTTGTCGGCGACCGCTGCGCCGTAAATCTCCATACTGGCGGTGAAGACTACTAGATCGTACCATTGCGATACCTGAAAAGTTAAGCCAATTCAAATTATGACAGAAGAAAATAAGAACAATCAGTTCACAGTTCAAATCGTTTCAACCGGATTACTTACAATTCACTGCTATCGGTTACGGTAGCAAACAGCGATAAGTGTATCAATAAACGTAATGGTAGATGTATCAAACGTCAAACAAATATGAACAAGATTGACATGGCGATTGGCAAAACGTGTTTTAAACCAAATTATCTCCGAGTATATAATGTGCAAACAAGACACGTATTTGTATCAGTAGGTTGTAATTTGATTAGATTTGTCGATCAAATAAGACAATATGGGAGGTAATGGTTTTACGTTGTTGAATGTCAGTAATATGTAACCGATTTTTTTGAAAGAATATGTTGGATCACAAAATGATGATCTTAATTTGGGAATCATTAGCACAACCTCGCGAGAGATTGAATGAAGCCGTCACGGTTCCAGCGGTTGTCTGTGTCCTTACTCAATGGAGAGAGATGTTCATTAGCGTTGAACAAAATTAAGAACACCGCGAACTTTTCGTGTTGCAATTAGGAATTTGCAAAATTTGAGCTTGATAGATGAAACTATATTTTCGCAGTTTCAAATTAGTAGGAGATTCAGTATGGAGAAACTAGCTTTGTATGAACAAATCGTCACTAGAAATATGACAATGTGTAGTCATAAAACAACCCAACGGTTAAAAAAAATCGTTATTAAACGTTAATCGATTAGTGACCTAAACAATGGACAGTATGAATGAAAGTAGCAAGCGTGAATTTCGGTAGTAAATGCTACATGTGGATCGCGTTCCTGTCAAAAGCAGAGTCTTTACTACACACAGAGATGGCATTTCACCAGAGTTATACACGCTAGAGTCAGATTTTTGCCACACCAATGATGAAAAAAACGAAGCACCGCACAAAGAGGAAAGCGCACTTCTTCTCAGTGTCGAATAGACAGCATTTGAGTGTGTGCTTGTGGTTAAAGCAGCTGGCGCGAGTGAAACACATTCTCTCCGCACGAATCGCTCACACGTGCTCTTGCCTAAATACACCCAAGTGATCACTGGCGCGTGATTGTGAGCGAACACTTCTGTGAACTTCAATTAAAAGAGAGTAGATCTGGCCTTGCTATGAAAAATTTGCAAGGAAAACCGAAAATTTTACGATATATTGTTTTATTTTGCTGATTTTGCGTGTCCACGCTTCATCTACGAAAACCATACAGCAGAGTGCTCACCGGCGTGTACACCTCTGTGAAAGTATCTGCATCCACCTCAGAGAATTTATTAGCTAATGCTCTAGCACTTTGGTGCGATTCAGTGGAAGAGGTAAAAGGAAATAAACAAACGCACTCATGATGCGTGCACACTTACACAACAGCGGTGTATAAATGTGAAAGAGAAGAGCTCTCGTTGAAGTTGTCAGTGCGAAGGGAAAAATTTTGCTTGCTCTTCGTCACACAGAGGAGATAGACATCTCTGACTACACAACAACTTTCGAACATGCTACAAACTGTAGTGTTTAATACAATTTTCGGTAGGTAGCTCTAGAGGTTGCTACTCGTATGTTTATTGATAAAGTGAATTAGAAAAATTGAATAAAGTGGCATTTTTGCAGCAGTTCCTTATGATCAAAAAAGAACCGGAATTTTCATTTTAAAATTCCCGCGCTTGTCCAATCGGTAAACTTTTATTCTCTCAACGTTGGCAACACTTTTATACACATTTTGTCGAATTTTGACGCATATCGTACGATTAGTTTTTGTTTGGTGTCTATACAAAAAAGTTGAAAAATTTTCGTGTGGCGATTTTTATAATGGATGAAAATTTAGAACAACGTGCGTGCATCAAATTTTGTGTTGCAAATGGATTTAAGTGTTCCGAAACGTTGAAAATGTTAGAAAAGGCCTTTGGTGAATCGTGTCTAGGAAAAACACAGGCATACGAGTGGTATAAACGCTTCAAAGGTGGTCGTACAAGCTTGGATCATGATGAGATCCCTGGCCGCCCAACAACATCTGTTACTGAAGAAAACATTGAATCGGCGAAGCAAATCGTGTTACAAAATCGTTCTGTACCGATTAGAGAGATTGCTGTGTTGTTGGGCATCTCTTATGGATCAGCCGAACACATTTTAACTGATGATTGTGTCGCAGTTTTTGGAAAAAAAAACTCAACCAATATCATCAACCAAGCACCGTACTCTCCAGATATGACCCCGTGTGACTTTTTCCTCTTCCCCAGACTCAAATTGACATTGCGGGGAACGCGTTTTGAGACCATAGAGACCATAAAAGAGAATTCGCTGCGTGAACTAAAGGCCATACCATCGGCGGCCTATAAAACTTGTATGGAAAATTGGATCAAGCGTTGGCATGCATGTATTGCCGCAGGAGGAGAGTACTTTGAAGGCGATAATAAAGAAATTTATTAAAAATTGTAATTTTGCGTTTTACCTACCGCTCAAACTTTAGAAAAATTTTCCGAGGCCCGGAGGGCCGAATGTCATATCCCAATCGATTCAGCTCGACGAACTGAGCAAATGTCCGTGTGTGTATGTGTGTGTGTCTGTATGTGTGTTGTCAACAAAGAGGTCGAGATCTCAGAGATGGCTGGACCGATTTTGATCAAATTAGTTTCAAATGAAAGGTCTCCCCGTCACCCTGAACGCTATTGCATGGTTTTGAGATCGGATGTTTACTTTTTGAGTTATACGAAGTTTTATGTCAAAATTTCCAGTTTTTTGACAGTATCTGTCACAATTGACCTTGAAAACAGAATATATTTTCAGACTTAGATTTCGCACGGTAATAGCTATCCAACAAGCCATAGATTGTTAAAATCCGTCCATTTTTAACTGAGATATCGAAATTTTTGTGTAAGCGACTTTTTCCCCTATTCCAGCAGTTGAAGTTTTGAGCGCTGTCTGGCAAAGAAATGCTTGGGAGCAATATAAAACACGACATTCATTTGTTTCCAAGTACCAAAAAGGCTGTGTACAGCATGATATTTCGCCTCGGACCGATTTTAGCACGGTTCGTTTTTGGCAACATAATCGTTCGAATATAACAGGTCGCCTGAAAAGTTCGTATCGTTTCTATGAGAGGGCGCCACTAGAATTAAATCCATACCATTTTCAGTTAGTACCAACCTTCAAAAGATACGTGTATAAATTTGACAGCTGTCTGATTATTAGTTTGTGAGATATTGCATTTTGAGTGAAGTTACTTTTGTTATTGTGAAAAAAATGGAAGAAAAGGAATTTCGTGTGTTGATGAAAAAAAGTGCCACCGATACCAAAAAATGGATTGATGAGTGTTACCAAACTCTGCACCGGGCGAAGCAACAATTCGTAAGTGGTTTGCAAAATTTCGTACTGGTCATATGAGCACCGAAGACGATGAACGCAGTGGACGTCCAAAAGAGGCTGTTACCGATGAAAACGTGAAAAAAATCCACACAATAATTTTCAATGACCGTAAAGTGAAGTTGATCGAGATAGCTGACACCCTAAAGATATCAAAGATATCAAAGGAACGTGTTGGACATATTATACACGAATATTTGGATAGGAGAAAGCTTTGTGCAAAATGCGCGTGAGCTCACAATCGATCAAAAACAACAACGAATTGATGATTCTGAGCAGTGTTTGGAGCTGTTATATCGAAATAAAACCGATTTTTTTCGTCGATATATAACAATGGACGAAACATGGCTCCATCACTTAACTCCGAAATTCCCACTTTACACACGAAATTCCTTTTTTTCCATTTTTTTCACAATAACAAAAGTAGCTACACTCAAAATGCAATATCTCACAAACTAATAATCAGACAGCTGTCAAATTTATACACGTATCTTTTGAAGGTTGGTACTAACTGAAAATGGTATGGATTCAATTCTAGTGGCGCCCTCTCATAGAAACGATACGAACTTTTCAGCCGAACTGTTACCTTATGTAAACCAGATGATGGCAGAATTTTAGAGTTGAAAGCAATTCCATATTTATATTGATTTAAACTACTTACAGCAATAAATGTTGGAAGAACATAACTTCCATATACCATACGACTCAGTTCGTCGAGATCAGCAAATGCGTGTGTGACATATAATTTCACTCAATTTTCTCGGAGATGGCTAAACCGTTTTCTACAAACTAAGATTCATATGAAAAGTAGTATACTCCCAAACAAGGTTCCTGAAAACCTTTTGGATCCGACTTCTGATTGCGGAACCACAGGATGATATGTGAAACGAAATTAAAATAATGCAATTCATTTTTCTCGTAGATGGCTGAACCGATCTAAGATTCAAATGAAATCTAAGAATCATCTATGATTCAAATGAAAGGTCTGAAAATCCTATAAAACATCTTACTTTTTAGTCAGATCCTACTTCCGGTTTAAGAGATACAGGGTGATTAGTATAAAAATGTTCATTTCACATAAATTAATCAGGTTTATCGGGTTTGCAGATTTGGATAGTCAATTACCAAATAAATTTATTTTAGTTTAAGCGGTATTCGTTTTTGGATTCGGAATGTAATCCCAAATTTTAATTCGCACTACGATTTGTCAAAGATGTCTACACACTGTTCAGGTGAATTTAACTGATTTCGGCTACACCGATTCTAGAATTCCAGTTCCAGTATCGAATCGTTTCTCAAAGCTCAATAATTTTCTCAAAAAGGCCAAATCGAACTTCAAAAACAAAACTTCAAATTAAAGGACTTGTGGTCCCATACAAAATTGGTAAATTTTATCCAATTCTGGAATTACAGGATGGTGAGTTTTTAGATTTCATACAGATATAGAAGATGTGAATTGTTTGGAGTATTAATTTATGGTCATACGAATCATTTTGGGTTATGCTAGTTCCTGAATACCGGCTCTGGAAGCACCATAAATAATAGCGAAAAACTCTAAAGTGAAACTTACTTCGACATCTCATGGAATGTTCAATCGATTGTCACACGTTAAGATTGAAATTCGATACGATTTGCAGTTTCGACAATACAGGGTAATGAGTGATTAAAATCTCAATTTGCCGTTCAAAACGACGATAATTAAAATAATGTCATGAGAACTAAAACACCGAAGAATGTCCATGCAAAAACCACATGCGGATTGATAAAAAAAAGGTATCATCTCACTGCTAGGTGGATTAATCACGTTTTTGATTCACAATTGGAAATCTTGATTTACATTTTCATGCGCAAAATAGGCTTATTTCCACCTCTGGTTTAAATTGTGTTTTGAGGAGTGAATTAATTTAGATTTAATTTGTATTATGTTATAACTTTTTTTGTCATTATTATTTTGTGCGTTCCATTCAATGTTAATTGGTTTTTTGGTTAACATTGACTTTCGTCTGGTCTGGAATGGAATGATTTTTCTGCTCTCCAATCTGTTTAACGTTTAATACTTTAAATCCCCGTGTTACATTTGTTATTTTTTTTACTCAGAATATTAGCAACCAATATGGTGTATACCTACTAAACTATGAAACCAATAAGCAAAATACTTACAATATCCAGAAAATAGTCCACGTGGGGTCGCTTGTGGACGAAGAAGCGCACCGGGTGCCGGTCGATGGTGACCTTGACGGTGAAGTCGTGCGGCGTGCCGGGTTTAACGGTGTTCCGTGGCATCGCATCGTGGTGTGAGTGTATCAGTGTTTCGTCCAAATCGAGCACCAGGGTTTTCCGCTGGACCATACTGAGCCGATGCCGGGAAACCGGTGACAGGGGAAACAGTTCATATTTGACCGGTTGATGCTGTACAAACTAAGTCAGTTGATTATCGTAGGAAGAGAAAAGTCAAATCATTTGGTGTAATGGTGGTGGCAGAGCGTGGTTTTTTGTGTTTTTCAGTTAATAATTAATCGATTTCAATTAGCAAAAAAGCAGGAGGTGTTGATATGAATACAAAACAGTATAAACACAATACTAATTCAGCATTGAGTAAATATTTTCCGGCGATTCTTTCTCCATTGAAACTTATATGCGATAGTAACTAATTTAAAATGATGTGCATTTATTCTTTTATCAAGTCATGCATAAAAAAATCTCTAAATTGAGTACAGTAAATTTGAGTAGCTATTAAACAATGGTAGGTTTTTTTCAAATTCAATAATTTTTGAATTTTAACAGCGATTCAAATGCTACCTTCAACATGGTTAATTTCTGAGTTGGCCTCATTCTAATCGGAAGTCATTGTGGTGCTTTTCACTCATCGCAGGATAATCACAGGCGCTCGTCCGTTACAGTTCTTCGGTTCAGAGGTCACTGTGGTTGATCAAGTTAAATACGTCGGGGTTATTCTTGACTCAAAACTGAATTGGTCTGCTCACATTGACTTCAGGATTAAAAGAGCTTGCATGGCTTTCGGCCAATGCAGACGAGCTTTTGGAAAATCATGGGGACTCAAACCCAGATACATTCATTGGATCTATACAACTATTGTTAGACCAATTTTAGCATATGGATGTCTTGTATGGTGACAGAAAGGAGAAGTCGCGACAGTTCAGTCAAAGCTAAATCATCTCCAAAGGATAGTCATAATGGCGATGACAGGAGCATTCACGACAACTCCTACTGCTGCTCTAGAGGCGCTACTGTGTATTAAACCACTACATGTGTTCCTAAAACAAGAAGCATTATCTTGTGCATACCGTCCTAAGGTTACAGGGCTTTGGAACAGTAACCCATTAGATTATGCTACCAGCCACACTCGCTTGTGGTCTCAAATGGTTACGTGGGATGAGTATTTACTCGCTCCTAGTGACCTAACTCTCACATGCAGTTTTCCTTTCAAAACATTCAATGTGAGCTATCCTCTTCGTGAGGAATGGTTGTCTGGTTGTCTGGAACGACAACTTGATCAACACATAGTTTGTTATACGGACGGTTCTCTGTTGAATGGTCGTGCTGGTGCTGGTGTCTACTGTCGTGAAATGAGGCTGGAACAGTCTCATTCACTTGGTAGATACTGTACTGTGTTCCAAGCAGAAATCTACGCGATTCTATGTGGAGTACAATCGGCACTTCAGCAGAGGATCTGTGGTAAACGAATTTATTTTTGTTCCGACAGGCAGCCTTAAAAGCACTCAGTTCGAATGACTCACGGTCGAATCTAGTGATCACATGTCGAACTCAAATTGAAGACCTCAGCATTTCAAATGCTGTTTACTTCTTATGGGTACCCGGCCATTCTGGTATTATTGGAAATGAATGGGCTGATGAGTTGCCTAGAGCTGGTGCAACGAATGATTTCGTTGGTCCTGAACCAGCTTTACCACTTTCAACTAGTTGGATAAAGTACAAGATTCGTTCTTGGGCTGCATCCAAACATGCCAGCTACTGGCGCAGCTTGCAAACTTGCGCTCAGACAAAAGCATTTCTACCAGATTTAAATCTGAAAATGTCAAAGTGTCTACTGCATTTCTCCAAGCATCATTGCAGTATTCTGGTCAGAGCTCTGATGGACATTGCAAACTCAATTATCACATGGCTACTATCCAACGTGCTGAATATTATTCGTGTGATTTGTGTGAATTCGATTATGGTACTTCATATCATCTGATATGTAACTGTCCCGCATAGACGCAGCTACGTATCCGGGTTTTTGTTTCTCCATACATGGTTGAGTCTGTGTATGCGGAGCTAAAATTGAAGGATTCTCTCGTTTCTCACCCAATGTGGTAAGGAGCTATAGTCAGAAGGGTTCATCGTTCTTCCTGGAGTAAATGAATCCTTTCTGTATTCACCTTAAATAGGGTTTAGCAGATTGTTTGGCATCCTTTAGGGGGTACCGAATTTACTTCTGCTCGTACATACTGCGAATCGTTCTGCATTCTTCCGGGAGTGCAGAATGATGTCGCTTTTGTAAGATCTCTAAATCCTCTCGGGGGTTGGAGGTTTTATTAACAGCAGACTGTTCGGGACCTCGTAGAGGTTCGGAATTTACTTCTGCTTCCACTAAATGTGATCCCCAGCAGATTGTTCAGCATCCCTTAGGGGTGCAGAATTTACTTCTGCTTTTATGTGTTTTTGTGTCGTCAATTTTTCCCATCCTCCTAGTCCAACCCTTACCATTTCCTTTCAATCCTTCCCTCTTATATATCGGGAAAATGATGCTAAAAACAAATTGATGGCAAGGCACAAATCTCCAACTATCAAGGGGAACGTGCCATTTGAGCCAATTTGTTCTGATTCCTGATTCCTAAACAAACAACGAAAAGGAAAACGTTGGGGTCTGGTTTTTTATATTTTGAAATTGTATGCAAAATTTGAAAAAAATTGGCGCAGTAGTTTATGAATGACGACACGGACTTTCAAAACATGCTTTCGAGAATAACGCGTTTAAAGTTTATTGTCTATAAAATCGAAGGAAACGATTTATTACTCAAGGGAGCACGTAGGCTCTAACATTCTCTAAAAGCCATATTTTGTCTTTTGTTTTTTGTTATAATGAAACATTTCGAGAATGTTTTGTTAAGTTTTTAAATCAATCGAAGCGGAAATCTTGGGCCTGTGTGCGCAGCTCTTATTTCTTCGTAGTATGAGATCGGCAAAGATAAAGGCCCATAACTAACTGAGTTTTGTTCTGACAGGCTTCAAAATTTCACAGAATATTCTTGAAATGGTTTTACTATCAGAAAATAGAAAGAAAATAATGAATGATATTTCAAATGTTCGATTTAAAACTACCTGCAAGCCGCTAAAAATTGATGGACGAGACACGGGGTGTTGGCCCAATTTCCAATGGACAATAAGTTATTTCAACACTTGTACTGAACATTTCGCACTAACGCAAAATTGGGTATTGTCTCTTACTCTTCGATTGTTGAAAAAAATAATTATGCTAACAACTGTTACTCATAGGTGAGCTAGTAATATTTTTCCCGGGTTTTCACTAAAATTCCCGACTTTTTCCCGGTGAAATCAAATTCCCGACTTTTTCCCGGTTTTCCCGGTCACTTGCCACCCTGCTATATAGACTTATAGAAGTACTTGAAAAAATAAAAATAATTGGGAAAGAAATTCAAAACCACCGTAACTAATTGGCAACTAATTAACAACAAACTATCCACTGGGTTTCGATTTGTTTCCAAGCTTATTTAGGAGGGATGCTTCGTTAACTTCATATGAACTTAGAGAAGTACTCGAAAGAATTAAAAAAATTGTGAAAGAAAATCGAAAGCGTTGTAACTAATTGGCAACTAATTAGCAACAAACTGTCCACTGGGTTTTCGATTTTTTTTTTCAAACATATTAACGAGGGGTGCTTTGTTAACTTCATATGCTATACTCGAATAAATACAAAAAATAGGCAGTTTCAAAATCACCGCAACTAAATAGTAACAAACTATCTACAGGATTTCGAATCGTAGCCTTCATATGAATTAGGCGAAGCATACAAAAAAATTGAGCTACTAATTCAAAATCACCGCAGCGAATTAGAAACAACTTACCCATCGGGTCTCGAATTGTTTTCAAGCTTTTTTAGAAGAGGTGTTTCATATGAACTAAGCGGAGTACTATTTAGCAACTAATTAACAACAACTTATCCACTGGGTTTCGATTTTTTCAAGAAGCTTATTCAGGAGGGGTGCATTGTTAAATTCATATGACTTTAGAAGACAGCAAAACAATACGACATTTGTAGAAAAAGTTATTAAAGGAAAACCGACTCAAGGTCCGAGCAATGGCTCACTCCTTAATATATCTAGCACCACTCCTGCTAGTGGTAGTAATATGATTGTGCTTTCTTTTATTACGCTATAACGGTTGATTTTAGTTGTTTGATAACTTCACAAAAGTTTTTCAGCTGAGTATGAGGATTATTTTTAAGTGACAAGTCATGTTCCAAGACTCACTGTAAAGACACAAAAAAGTCTAACATTTTAATTTGAAGAAATAGGTTTTAGGAATCTTCTACAATATTTTAGATAAACTCAAATCCAAGCACATTAAAGGGAAGTCACATCATGTTACTTTCACTAGCAACAGTGGTGCTAGATATATTAAGGAATGAGCCATTGTTCAGACCTTGTGTCGGTCTTCTGAAGTTTTCTTCCTCGTTACTTTAAACCGTGGGCGCGAAAATATAGTTTCTCCGATCGGGCTAAAATTTTGCATAGTGCTTTAGGGACCCATAAGAAAAACGAAAAGTTTGTTGGAGCAAGAAAATAAACATTTTCATCTTTTTCCCATACAACCTTGTCCCACCCTAGTGTGCATTGAGGGGCTCAAATATGAATCAATTCCTAATGTGGAGCAAAGCAAATTTAGCAGAAATATGAAATAATTTATAGTGATTTTAGTGGCTAAATTTGGCTTTTGAGGTAACGTCACTACAAATGAGATGAGCCGTTACCTTAGTTGACGACACAAAAAAGTACGAAATTTTCGAAGCAGATTATAAAACTATGGGACCTGGTTATTTAATGGCCCAAAAAACTTACAGCAACTATGACAGTCTCCCGATTCCGGTTCCGGAAACAGTTATACAAAATGTCCGATATGAAACTTGCATCGATTTCCCGTGAAATGTTATTGAGAAAGGCACCGTTACACCACTAGGTGGATTGAAACCGGCTTTTTTTTACTGAGAGTTTCAAAAACATCCAACTTCAAATTAACTTTAGGTGATAATTTTTTTCTGTTGCATTTTAATCGAGTACAGTCTTTAAAATGTATGTTATCTTATCAGTTTATATCGAAAGCTGAAACAATGAAGATAATAAGTAAAATCTTCGCAAGATATTTTGTTAGTTTTTGTGTTTCTCAAATAAGACTGACTTGCGATTCGTGGCAGCGCGGTGCGTTAGAACTGATTACATAAAGTGTCCGTATATCACACGAAAAGCGACCAAGCTACTGGAGTTGGGAGTGAAGCATTGTAGAATACACACTGCTGAACTCGTTCTAGGTACCCTTGACGATGGATAATGAACCCCGGCGGCATTGCCACTTACAACTTACTATGCAATCGGAACTTTTCTTACTACTTATCATTCATTAATGCAGCGCAGCGTACGACATACAGGTGTTTCCTCATGCTAGTAATTAAAAATATTCAATAAGCGTTATGAACACATGTTCGGTTTGTGGGTAGCTCCGATATTAAGTCGCACTGGGGCTTATCCGTGGAAGTTGTTCGTTTTAATCCGGCGTCAATTGAATCGATCGTTTTGTACCGAAATTATTGCGCTGATTGGTATGATTAGTATGACGAGAAAAAAAAAATCACCTATCAACTGGAAGTTCAGCTACTCAAAAAAATACTAAAAATAGCTATTTCATATACCGGCCATCTGATATAACAGAAAAGATAACACACACAAAAAGGTGTATGCCGTCGTGTCAGAAGATTTGTTCAGTAAAATGAAGGCTCAAAGTCCGTCACATTGCGTTTGAATTTAGCAAAACATTCCGAAACAAACCGAATCATTCCGGCGCATATGAAAAAATCATGTGAAAACAGGAAACGACAACAATCAAGAATATATGCGAAATATGCTGCCCAAATAGAAAATAGCCGCTCATCCCGCTTTCGTGAAGTCAGTCCCACATGTCCCACTGATAGCGGAGAGATGATTAGAGCGACCGATCACAACCGGTGTCGAGGTTGGCGCGTTGATTGAGGTTTATTCTTTGTTTTGCTTGACGTGATGTGACTTCTGAACTTTGACGAGCGTAACGGAGTGCATTTGGTGGCAAATACTATGTAAGCTATTAATATTAGTCTATATTATTCTAATTTTAATTGCTAAGTGATTTTACGGTATCCAATCAATCAAAAGGGTTGTTCGTATGCGTGTCCTTTGGAACATGTACTGTTTTAAGTCGAAACACTTCCCGCGTGGTTTAACCAGAAGTTTTTCAATTTGTACCGCTCGATTTAACTGTACCAAGTCCCAATTTACTGAAAGCTAAGCTGTTCGAAAAAACAAAACAACAACATAAAAATAGCTTTCGCACATTACGTTTTAAGCGACTGCCACACATTCAAATGAGTATGATGATATACCGGCGCGTAGCGGCTAACAGGAATCGAGTTAGAAAAGGCTTTGTTTATGCGGTAGATTGCTTTCATCATGCACGTGCTGCAGACGGTGCTGCAATTCAGGTACCACCACCGACTCTTTCCGAGCATTGCTTTGCACAACACAAAGCATTTGCTCCTACCGCTCCTGACTGGGGTTGATGGGGGTGTGTGTGATTTGTGTTCACAGGATGTCCTGGCAGTTTATTTATAATTTATAAAATCCATGCCGGGTTGTTGAGCATATTCCAAAGTCGCATCAGATCTGGAACAGGAATATTACCCAATAACTTACAACGAAATAAATTATTGATAAACTTTATACTCCTTAAGGTGACAAGACATGCCCTTTGTTAGTTCCGGGAATACAACTTATCATCTGAATCTAATCAGATTGACCATGCGAGACTCGGCGGATCGAAATTAAAGGTAATGGATGGATTGAAGCAGGGTGTCGCACTCTATAATTTATGGTTAATTATAGCGTTCAAACGTGTGCGAAGAAATGGATCCTTCGCCTATAAGTCCCTTTGTTTTGCGAACTGCATTGATATAACGGGTGTTGTTCGCAGAATTTAGGTGAAGACTCTGGAGGATGCTCAACGAGGAAAATTAAATGAACACACGCGTAAGCAGGGTCACTTACGCGTATTCCACGGGAGTGAAGCATCTCCTTCGAACAGTTACATCCAACCATGTAATCAATAGGGAAATATAGGAAATTTACAATCATTAGTCTTATCGGCCATTATCTGATATCTATCTTTACGATACTTCTACAATGCACAGTGAGAAAAAAACCAGGAAACCCGCAAAGAAATCGGGAACCATGGAAAAAGTTTCGGCTACACCGGTTTTATGTTCCCGGGTTGGCGGTTCAGGGTATGAGGCGTTGGTCTTACATGCCAGTTGTCGTATGTTCGAATCCCGACCTGGAAGGGTTTTTAGTGTAAGTAGGATCCATAGTACTAGCCATGCAATGACTCTGTACGCTAAGAATCGGCTGCGAAGTCTGTTTTGAAACAGATAGGTCAAGTTCCACAAAAGGAATGTTATGCCAGGACTTGCTTTGGTTTTATGTTCCCTGTTTCGAAAAGAGTGGTCGAAAACTCAAAAAACTCACTTCATTTTCTCAGAGACGGCTGATCCGATTTTCTGTTTTTTCGGCTGTTTACATTTTGCAAACGTTTATGTCCAGATATTCTTTCTTATTCAGGATTCGATAATTTTATTCTTAAGAATCCCTTAGTAATGTTTATGAAATTACACTCCGCTGGTTCGTTCGTTCTGGTAGAGGCAGATAGTGCAAAACGCATATGGGAACAGATTCTAAGCCAAGTCAAGAAGAATCCGAAGTTGATGACGTTCCGTTATATCCAAGAAACCCTTCAGCAATCAGTTTCCAGTCGAACTGTTCATCGCTGTCTCGTAGCACAAAGATTGAATAACAAAGTTGCATGGATCATTTATCAGCAAAATAAACAAATTGAAATAGTAAAAATTCGCTGAAGAGAATTCAGATAAACCTCTAGAGCTCTGGAAAACGGGTCTTCTAATGGACGAATAAAAACTCAAGGTGTTTAAAAGAAAGTGACTAGTTCGTTTGTGGTGCATGTCGGGTAATCTCATCCAAGGATCAGTGCAACTTGGGAGAGGAAATGTCTGGTAGCCTCGAAAAAATCAATGGAATAATGAGCGCAAATTTTTACTTACTACAAAACTTTCTGGAGGTTTCATTGATCCAGACGGTGCTATCGTAGTGTACAAAGAGCATTTCGCTAGGAGTTTTGCGCTTTTCTATCCGTCGTTTCCGGTGAACGACCGTAACTAGGTTAAAGCCGGGTATAAATAAACGACATAAATTAATTTATCTTTCGGTTATTCAGTAGGTGTGGAACCCATTTACCAACCTTTTGATTTTTTCCCATTGCTCTCAGGTGATCGGAAGTAGCTTGTCGATTGACACTCTACTACACTCAAACTTTTTTTGAGTTATATAAAAAAAATCATTTATCCGGTGGTTTATGTTGAAGACAGTTACAAGCGATTGAGTTAAACGTATGGGTTATCACATTAAATTCGAAGTTAATGTAGAGTTTCCAATACAAGTTTTAACACGTCACAGTCGAACAAATATGTTGTCAGAAATGAACCGAGGTCAAATCGAGCCAAAATACTACGCTGAAGAATACTGTATTAAATCTTTCAATCACTCAGAAACGATTGTATTTAAAGTTGTGTCTAATTTTACAGGGTCCGGCACTCGAAGTGTAACCAATTAAAAAGGCCATAAATTCAGTTTGGAAAATTACTTTTACTTAATTCAAAGTACAAAATGTGTAAAAATAATACAAAATTCAGAATCAATTCACTTTTGCTCGATATGACCACCTTTTGCCTTGATTATGGCCTTGAGACGGTCAAAAAACGAATCGCAAGCTGCCCGAATGTGACTTGGAGGTGTATTTTGGCC
This sequence comes from Malaya genurostris, assembly GCF_030247185.1. Lineage (NCBI taxonomy): Eukaryota > Metazoa > Arthropoda > Insecta > Diptera > Culicidae > Malaya > Malaya genurostris. Next base: position 178,531,438 of record NC_080572.1, read on the forward strand.
CACTCGCGGACAATAACTTTTTTCAGCGCCTCGAGACTGGTGTATCTTTTAGTTCGGACTTTGCTCTCCAAAATGGCCCAAAGAGAACAATCCATTGGATTCGCATCTGGTGAATTCGAGAGCCATTGTGTGGACGTGATGAAGTTCGGAACGTTGTTTTTCAGCCATTCTTGGTTCACTCGAGCTTTGTGAGACGGTGCCGAGCCCTGCTGAAACGTCCATGGTCTGCCACCGAAATGTTTGTCTGCCCACGGCTTCAAAGCAACCTACAGAATACTTTCCCGATAATATGTCGCATTTACCTTGACTCCAGGCTCGAAGGTCTGAAGTTGGTTACACTTCGAGTGCCGGACCCTGTAATTCCAAGCGTATTTTTATCATCCTTCGTTCAAATTTTCTACTATTGGGATATGGCGGAAAAATCAAATTTTTGACTGGTATTACAATAAGAGATCTAAAATTAGAATTAGAAACCATATATAGCTTTCAGCGTCGATTGTGACAGATATTGTCAAAGAACTACAAATTTTTACTAAATAGTTTGTATAACTCGGAGAGTAATCATCAGATCCAAAAACAAAAACAATAGCGTACATACTTCCAGAAAGACCTTTCACTTGCAACTTATTCGGTCAAAATTGATCCAGCCATCTCTGATATCCACAACGTTTGATCAGTTCGTCGAGCTGAATCGATTGTTATATGATACTCCTCCGAGTTTCTCGATATATTGAACAAGAAAATCATCACATGCCACGAATGATTATTATTGGACTGGAAATTCAATGATCAAGTTCAAATGTAAAGGGTGACTTTTTGCTGGTACATTTTTGGCTACACTGTTTTTGGCAGATCATGCGTTAATCATGGCTTGTGTCATTGCCAAAGTTGTACAGTTTGATATATAATTTAAAAATTGTGTTTAGCGTAAACGAAGCTGATTTCTGGTTGAATGGATACATCAACACGCAAAATTGTCGCATCTGGAATGAAGACCAGCCAGACGCATTGCAAGAGCTACCAATGCATTCCAAAAAAGTCACTGTTAAGGATCAAGAGTAAACCAAATTAACTTGTGTTGGTAATTTGTGTATTATGTACATTTTATTTGGTACGTATGTCATAGATCTATGTATTCATATATGCAGTGCAACCAGTTTATCAAAGTGGCTTGCTCGATTGAGTTTCAAACAATCTTTTTTAGCAATAATTTATTCTCAAACGAACGTTTTTGGATGAAATACCAGTTTGATAAATTTTTCACCAACGTTTATTGGAAAATTGCTTACATTTTATGAATGTAGATTTCAATTCTCTAATAAAAAAGTTGGCAACACTTCTTCAATGGATTTGTATTAGATTGCGCTTTCATGTTTTAAATTAAAGGTTCCTATTTTGTGGGTTTACTTAGAGAAGGTAAGTAAATCTTTATATCGCAATAATTTCTGCAAGAGGAAATTCATACATGAATGTGTTTGTTGCTAATTAACTGTGATAGTGGATGTAAGCTGAAACTGAAATATTTTTTCTCGAGCAGTTTCAAGGAAAGCGGAAGAGTTTTAGACTAAGATTTCCGCTTTTCTTGAATTGCAATTTTAAGCAGAATGATCCGATTGGTTTTTTTTACCATATGGCAGATTTATTGATTAAAATCAGGAAAAGAAGCACCGGAATTTGTTTTTACGCACACATTGTTGACATTACTCATACTCTTGCAAAGAGTCTTGCTCCTTAAGTGTAGAGTATGGGTCGGTGGCATTATTCGTGAAACGCCAAAATTGGACCTTGCGCATGGGCCACCTAAAGCAGAGCCGCGGTCAACATTTTCATGAAATCATCTTCGAACATAAAATTATTCTGATCGTTCTATCGATTCCAATAAAGATTTCATCGATTCTCTCATTTTTTAAATAAAATTTTATACCTCTAAAAAATCACCCTTTATTATTACTGATACTTTTGGTTACGGGAATATTATGGAATAAGGGACGCAGGCACTGAAGCGTACTTTTGTGAACTACCCGAATCAATCTGATTAAATTTGTGTCTAAAACCAGTCCAATTTTTTTAGTAAATATTCCTATGAAAAAAAAAAATGTTTTGATGAGACTTATTATTATTATATCGTTTATTTATCCCCGGTTTTAACCTAATTTTAATGAGACTGTTTGAATGATAAGAGACAAGAGAATCACATCGCAAAGTGAATTAATAAGAGTTCTGCCTTTCTCTATAGAAAGGTAATAGAATTTCTGGAAAAACGGACTTTCGATCGGAGCTCCGGAGACCCCTAGTGTTATATACCATTCGACTCAGCTCGACAAGATCGGAAAATGTCCGTATGTGTGCACCTCTTAACTGATTTCAACAAGTTTAGGCTTGTTTGAAAGCTACTATTCGGTCATTGTTCAAATTCGAAGATCAAATGGCCATCTCTTCGGGTTCAAAACTCATTACTGTTCAATTTTCTTGTCTATGGATTAACCGATATCAACAATTTTAGGCTCGTTCGAGACCAATTCTAGTGTCATCTCAACAAAAAGGCAAACAATATTTTAATGAAGTTTGGTCGATAAAAAGAAGGCATTGCCACAGGACTAGGTGGTATAAGAATAGATTTTTTTTCATTCCTATCATAAAGATTTTAAGCTTGTAATCATTGATTCATCTGAACCGAGGTCAGATAAATTATCGGACCCAATGTGAATCCAGGTAGAATACGTGAAAGGGGACAGTCTTACCGATGCCTTCCTAATGCTATGACTACCTCTGAATATAAAATGTACGATCAGTTTAATTTGTCACGAAAATGGTTATTAATAGTATATTCTGTATACAATCCAAAACAACTCGAATGTAATTTAGGAATATTGTTGCCATGATCTAATAATAAATATTTTTGTTAGCAACGAACAAATGTGTTTGAAGTCATCATTCTTTCTGTCTTGCGAACATCTAAACGGCTTGACTAAGCAGCCAGAACTTGATTAATCGCTGGTTCGTTAGCGAATGCACATAATTGGATTTATTTAAATAAATGTTATTAACTCTTTAGTGGAAAATAACGTGTCAAATAACGCTTGACATAAACATACGACGGGTTGTCTGGTGTGTACGTTATCTTTACACAAAAGTGACTTAGGTGCGAAAGAAAGAAAATAAAAACACTTCTACTCAGCAAGTCGATTATGACAAAAATTGACCGCAATAAAATTCCGCCCGTCGTAAAATGCTGATGCTAGCAGAGCGGTTTGTGAATGGGAATGAAAAATGTGAATGAGTATTTTTGATCTACCGTTGGCAGGCTTACTAATTTAGATCCCGCTCTGCCTTCACTTCAAAATTGTCCGCCAATAGCGCACTACACATGCATAATAATGATTCCATTTCAATGTTAATTCTATACGCGGTGAAGAGGTTAAAATGAGTAAATCCCACAAATAGCATAAAAAATTGACAGAGATTTGCGTTCGTATCTCCACTTCGAGTCAGTGGTGATCATTCGCTTCCGCAAATTAAGAACTTCATTATTTCAGATGTAGGGAAATAATTCAGTGATTTTCTAGAAGTAAGCCATAAATTGATCGCCAGAATCATCTTTTAGAACATAATGTATTAGTTAGTTATAAGAAGCGATTCAATCATTGAAGCTGAATGATCGGCGACAAGATCACACATCACAATGAGGAAAAGCCGCATTTGACATAACAAAAACTCGTTCAATTATTCCTTGTAATTATTTTTAACCTAAGTAAATAGAGACACTGGGACTAAATGTTATTGAGCGATTACAGTAGTTTTACCTAATTAATGAAGGCATAAATTAAAGTCTGTGTCGCTTTTTTGGCAATAAGGCGAAACTAACCAACGCGAGGGAACTGATCATCTTTGAATACTTGACACATTATTTGCACATGGTATTGAATTTGGATTCGATTGGAGAAAGAACCGTCGGGTAACCAGTAGCATAAAAGATTTAGAAACTATCAAGCAAGCTTTTGAGCGTTTCGATTAAGAGAAAATTCATCTATGGAAATGAGATAATAATTACAGACACAAACTCATCTTCGTCTAGGTACGGCAGAAAAGCGCTTATGAGAACGTTAAGCAATCGTTCAACTTACCGCCCTAACCTGCCGGTTAAACATATAACAGAGACAGGTCCATATTTTTGATGCCAGCACCAGGAATGCTCGAAAGTTCATTTGAAATTGAGACAACATTGGCATCGTCCACCAGCACAGCTCCTGGATTTTCCCTCTTGCCCGGCCACGGCTCTCTGCGAGGGAGTTGATGCTCAGCTTATTATCCTTGCTTTACAGGCTACCAAAAGTGGCAAGTTTTGTTCCCCAGCTGGATTGTTTTTGTAGAATAATTCGCACAATTCACTGATAATTCAAACTGACTGAGACGCAGACGAAAAGAAAACTACTCGCGCCCGTAAGGAAAATCACATCTTCTTCTTCTCAACTTCGTTGATTGCGGCTAAAAATCGCAGACCCTCTCACACAGCAGGCAGGATGATTTTTTGCGAAAACTTGAGCACTTCTCGATGCAGGTATTTCAGTACACTTTTTCACTGATGACACTCCCGAAAACAAATGTAGCTATACAAAATTTTCCACGCCGCACAGAGACGAACTTGGCTTTAGAAAAAAAACAAAAAAGTACTAAGAAAAACTTTTTTTCTTCGACGAATAACTGAACCGTACTCCTGGTGAGAAATGTGTGACTTGCCACCAAAAAAACTGTCTATGGAAGAAACTTTTGCCTATGGTCACAGTAAAAGCAAAGGCAACAGCAATAGCAACCAGCAGCCAAACGCGCTAGTGTTAGTGAGATCCAGACTATTTTTTGCGATTGGGAGTGTGCGGCGAAATGACAGTTTTATGACAGTTGTTGCAAAAAATTTGACAGCTACTCCCATGTGGTAAATTAGAACGATCATTTATTGGGATTTCTGAAGGGCTTCACACTGGGTTAGAAAATAATCTACGGTATTGGCATATTTTATCAGATTTTAATTTCTTGCTTGCTACGCAAGTAGAGTTTTTTGTCTTCTTAGCGGATCATATTGAACCGACATAACGGTTGCCTTAAACGCTTTTCATGCCGTACCAATCGGAATAAACGGTGCCGTTATCGGCTTACAATTAAGGCTTCAATCGAGTGTCATTTGACTTCAATCTTTCACGGAATGAAACAAGGGCCAACTTCTTACTTAGTATTAGAATTGATCATTAGCACCACTTTATGTCTGTTGATTTCTCAATAAATAAATAAATAAATAAGCACAAATATGTTCATCCCCAAAATGGCCACCATTTGAATCGTAAGTGTATGATCAATATTCCGCGAATTGCACAGCCTGTCCCTTAACTTAGCGACTGTACAAGAGAAAAAAATTATTTGATTTGGTCCAGTACCAAGAGAAACTGGAACACAGGAATATTTATTTGGGTGATTGTATTTACAGTGTGTAAATTATTGTTCGGCAACGTTGCGTTGTGTCAAATATACTATTATGTGTATGTTGCACAAAATTAAAACAAATTAAGTATTTTTTTCCAAAACTTCCAGATCAACTGAAATGTGCAACTGTTAACATTTGACGAGAACCATGTCATGCAGCGATTGGGATTCTGTATTTATGCTTCGAGGGCAACTTTTTTTGCTGAACGTTGAGAATCTGTTGAAGGTTGAATAAATTTGATTACAACTAGAACTAATTAATTGAACGCTTGAAAGATACCCTTCTCTTTTCGCTTCTTCTCGCGAGCTGGATCGTCTTCCGGGACATCTGGCAGCCGTTCACCAATATCTTCTGGTTCAACATCTAACCGATCTTCCGCGTTTTCTTCACCTACAAGTTGCTCCAGTTCTGCCAGGACATCGTCCTCATCATCATCTGTGAGTACTCCGTTAAGCAGGGAGTCAATTTCCTGCTGCTTTTCAATACTTTCTCGCGTTTCATCCATTATCTGTTCAACTTCTTCGATTGATAGCATTTCGTTAACCTTTTTCAGCGCTTCGTTGCCAACCTTAAGACCGTTGATGACTTGCGCTTCCACCAGAGCGAACTCGATGTCAGAGGTAAGTTTTTCTATTGTTTCAAGTTGCGCATCGGCATTCGTGAGCAACTTCTCCTGGTATTTTTTCTTGCGGAGCAAAGTTTTTGCTCGTCTGAAATAAAATTTCAAAAATGAGTAATTGAAAATATAGCGTTACAATCAATAACGAGTTTCGGTTTATTTGATAACAATCGACAAAATTTGTAATATCAATTTTTGTACTCACTCTTTTCGTCCCATAGCCAAACATTTCCTAGCCATGTCACGATCCTTTTCTAATTGTAGTTCGATTCGTTTTTGATATTGTTTCAGTTTGTCTCGTTGTTGTTTCAGTTGCTGTTGGTAGAAAAATGTTTAATATAGATATCTTATCCGGTTTATTGTTCATTTACCAAAATCGCTTTGTCCTGTTCGGTCACTCTGCTCACTTTGGTTTTACTAGCTGACTTTCCGAATAAATTTCCCATCCTTCGTGGATAACTGCGAAATCGTTTCTCTAAAGATCACAGATTTTACTAATTTAACTATATTTCCTAACAAACGATTGAAACAAAGCAGAAAACATTAATCGAATTGAAATTGATGAATCAGGAGAATCCTACTGATTGTTTTGACATTTTACAATGTTTACTACATATTCCTATGTGGTAGATTTAAGATAGATAAAAGATTTCAACATGCAATAGGGTTAGTGTTTTCTTAGACTATTGCTACACTGAACCTAAAGTCGTTGAATATTTTAAAAAATTTATAAAATATAATATTTCTGCATAAAATGTTCAAAACGACGTATGTGACATTTCAACTGAACCGAGAAAAGCGATGTTGAAAAATAATCGCACAATTTTAAATCCTATTTAAAAATGAGTAATTGAAACAACTTCATCTCTTCACTAAATCGTCCAATTTGTATGCGTGCAACGTATCATAGTGACTAATTCACAATTTTCAACTACAAAGATAACTTTTAGGCAAAAACGACACTTACGTCGTTTTGTAATTTGATCATGTACATTGGACAGTAGCATAGGTCGTTTTATTCTGGTTGACTTGACACATAAGTCGTTTTGCTTCTGTTAGTTACGTCGTTTTGCGAAAGTCACAGTGTTCATTCGTCGTTTTGTTACTCGCACTTGTGTGAAAGTCAGTTTTGCTCGAAAACAAGAGCTAGTTTTGCATATCAAGTGGAAAAAATGACAGTCGACTCGTTTTTAGTGTGTTTTGATAATTTTCGCTTTTGTTTGACGAAGGATTCATAACGGTTTCTACGATTGGAAACAAAACAGTTTCTTTCCAAATTAATCAGCGTATTTTTCAACAAGCTTAATAGCAACTCAATCCCAATAAATATCTCCAACTCTACAGCAAGTCTCATCTTCATAATATCACACTAGATCTGCTTTTTCGTGAAAAATTATTTTGTCGTAAGTCCGCGCATACACTTTTGTTTATGCTTTGGTACATTGGTCAAAACATTGCCAATTGACGAAAGTAGCATTAATGATTATTTTTCATTGATTTCGACATACGTCAAATGTGTTGACAGATTTTTTAGTGGATCTATAGTGAATCGAGAAACGGTTTTCGGGTAGTGCGTGTATTAGGACATTCCTAACAAAATGTAATAAAAAGCTCGGTTTGTTTACTTTTGTTACTTAGGTCGTAATGAACATTTTATACAGATTTAATATAAGATATATAAACAATTTGGGCAAACACTTATTCTACGCTTTGAGAAATATTTATAATTATTATTTGATGTTCTGTTTTCATCCCATGTGTTGAACTCATTAATAAGGACTCTTGAATTCAAATGGTTTGAAAGGTAGGATCTAGTGGAAAATCACTCCGCACTTCGGCCGAACTCAAACAAGTTCACGCCCGGAAATTCGAAGATTTAAAAGTTCTTATACCTAATAATAAAAAAAAATCAATCGTCCAAATTTGTGAATCGTTGCGACATATCTACAAATTTTTCCGGATACTTATACAGGGTGTCGAAACGCTTCGAATTTCAAAATGCAATAATAGAAAAAAAAAACAGTTTTATAGAGTTCAATGATTATACATTTACTTGAAAGGCGGATTCATGGAATGTTCATGAAACATAATTTCGTTCAAATGATCCCCACGGCTGGCTTGACAGTTAGCCAATCCGATTTACCCAATATTTCAGTAAATTTTCAAATGTTTCTGGGCTTATGCCATCAATAGCAGATCTTCAGTTGTTCTGGATGGTTGGCGTAACATTTCGACCGTCCCACAACAAAAGGGCCTAACTGCAAATGACAGTTTCTCTTTGTTTACTTTTTCTTTCACGATTTACCGAACTGATTTTATATTTGACGCTTTACTCTTCGCGAAACTTTCGAGGTTAAATTACAAGCTTTCGATTTATATTGGAAACTTTAGAGAATTTACAATAATGGCTCCGTGATAATCAAAAGAGAAAGTAAACAAAGAGAGGCTCTCATTTGCAGTTAGGCCCTTTTGTCGTGGCACTATCGATTTGTTTAACTGCCACACAAAAAAAAACTCAGCGGCGTCAAATAGCAGCTTTTTATTCGATTTTCTAAAATTGTTCGCAGAACATCGATTGTTTTTTGACTTTGTGGCACGTAGCTCCGTCCTGTTGATCAGAGATGCCATTTATACAGATTTATCTGTATTATACAGATTTTTACATGCGCATACAGATTTAATACAGAGTACAGATTTTATACAGATTTCTCGAATTAAATACAGATTTATACAGATACCACAAAAAGTAAGAAAGAAATAATGAAACTTTTCCGTCTGAGCGTGTTTGATTGCCCATATTAAAATGAAATTTTTTTCGTGCAGCTGTTGAATGATGAACGCTGAAATACATTTATATCATAATTTGAAACCAATTTGAACTGATGTTCAAGGAAGTCATGGCGTCATGAAACTTTATTGCCAGACTGAAAAGTTGTATAACCTGACTTGACGTTACGTATTGGCCGTTTTAATTCCACGTTTGAATTCCAAGTCATCATTTTCAAACGAAAAAAGTATATGGATTTACAATTCAATTGTGGTTGATAACAAAAATAATTAAACTTCCTCGTTGAATGTTCTTGTCAGTGCGTCAGTGCAAGGACTTACGATATAAAGGAATGCTCCTTGCATCTGCCATTCTATAACAATAATCTAATGGAATAACATCTTTAAACATCATTTAATTTCCGAAATTTCCTTTCATTAGTGAATACAGATAAATACAGATTTTTTATACAAAGCAATACAGATTTTCTATGAAAATATCTGGCATCTCTGCTGTTGATACTAAACATTGTTGGTTAAAAATAACCAACAAATGATGTCAGTTGATGTTTAATAAGGTTAACAAACGACTGTACATGTAATAATTACCTCTTACACATTGATAACCCGGATTGGCGGTTCAATGCATACGGCGCAGGTTTTATAAGCCAGTTGTCATATGTTTGAGTCCCAATCTGGAAGGATTCATAGTGTCAGTAGGATCGTAGTACTAGCCATGCAATGATTCTGTACGCTAAGAATCGGATGCGAAGTTTGTTGAAACAGTAAGGCCAAATTCCACAAAAGAAATGTAATGCCAAGACTTTGCTTTGTTTTACACATTGATAAGTGGAATTAACTTTCATTCCAATTTTTCAAAGTAAAATATATTTTTTCTCTGCGGATCTCTGTAGTTAAGTGATGTTTTTCGAAGCGAATAAAACTTTGAAAAAAGAACATAGAGGAAACGGGTAAAATATGAATATGGGAATATGAATTAAATTTAAAAAATTAAAAGGCTAAAATGTACATTTTTTAAATTGTTTTATTTACATTTCTTCTTTGAACACAAACCTGTAATATTTTGAAGCCTTTTGATCCTGGAAGCCTGATTAGAACGGGTGAACACCGATACAGAGGATATCGGAAAAAAACTTAATGTTCTGCAAAAATAATTGTAAAAGAAACATAAAAATGTAATGTTTATCTGTGTATCTCTGTTAATGTTGAAATGATTTATTCCAACCATAATTTAACATCTACATCAGAATAGAGCATTATTCACATAAAAAGAATCCCACAGATCCATCCTGGTAGCATCCGGAAAATCTATGAAAGCAATACCGTCATGCGTGATATTAAGGCACTTATAAGTTGGCTTGGTTTGTTTGACCGGTTCCCAGAGAAGTTCTTTCGTTCGATCGCAGTTGGGATCGCTCTTAATGGCAAACGATGTGAAAATATCTACCATTGTTTGCAGTGCCCTGTACTCGAAGGTATCCTTGTTGGGCACATCTTTAGTAAAGTTAGAAAACAAATACGATATTTCATCGGCATGAGAAGTCCCGCGCAGATTCGGATCTTCGATCATATTGATTCGGTAGTGGTTGAAGAATTTCGAATCAACACAGAAACGATAGACGAATGTCCGGGTAGATAGAGCTTTGCTGGCTCGGGCTAGAATTGAACGATGTAAACCATGCCAGAATGCTTTGTCGGTCATTAACTGAAAATGATCAAAAATTATTCAGTATGTACATTGTTATTAAGATTTAAGTTTTTACATCTACGTATCCGTCTTTGTTTTCATACGAAGGATCACTGTTTGGGTAGTACTGTTGCTTTAATTTTGAGGCAAACTCCATTCTCTGTTCCATTGTGATTTTCAAACCAGCGGGAACCATTGCAAGAAGTAATTGGGGATTTTGTAAGAACTCGGGGTGTGGAATTATCTTCTGGAGAGCCAACAGACCTTCTTCCGATGTCCCCCCGATCATTAAATCGATATTGTTACTCCAAGCTTCTTTAGCCATTTCTATTGGATGCTTAGGAATAACACATTGCTTCGTGGAATACGGCTCAATGGTAGGACCAAACGGAGTGAAAACTTCATCTTGCACATCCTGTGCATCGAGTATCTTCTCTTGGTGGTTTACTATATCTTCTGGTTTGACAGTACGCAAATACTTCAACGCTTCAGATTCACCTCCTTGCTCGTTCCATCCCAAAGCTTTAGCCAGCTTTTCTGGCCAGTTTCTTTGTGGTGACAAAGACCACTCACAAAAAGTGCTTCCAGACATCAAGATAGCCCGTTGAAACAGTTTCTTAGAACCTGACGAAATCATGTGGTACTGCACTGAAGCACCGCCGGCGCTATGACCAAAGAGTGTGATGTTTTGTGGATCACCCCCAAACGCGGCAATGTTATCTACCACCCATTGAAGTGCCAATTTCTGATCCTTCAAACCGGCATTACCTGGTACTTCATCTTCCGTTGACTGACAGCAAAGAAAGCCAAGAGCCCCGACGCGATAATTCAAGGTTACTAATAAGATATCTTTTTGTATGAGAAAGTCAGGGCCATAGAGCTCAGTTCCACTGGTTCCCTCGGTGAAACCGCCACCATAGATGTAAACCATAACCGGGAGAGGCTTGGCATGGGTGATCTAGTTGTGATAAGGAAGCGTGTTTATTTTTTATTTTTATTTGCGTACAATATCGATCTTACACTTTTGGTGAATACATTGACTTTTAGACTGTCCTCACTGCCAACAATTTCCTTAACGCGCCGATCGAAGTGATAACAGGGTAAACTCTGTTTAGTGCAATCCAACGTTTCTGTCCATTTGATTGGTGGCACTGGATCCTGTGGAAAGAGTTGTGAGTATAGATAGATGCTTATGACTTCAGATTATGATTATATACTCTTAGTGAAACCACGGCGAAAAATCTAATGGTTTAAACCGAGGCGAAATAAACCTTACAATTAATCAATCTTGGTGAAACGCTATGTACTGAAGTGTTTTCTCAACAGTCAACGGACATGGCAATACTGTCATATAATTTGGTTTTAAATCGTTAAACCTATAGCCTATTCTGAGTATCAGTAAAACAAATCGGCAACACAAAATTTTCTAGATTAATTTGTAATCTATGCGTGGAAAAAGTTAACTATTTTGCTGAATTTTAAATCAATATGCTAACTTTTGTCGCAATTCGGCAACACATTCGTCATCTTATGTTATTGGTTGAATTTGAATCGCACCACGTCATCATTTTGGTGGAACTGGAAAATATACACATTGTTGCGATGCTTAGCGGAATGAAGGACGAAGCAAAATCAAATATCTATCTAGTAAATAAAATTTACCACACTTAGATTTGAACACTTTGCCGAGATTTGAAAAGCCGAGTGCTCGTCAATCATCTCGGCAAACATTTTAAAACAACTGAAATTCTCGGTATTTTGCTTTTACCGAGATTTTCGGTTCGGAGAAAACTATAAATTACCGAGATCTTCGTCGCTTTTGGAAACAAATTACCGAAGGTATCGGTTTTCAAGCATGTGGGCTAATGCCGAGACTTTAAGCAATTCATTAAAATAAAATTGTAAATATGAAATAAACATTCCAGTTTAAACTCGTTATCATTGATTTATTTATTTCAACATTATGCTGGCTGTTAAATTAATAGACTTGAAAATGTAAAATAAGAAAAAAATATTTCCCATGAAGAACATACTGCTAAACGTATAGGCCGTATAATGGATGCACTTCTATGTTATTTACAGTAGAGAACACAATTCAATTTTCCGCAGAAAAGCAGATTCCGGCTACAACGAAAGTAATGGCTCAATAAAACATTGAATATTTAAAGATATGTGTCATACCGGTGTCCGATCAATTTCATGCAGTAGATTAGCGTTGCGAGGATCTTTATTCCGTAAGAATGCTCTGGGAGATTTCTTGTCGCGCATAATCATCGAACATTGAACAAATTTGTTCTTAATATCACGAAACATATCGCTATATTCGGATTAAATTTTTATTTACAACTAATTCCACATATGAACACATGCACTTATTTACATCACTTAGTTTTGCACTGAAGAAAAATGGCTACTTTGAAGAATCGCCGAATTTCGGTTGTCTGAAAGTTGTTTACCGAGATTTCGGTAAGATGGTTAATTTGCTGATTTCGGCAAAACTACCAATTGCTGGTAAACACGGTAATTTACAAAACCTAATATCAGTATAACATTTTGAATTGCCGAAAAATCGGAAATAATAAATCGAGAATTTTGGAAAAAGCTATCTTAGCCGAAATTTCAGTAAAACATCGCTTTGCTGTTCATTTTCAGCATTTATGTTCGCCTAGATAAAAATTAAGTTTTAAGTGTGAATACTAATTAGATACTTATTTATTTTAATGTTGCTAATTTTCAATTTGCACATTTTCAAAAATAACATCGATAAAACATTGTACGCCCTAACAATGTTTTAGCCGTTTTAGTTTTGCAAATGTTTTTCATTTATTGTTAATATTAGGAATTGTATTATTAATTACTTTTAAGGAGGGCACTACGAAACGATTTTGAAAAGCAGATTTTTTTTCAAAAAATTTTATAAATTAAAATGAACATTTAAACAAAACACCGTTAGCCGTCAAATGATGTTCATTCGGTGAATTGTCTGAGGTTGTCCTGTTCCTGAAAACCTGATTTTTTCCGATTCCGACTTCTGATTCTGACATTACAGGGTGATAAGTTTTCAAACTTCTAACCGTCATAGAAGATAACTATACCAAAACATCTTCAAAGTTGAGCTCAAAACTGTTGGAACAGTTGTTGTTCGTCATATCAATTCATCGCCTTACGAACCGTTTTGGATTATGCTGGTCACTGAATATCGGTTCTGGAAGAACCGTAAATAATGCCCAAACACTCTAAGGTGGAACTCACTTCGAGATCTAATGGGATGCTTAATCGATTTTTCTTTTCGTTCCGATTTGCGGTACCGAAATTACAGGGTAATTATGAGTGGTGTAATGATGCCTTTCTCATATTTATAATACTGTGGTATTCTTTTCAAAATGTTTCTCTTCGATTTTTGAAAGAAACCAAGGGATTGTTTGTGTTAGCCTTTCAACGAATTACATAAATTTCATATTTTTTTACGGTGATCATAATATTGAATTTGAGATAACATAACAACACATGCTGCTAGAATTAATTTCTGACAAAAAAAGGGTGTTCATAAAAATACTGATTTACAGTATTTCAAACACTTCCCAGTGTCACTGAGAACTTGCAGGATTGATAATTTTCTGCAATCTAATTATTTGACATATTTGATAACACATAGTGATAAAGATTACACACTTTAACGTCAATATTCAGGTACTTCAGATATAATTTAGAGGTTGTGTGGCATCCGGCGGCAAATAGTTGTTCAAAATAGCTTCACTGGGCAGATCTGCTAAATGTCACTATCGACTAGCAACTTTGCACGACGAAAATTGGAAAGTTTATGTCACTTGACTGCTGCCAACCAGGCTCTACCAATCATCATATATTGAGTGTCTGAGAGCCGATCTGTCATAACTTTGATTCTTTTGATATTATATTCTCCAGGACGCTCATTGATTGCCAATGCGATTGATATTATCTTCATTTCTCCTGTTGTTTACGATGTGACTAAATATTAATCAAGCAGCATAAACATTGAATTAAATTCATGTACACCAACAAACTCCCAAATCCGATGACTTTTTACAAGTAACAATGAACTTTATCAATTTATGTTTATGTTAGTACTCTCATGGAATTTTTTTACTTTAACAGGGAATAGGAGAATGAGAGAGAGAACAAAATGCGTCACCTGTCTTTGACTGAGTATACTTCTACTTGGTCATTGAACTATCGAGTATCTCATTTGACAGACACTTTGACCGTACCGATTACAGTTGACGATGATTTTAGTCAGTCTGTCAAGGTCATTTGACATGACTGACAATTTGCAGCTCTGTCACTGGGTTCCTGATTTCATGTCGTAAAAGGCACCAGCCATGCAATAAATCGACTGTGAAGTCTGTTGAAGCAGAAAAAATGGAATACCATAAAACGACTACCAGCTTTTCGGAGTGTGGCAAATTTTTGCAAAATAATCGTTTCGTATATATATATATATATATATATATATATATATATATATATATATATATATATATATATATATATATATATATATATATATATATATATATATATATATATATATATATATATATATATATATATATATATATATATATATATATATATATATATATATATATATATATATATATTCTCATATATATAAAAACAATTTCAAAGCAGTTTTGCCCAGAGCAATACACACATGATAATATTATTTAAAAATTGAATTACAGCGAAAATATTTTTTGGTAGCTGAATCAAGCTTACCGCACAAATTTTGAGCGAACCCCTTGTCGATTTCCTATGCTAATTTATTTCGTAGTACTAAGACACTCAATTTAGAATTGATTTTCAATTTAATTCATGCAATCATCATATATCATTAGATCGCAATTGTGGTATTCTCAGATAAAAGGTAAATATACAATCTATGCTTTTGCGAAGAAGGGTGGGATAACTACTGGACTGAGCACACTGTTTACCTCAATGAGTAGACATTTACCCTTTATCAATGTGAAGGGTGTTGACTCATGTACTTTGAAACTTATTCAAACTACCGGGTCTTCCATATTAGAAGGCAGTTGTTGAAGGTTAATTAGCCTCAGTTCACAAGATTAGCTAGTTTAGTATATTTATCACTTCGTTTGACTGATTATCTTTACTCTCTTCTGATTCCATTATTGTAACTAACCTTGAATCTAAGCTCCCCGATGGGTGGTCGGGCATATGGAATTCCTTGGAAACTCACATATTCCTGGCCGAGTAAAGAGACTTTCTTGGTTCCTTTCACTGGCCCGTATTTGGTATCAACGACTAAACTATCTAAACTCATTTTTTTTTTTCTATTTTTCGTTATCTTCACGGCGCTTATGACTGGGTGCGGTATTTATTTGTCTCAATTGTGTTTACTCTTCTAGATGATGTGTAAGTTATTCACTGCTTCGTGCCGGACTAGCAACAACCGAGACTAACTTGATTCGCTGTTCACATTACACTAACCGTGTCGACCGGTTGAGCGTGTGTGCCAAAATTTAGCTTCTTCCTATGATAACGGGGAGTTTTATAGACCGCAATACATTGATGAATTCCTAGAAGAGACGGATTAAGTAGGGTGTCGCATATTTGTTTAATTCTAAATTTTCAAAAATATCTAGATTATTAAATGTTTGAAACATTTTGCTTTTTTTTTATTTAAAATTCCGTTTTCTCTTCCGTGTGTCTTCAAATTCTCTGATAAAATAAAGCTACATTCCGGCGAATAATGTACCATAGGAAATAAGCTTGTTATCTGATGGTGTTTATAAGCATATCAAGAGATATTAGAAAAACAGACGATCTGCATCCTCGTACCATAACTTTTGTCTTGATAAGGTAAATAGTCAATAAAAAAGAAAAAATATTACAAAATATATCGGAAAAGATTGGACACCCTTAAAAAGATTGAAGAGGTATTTGATTAGATTGCAAATAAGTTATCAAATACAGATTCGTCATTTACGCTAGCACAGTTCTTATTTACTTTCAAGAAAGCTTCTGATTCAACAAGCCCATCCTAGAAATTCGTATATGAGAAAATGATAATTACTCTAAACAATCGTTGAAAGATGAAGGGCTTGTATTTTATAACAAGTAATTCTTAAGGCGCAAATGTTGTACAGTACTCTATCCGACAATTTACAAAATACACCCTCGGGTTGTAAAAATCTTTTTTTTTGTGGAAACTACGGATAGAATTCTTTGCATGATATGCGGAAAGCTTTTCTCTTGCTTTAACAGACTTCGCATATATGTCATCATTGTTGGTGTTAAATTCGTATTTACTATAAGAATCCAAAAAAACTAATTAGTAATTCTTGTGATTTGATCTGATCATGTGAAATTTTAAATCGTTTTGTATGAGATAAATTTTTGGAAAGTGGAATAAACTCATAATCTTCCATTTACGCAAAGCCAATAAACGCCGAATAACACTGGTAAGGAATACCGCGAAATTCATTGACACTGGATGGTTCCGATTTGATGGATTTCGTGCTTTTTTCGGTGAATACATACACGAATCCGATTCAATAGATCTTTTGCCTCCCCTGTATCCCCTGTCACGAACACATAAATACCTCAGCTTGGATACTCAGAAACAGTAAAAAAAGTTCGCGATACTGACAAGCTAAGGTTTCTTGACATTTTCAGTAGTGGGGAAAGTGATGAACCATTTACACTATTTAAAAACTTCTGGGGGAATGTGACTAAGACTAATGTGTACTAAGCCTAATTCTTATTTATTTCATAAGGTAACATACAGTCACAACGGTTTGTACCGGGTTGGCGGTTCAATGCATAAGGCACTGGTCTTACAAACCAGCTGTCGTATGTTCGAGCCCCGACCTGGAAGGATTCGTAGTGTCAGTAGAATCGTAGCACCAGTCATGCAATGGTTCTGTTCACTCTGAATCGGCTGCGAAGTCTGTTGAAACAGAAGGTCAAATTCCACTACAGGAATGTAATATCAAGGCTTTGCATTGCACAACGGTTAGCATTTAATAAGTCCCGAGACTAACAATGGAAACAACATTTTTTGCAAGTTTTTTTTATTCATCAACATTATCACCTTTTAGGGTGATACAATGGTTCCAACGTTTTTCCAATTTTTCAATACCATGTTTATAAAAAAAATTATCTTTCGCTTCAAAATAAGCTTCAGTTTCAGCGATGACCTCCTCATGTGAGCCAAATCTTTTTCCCTGGAGCATTTTTTAAGATCAACAAAGAGCCAGTAGTCACTGGTGGCTAAAACCGGCGAGTATGGGGTGTGGGGAAGCAGATCAAAGCCCAATTCGTTCAATTTCGCCATTGTTTTCATCGACTTGTGGCAGGGTGCATTGTCTTGATGAAAACGGATTTTTTTCTCTGCATGTGCGGTCGTTTTTTTGCGATTTCCTCCTTCAAACGCACCAGTAATTCAATATAATAATCACTGTTGATCGATTTACCTTTTACGAGGTAGTCAATGAAAATCACGCCATGCGTATCCCAAAAAACTGACGCCATGACTTTGCCAGCTGACTGCTGCGTTATCGGACGCTTCGGACGGCTTTCGCCAGCTGTGCGCCACTCAGATGACTGCCGCTTCGACTCTGGAGTGTAGTGATGTATCCATGTTTCGTCCATGGTCACGTAACGACGCAAGAAATCTTTTTTGTTGCGAGTAAATAGCGATAAACTGCTTTCTGAATCATCGATTCGTTGCTGTTTTTGTTCCACCGAAAACAATCGCGGCACTCACTTGGAAAAAACCTTTTTCATGCTCAATTTTTCATGAATGATATTAAATACACTTCCATATGATCTCTGTGTCATCTCAGCAATCTCACGGAGCTTTACTTTACGATCTTTCATTATAATTTTTGTCACTCCACTCACATTTTCCGGTGTAACGGCTTCCACAGGTCTACCCGAGCGTTCCGCGTCATTTGTGTCGGTACGACCACGTTTAAACTCGGCGAACCACCGACAAATCGTTGCTTTTGATGGACAAGAGTCCGGATAACATTTTTCAATCCATTGTTTTGCTTGCACGGTGTTTTTACCCATTAAAAAACAATGTTTTATCAAAACACGAAACTCGGTTTTTTCCATTTTTTAAACAAACTACAAAACGACTTTACTCCAACCTCGATAACTCAGCTGTTTCTGGTCGGATCGACTTAAAATTTTGACCCGTTTCAAGCAAAGGTTAGTACTCTAGAAAGACGTGGTTACTGGTTTACTACGATCGCCATCTCTGCTTTAGTCTCGGGACTTATTGATCCATGTGTTATTACTATTAGTTTCCTTAAATAGTATACCATGTTCTTAATAAAATGATGAAGAAGTTTCATGTAGTTCATGACAAGCATGAATGTCGCGAACTGAGACATTGGAGCCGGGACCCAGACCATAATGATGTCATAATTATTATTCAATATGTTCAGGTAGTGCCCTTATTTTGCCCAAGAAAAAAGGTTCATTTTGCGGGTTTCAACAGTTTTGTGCTCAGACTGTCTGTGAAGAGTGAATAATGGTTTGGAGATAATGTGACGATTACACTCAAGCTATAATGAATTGCTGCTAACTCTGCTATATAAACAAATGCAAGTTCTTGAAACCTATATGAAGCCGAAACATTGGGCCGTATGAATAAAGCGTAGCATGCTTGAATTTCGGTAGTAAATGCTACGTGTGGATCACGTTTCTGTCAAAACATGCTACAAACTGTAGTATTTACTACAAGTTTTCGGTAGGTAGCTCCAGAGGTTGCTACTCGTGTCAGGCACGTACCCAGAGGGGGGGCCGAAGGGGCCCGGGCCCCTCCCGAAATCGAAGTAAAGAAATTTTCATTTTGGGATTTTTAACTTTTATTTCCGGAATCAGGAACAGAAATGAGTTTTTTGGTTATCCACTAACAAGATGTGCTAATTAGAAGATCTTACCAACCAGTTTTCAATAACCTGCTTCTTTTTGCAATCGAATTTATTTTCGAGGCTCAAAAGTCGGGTTTCACAGTGATTACAATCAATGTCAAAATGAAAGGAAATGGTACTGGATGATCAGAAAGTGCCATGAAGACTAGTACTGAGCAAACATATCATAGTTTTAGCAAGATTCTGCGAATGAAAAAGATGTCCTGCCACTGGATGTTGCATTTGCATACTCAGGATAAAAAAGTTGAACGCGAGCACACTTCAGAAGCATGTTCGTCTATGCTGATGATGATGGTGTCGGTTGGTTACTGTTGACTTACTCCATTATTATACGCCAGAGAACAGGACATTACCGATTTCGGTAATATAAGTATAAGTGTGAATTATTGGAGCGATTGAAAATCGGTGGGGGCTCTGAGAAATTTATGTGAGTTCCGTTTTGGAGTTTTTGAATGCTACTAAGAAAATTTTTCTTTATTTTTAAATTTTATACTCATCACCCTGTAAAATTTCAAATATATTCAAAAATTTAAACTCGAAAAAAAATCCGCGAACTCCAAATTTTCTTCAAAGAATGAAGCACGGAATTGGTATAGCGAACAAAAATAAAATCGCGGCAATTTAAAAAATCGGTAAATTTTTCGAAACGTCTTCTAAAAACGTGGTTTTCAAAAGTCTACAAAAAAGTCTGCAATTGAAACATGTCTACAGCTTATTTTATAAAGCTGCTGATTTACAAACAAATCGGCAGGCATCTCTGATCCAGACACGGAAGTTGACTTGATGAAATTAAATAGGATCACGTGGGATTATAAGGCACTTCATTTGAATATAAATTTGTTGAAATCGGCTTGACCATCTGTTCGAAGAAACCAACAAATTTGGCAAAACTAGAAGAGCTTACTGAATAGTTTCGAAATATTTTTTCCTTTTTACATCGTGGCTTATAAGAACACACCATTGAAATTGAAGGTTTTAATACTCATCACTCAGCTTTCCCTGAACTAGAAGTCTAATCCGAACAATGGGACTAGGACTAGAAGAAATGTAAAAATCGATCCCTTCCCTTTGACACATAGATAAAAGATAGATAGATAAAGATCCTTCTTCAATGAAAAATAAAACAAAAAATACTAAAGGCACAATAATTATCACTTAGACGCATTATTTCATATTTGTGGGCCCCTTCCGAAACGAAATCCTGGGTACGGGCCTGACTCGTGTGTTTGCTGACAAAGTAAAGTAGAAAAATTAAATAAAGTGACATTTTTGCAGCAGTATGTACTTTTCTTGCTTTGTGCATACTTATTCCAGCTTTTCCGGCTCCGAGTCGATACGGCATACAATAAATGCTCAAATTCGAAGGTAGCATTAACTACATGTTCGAACTTGTTTTTTTATTCATACCAAACGTGTTTTACTCTGTGGACTATGTTTTTGAGAAGATACTACAAACAACAGACTTTACTACATTTCATTCATACGGCCCATTATTGTTGAATATACCAAACTCAGTAGCCTCTTCAATTCGTGATCCGTCTGTGTAAAACATTTTCTCACTGTCAAAATACCTGAACTTGCTTGAAAATATTTTTTTTTGGATTCCCATCGAGCGTAAGTGATCCGGGATTCCACGTACTTCGCGCTACATGGATGTGTCGTAAAATAAAGTTTAACCAGGGACATTTAGGAGCCCAACACGGATAGGAATATATCTTAAAGGGTTGGTTTCCTGTGACATATGATATAAATATATTTATAACCAGGGGATTCAGTAGCTCACATTTTACTAGCAGTCGTGATGAAAGCTCCCAAAAGCGATCTTTCAATGGAAGAACTCCCGCCAGAACTTCAAGACTCATTGTATGTGTCGAATGCATGCAGCCTAAGGCAATTCGCAAACAACGATACTGAATTCGCTCAAGTTTTATAACAAACGCAAACGCATCCATATTCCATCACTGAAAGTATCGTTGTCTAATACAATTTTATTAGATCTTCCGGATGAGCACCCCACCAAGATCCTGTTATTGTTCGAAGAAAATTTACTCTTTGTTGGCATTTTGCTATCAGATACCTAATGTGTCCTCCCCACGTGCATTTGGAATCAAACCACACCCCGAGGTATTTGAAAGTCAAAACCTGTTGGATCTGCCAGCTCTGTTTTCTCCACAGAGAATTCGATACCCAGATGAGCTTTGGGTCCAGTAACTGAAACCACGCCATTATCTGACAATTGTCTTAGTGTGCATGGGGTTACTAGACAGCTGTCGATGTATTATAGAGGAGCGGACTGAGACATAAGCCTTGCGGGAGACCCATGTAGCTAATTCTGATTGTTGGATACCCATGTGAAAATACATGCACATCTCTGACAAAAGGTTGTGAAAATAATTATTTATAACCGCTGGAAATCCATGTTGGTGGAGCTTGTCTGAAAGAGCATCAATGGAAACTGAATCGGATGCTCCTTTAATGTCCAAAAATGCAGATGCTATTTGTTGTTTTGAGCGAAGGCAATCTGTATGTCAGACGAAAGTAATGCATGGCAATCATTCGTCCCTTTATTTATACGGAAACCAAATTGTGTATCTGACAACAAGCCGTTCGTCGAAGAATAATTTTTTCGAACAATTTTTTGATGCAGGACTACATTGAAATGGGTCTATATGAGTTGTGATTGGAAGCTGGTTTCCCCGGCTGTTGAATGGCGATAACTTTCACTTGCCTCCAGTCAGGTGGAACAATATTTTGCTCAAGAAACTTGTTGAACAATTCCAACAAGCGGCTTTTTGCGAGGTCGGGCAGATTCTTCACCAAGTTGAATTTATTTTTGTCCAACCCAGGAGCGTTATTGTTACAAGACAAGAGTGCTATAGAAAATTCCATCATTGAAAAGGGGCTATCAATGGAACCATTATTTGGGGTAGACTCTTGACAAATGCTCTGCGTAGGAACAGAATCTGAGCAAACTTTCCTAGCAAAGTCAAATATCCATTGGTTCGAGTATTCCTCACTCTCATTTGCTACGTTACGATTCCTCATTCTTCTAGCCGTGTTCCAAAGAGTGTTCGTTTAGGTTTCTCTAGACTAACCTTCGACAAAATATCTCCAACAGCTACATTTCTTGGCCCGAACTATGCTTTTGTACTTGGTTTCTAAAACCAAGAATTTTTTAAAATCCGGAGGAGTTTCTCCTCCTCGTTTTAAAAACGTCTTGCAAGCATTTTGTTTCGTGAGTTTAGCATCTGAACATTATTTGTCCCATCAAGGGTTTGGAGGCCTTCTGTTAGTCGTCGGACCAAGAAATTGTTTGGTTTGGGCTTGTTCTGCGGCCTCCAGAATCGAACAAACAAGGAAGTCATATTCTTCCAGAAGGGGGAGTTCTTCCATTGAATATAAGACATATTACTTTGGTATTTAATCCAATCAATATTTTTTGTCAAATCATATGGAATATTAACTGAATTAGCAATGCATTTGTTACTGCTAATTGAGATGATGATCGCTACCGTGTAAATCAGGAAAAACTTTCCAGGTGCATTCTAGTTGAATTGAAGCAAAGAGATAAATCTAATGCACTTTGACGTGCAGAAGGTCTTGGAATCCGTGTCATGCTACTCATATTTAATACCGTCATGTTAAAATTGTCGCAAATATTATATATTAAAGATGATCTGCTATCATTGTAAACGTAACCCCACATCATTCCATGCAAATTAAAATTTATCAAAATAATTCGTGGAGCAGGGAGGGTTTTAACCACTTCATTAAGCTGTCGTTGTCCAACTTGTGCTCTTGGAGGAATACATCGCAGCTATATAAATGTCTTTTCCTTTAATATTTATTTGAAAAGCAACAATTTCTGTACTAGAAGTCGAAGGTATGTTTAATCTATAAAAGAAATAACATTTCTTAATTCCTGCAAGCAGTCCACCATACGAAGAGTCCCTATTGAGACGTAAAATGTTAAAGTCATTAATATTTAAAGCTATGTTCGATGTAAGCCATGTTTAGCACAAAGCAAATATATCATATTGTTGACTATGCAATAAAACTTTAAATGAATCAAGTTTTGGCATGATGTTTCGACAATTCCACTGCAAGACAGTGATTGAATCATTTGCGGCGGATGATAAATTATCCATCAAATGATACAAACGCTGAGAGAATTGGCCATTGAGCTGATAACTGTTTCAATAACGTTCTAGCTATTGGGAGAAATGCCGTTATGAGGGTCTTTAGGGGTTTAGCAATATTGAATGCTGTGAAAATCCATTCTATAATTTCCGAAAACTTTAGTAATCCTGTTGGTGGTAGTGAAACGGATTATTGTCTTTTTTGTGCTAGTTCCTGGGTTGGTTTGTGAATTTGACAAACCAGGAAGCACAGTTTTTGGTTTGAAATTTTGCTTTTTAGATTTACCACGGGGATCTTGTTTTGACGGAGTAATTTTAGGTGCATTTTTTGGTAATTTAGAGGAGGACTTCTTCCTCTTAACAGAACCTTGAGTAGTGACAAACGGTGTACCTTCACTATTTTCATCAAGGTCAGATTCCTCTGACTCTAGTTTCGAAAAACTATTTTCTGTTTCGAGAGGGGGACATCAATGACTGTTTTAAGCATTTCTGCATATGTGCGCTTAAACCGTGCTTTTAAAGAAAGCATCATTTTTTCTTTGCGCAACTTAATTGCAGCTCATGCTGAGGAATCGTGAGGACTCTCCCAAAAAAAAACACATTTTTCTATGTCTTTATCACATCGGATACATTTAGGTTTATTACTACAATAAGTAGCTGTATGTACGAATTTTTTACAGTTCGTGAAATTCATAACATTCGGAATGAAAAGCCGGACAGGAAGACGAATTTTATCGATGTAGACATGGCTTGGCAACGCAGATCCGCCAAATGTCACTCGAAATGAATTTGAGGGACGATAAGACTTGATTCCATCATTAATAGATGCTGAGTACAATTGCTTACACTCGAGTATCTCAACTCTCTCAAGCATAGAGTTTTTAAAACGACCAACTCCATTTTTAAGTAAATCATCGACTGTTAGGCTTGATTCAGTGACAACACCGTCAATTTCCACATCCTTCGATGGATGTTTCCATCCTCGATACTCAAAACCGAATAATTCACAGGTTAAAATTTCGTTTGCCTGTTTCAAATCGTTAACACCAATTCGAATTTTATCTTTATTAACTTTAGAGATTTCTACAACTTCAGAGAAATTTTTTTGTAATTGGCATAAAATTTGATGCCTTTATTTTGCGTCGAAAATAGACTATTCATGGCCCAGTGGTACCCTCTGGATAATGCTTAGTCCTGGGAATATTTAAGCTCTTACTAGTATCCGGAATCGGATTCGGATGTTCTTCCATGAGATCATCCATTACATTAACTGATTTGTTTTGAAAATTTATAATGTCAGAATGAAAACTTATGTATAGTAAAATTTTAGTTACAAGAGAAAAAATAAAATTAAATTAAATTTAATCTACCTTATTGCTGTAGTCTCTGTTGCTCTGTCGTGAAGAACGACGTGACTTAATTGCTCGCCCAACAGTTTCCAATTCGCAGTCTTTTGGTATCGGTTTTCTGCTATCTCCGTTGCTCTGCCGTCGTGGTCACCACTGAACTTGGTGTGTGCTGCAGGCTTTGTAAATTGAAGCAACGAATATTAACAAAGGAGTTTCACTCTCTGTGCTATTCACACGCACTCGTATGTTAGGTAGAATTGACAGCGCAACCCAAGCAAGGTAGTTCATGAAGATGTGCGCTAGCTGATGAGTATGTTTCATGAGATTAGCATTTGATGAATGTTTCTCATATTGAAAATGCCTATGAGAAAACTAGATTCATAACTTTTAGTTCCGATTAATATTAATTGAAAAAAATATTACTGTTTGTGTTTCTAGGATATCTACACAGTGTAAACTCCAAAGAAACAAATTGATCGTTTTGAAAACAGGCTGAAATGCATAATTTATGCTATACAATGTTTGAAATATTTTTAAAATGTGATCAAATTGGCCTTGGAGTACAAATGATATGTTCAAAAATGATTTATGTAAACCTACACTGAAATCTTGTTTCCAGTCGGGAGACGCCCCGAATATTGCCTTAGCGATTAGCACCAGAAGGTTATCTACCTGCAGCTTAGAGTTTGTAAAAAGAGATTACGTTTTTTGGGATTTGGTTCGTAAAAAAAATTACATAAAAAGAGGTAACGTAAAAAAGTGTTCGTAAACGGAGGTTTGAGTGTATATAAGGTAATTAACAAAGGTTTTTTTGAAGAATCGAAGAGAAACATTTTGAATAGAATACTACAGTATTATGTATGATAATTTCATTGATATGAGAATGGTATCTATAAACCACTAGGAGAATTAAAACAGCATTTTTTAAACCTTTTATTCAAATTTAATAGTATAAAAGTTAAAATTTAAGCCACACTCAACGAAAAAATCGTGTAACTTTACATTGACATACGTGACGCATTGCGGTGTTCTACATTTTATTACATGTAGTGTTTTGCCATCATATAAGGTAATATGGTCTTTTTTGTCATGTGTAATTATAGAGCTTTCTAGGAGTTCAAGCTTCGTAGGTTTGCAGCACTTTTGAGGACAATTAAGAATTCGAACTAAATTGAATAATTTTTAATGCTTTAGTCCGTGTATCCCAGGTTCTGTTGCATAACCTCTATTCATAAAAAAAAAACTATATCATCACAGAATCGGCACACAAACATGCCCGATAATTATAAGCACAATCTTTATCAGTAGTCATCCATCATCATTCACAACAACAACATCTCGAGATAGTGTTTGCTATCTGATGCTCAAATTCAGTTATTAAAGTAATCAGTGTTCGTTTTTTCGATTGGTGGTTTGATTAATCAGCACAGCTCAACTCGTGAAAATGGACGCGAAAAATCATCCGATAGTTTCGACGAAATACGGCCCAGTTCGAGGTATTCAAAAGACTGCTGCTACCGGTGTAGACTATTATAGTTTTCAGCGCATTCCTTACGTGAAATCTCCGATTGGAGAGTTGAGATTCAAAGTAATTATTATTCATGTATAAACATTTAGATTAGGGAAGGTTTAATTTTTCATAACGATTTCAGGATGCTTCGCCACCAACGCCTTGGGTGGAGACTTTGGATTGTACCGCACAAGGACCGGGCTGCTATCAGTACAGTAAATTGCAGAACAAAATAATCGGCAGTGAAGATAGCTTGCATATGAATGTTTTCACCAAAAATGTGTGTTGATCGTCATTCAACCGGAACTTTTGATCAATGTCGAATGTTTGTTATTTCAGCTGGACAAAAATAACCTATTGCCAGTGCTCCTGTATATCCATGGAGGAGCATTTATGCGTGGTTCTAGTGGGGTTGAAATGTACGGTCCGGATTATCTAATCCAGAAGGACATTGTATATGTCAACTTCAATTACCGAATCGGTGCACTTGGTATAGATGAAAATTATTTTAAATCAATTTTATCGCTTTGATTAAACACATTTTTGGAATCCCTCGAACAGGATTCATTTCTTTTAGCTCCCCCGAACTAGGGTTGCCGGGTAACGCAGGATTGAAGGATCAGAATCTAGCCCTCCGATGGGTGGTTGAGAATATTGCTAACTTTGGAGGTGACCCGAACAACATTACGCTTTTCGGTGAAAGTGCCGGAGGTTGTTCCGTCCACTATCACATGGTTTCCGATCAGTCGAAGGGTCTTTTCCAACGTGCCATCGTCATGTCCGGGTGTGTTTTGAATTACTGGTCAGTGATCCCACAGCGACAGTTCAGTGAACGACTTGCTACTGCACTAGGATGGAACGGTCAAGGAGGCGAAAAAGGTGCTCTGGATGTTCTCATGAAGGCAGATCCGGTTGAGATTGTTCGGCAGCAAGAGAGTATTTTAACGGAGAATGTGTGTTACTCTGGCATAATCCGGCATTTAAAGTTTTACTAAATTTTATTTTTACAGGAACTTGAAAATCGAATTCTTTTTGGTTTCGGACCAGTTATTGAACCGTACGCTAAAGACAATTGTTTTATTCCAAAAGACCCATTGACAATGACTCGGGAAGCTTGGAGTAAGGATATAGACATCATTATTGGTGGAAACTCTGAAGAAGGACTTTTCTGTTTAAGTGGAATCAAAGAAAAGCCATCAATAATGAGTAATTTAAAGGATTTCCAATATCTGGTGCCACTGGATTTGAATCTGGTGCGAACTTCCCAGCGTTGTAAAGAGCTTGGATTAAGGTTGAAAAAGTTCTATTATGCAGATAGTGACCCATCTTTCGAAAACCGAGACGGTTATCTAACGGTTGGTTACAATCATTCACAGATTTTACGACACTTACGTAACTTTTCGATGACTTTCAGTTAATGTCAGATAAGCTGTTTTTGCATGGAATTCATCGTACTATCTACTCTCGAATCAAAACCAAGAAAAATGCTAACACTTACGTTTATCGATTCTCGGTTGATTCGGATACTTACAATCATTACCGAATATATTTTTGTGACAAAAATGTTCGTGGCACTGCCCACGCCGATGATCTTTCCTACATCTTCAAGAACGCCTTCAACGACGCTCCACCGAAAGATTCATTCGAATATCGAGTTATGATGAAAATGGTAAATTAAATCGGTTCCTTGCTAATGCTTTCGTTTCTGATCAATTATTTATTCTAGGTTGATTTGTGTTCTACATTTGCCTCAAACAATGGCAATCCTAATGGAGTGGCTACTAGCGAATGGAAACCGGTCGGTAGCGAAATTGGTCCTTACAAGTGTCTCAACATCGCGAACGATGGACTAAAGTTTATTGATTTTCCGGAAACGAAACGAATGGAACTGTGGGATTCGTTGTACCCTAAAGATCAACTTTATTGAATTTCCCGATATAAACCCATACATAGTAATACATATAAACGTTTAGTGAAGTTTGAAACAGTCCAATTTGGTTCCCGCCAGCAAGCAGATTTCTTCAGGTGTTGTTGGTGTAACTAAAAACAAAAGTGAAGAAATATTATGAGTTATTTTACATTTAGTAACTAGATTTCTGATATAGTCACGGAATTCAATTCTGTGAAAATTTAAAAGGAATATTAAAATATCAGAACTCTTCATTTCCGAGATGTCGCTCGTGGATTTTTTTTTGTACCGAGTAATTAGGTTATATCGCAGTTATCATTTCCTAGCAGAACATGAATATGTATTTTTGTTACAAACTGCTCATAAATATGCTACTGCAACAACACAACCTATTACTTGGGATGTTGAGGGCGAATCTAAACTGTTTCGGACATAACGTAACCAACTTTACAAGATTTCAGTTATTCAATTCCAGTCTATACAGTCTTTCCCGTATTTCCAATTTTTCCCGTGTTTCCAATCTTTCCAGTCTTTCCAGTCTTCCCAGTCTTCCCAGTCTTCCTAGTCTTCCCAGTCTCCCCAGTCTTTCCAGTCTTTCCAGTCTTTCCAGTCTTTCCAGTCTTTCCAGTCTTTCCAGTCTTTCCAGTCTTTCCAGTCTTTCCAGTCTTTCCAGTCTTTCCAGTCTTTCCAGTCTTTCCAGTCTTTCCAGTCTTTCCAGTCTTTCCAGTCTTTCCAGTCTTTCCAGTCTTTCCAGTCTTTCCAGTCTTTCCAGTCTTTCCAGTCTTTCCAGTCTTTCCAGTCTTTCCAGTCTTTCCAGTCTTTCCAGTCTTTCCAGTCTTTCCAGTCTTTCCAGTCTTTCCAGTCTTTCCAGTCTTTCCAGTCTTTCCAGTCTTTCCAGTCTTTCCAGTCTTTCCAGTCTTTCCAGTCTTTCCAGTCTTCCAGTCTTTCCAGTCTTTCCAGTCTTTCCAGTCTTTCCAGTCTTTCCAGTCTTTCCAGTCTTTCCAGTCTTTCCAGTCTTTCCAGTCTTTCCAGTCTTTCCAGTCTTTCCAGTCTTTCCAGTCTTTCCAGTCTTTCCAGTCTTTCCAGTCTTTCCAGTCTTTCCAGTCTTTCCAGTCTTTCCAGTCTTTACAGTCTTTACAGTCTTTCCAGTCTTTCCAGTCTTTCCAGTCTTTCCAGTCTTTCCAGTCTTTCCAGTCTTTCCAGTCTTTCCAGTCTTCCCAGTCTTTCCAGTCTTTCCAGTCTTTCCAGTCTTTCCAGTCTTCCCAGTCTTCCCAGTCCTCCCAGTCTTCCCAGTCTTCCCAGTCTTTCCAGTCTTCCCAGTGTTCCCAGTCTTTCCAATCTTTCCAGTCTTTCCCGGCTTTCCAGTCTTCCCAGTCTTTCCAGTCTATCCAGTCTTTCCAGTATTTCCAGTCTTCCCAGTCTTCCCAGTGCTCCCAGTCCTTCCAGCCTTTCCAGTCTACCCAGTCTTTCCAGTCTTCCCTATCTTCCCAGTCTTTTCAGTTTTTCCAGTATTTCCAGTCTTTCAGTATTTCACTTTTACAGTTTTCAGTTTTCGTTATTCAGTTTGTTAAATAATTTTCACTACTGCATTGTATCAACTGATAGTGTTGTTTTCTAAGTGTTTGAGATGGAGTTAATTTTATCACATAAACAAATGAGGCTTGGCAGTTTGTGAAACTCACTTTTATTAGAGTAGTCAAGGAAAAACATTTATACTCACCCATTGTATACCAGTCATTAGACAGGCCAGCATCTTTTCGGGCAGAATTCAATGCCTGCCTAAGGGCAAACAGTAGCGCCACAGTCAAATTCAAAGCAGGTTCTCCGGTAGTTTTAGATCTCAGTATGAAGTTTTCATTGAACGTATTGTGCAGTAGTTTTATTCTGAAATCAATTGGGATGTCCTTTGCGCCCGGCAAATAGTAGTTCCATGTACGATTTGTAAGCAGTTGACCATTCTCCTCACTGTAGATGAGATTTTCCGTGAAATATAATCCTATCCCCATAACAAATGCCCCTTCGATTTGACCGATATCGATGCCCGGGCTAACACTTTCTCCAGTGTCCTCCAAAATATCCACGCGAGCAATTTGCAAATTTCCCGTAAGTACATCCACTTCCACCTCAGCACAGCACAAACCCCAAACAATGTAGTCCTGGATATCTCCATGTTTGTACTGGAATAAAGCGCACAGATCTATGTTTTCTTTATAGCATCGTTGAGTAATCTGCTCCCAGGTTTCCGTGGGGAACTTTTGTCGAATTGGTTCCATGCGTTTTACAAGAACTTCACAAGCCTTCTTGACGGCATAACTGGCGGCATCACTAGTCATACTACCACCGGAAACCGATGCATTTGGTGATGTGATGTTGTTCATCGCCTTAATACTGATCATTGCTGTTGAAATGCCTAAAACATGTCCTGCAACCTGAGCTATCTTGGTATTTACACCTTGTCCAAAATCGATTCCTCCCGTTGTAATGGACACCGTCCCATCCATATGGTAGACCGATACCAGTGCATGCATTTGTCCGAAAAACGCTTGAGGATATTGCATCGGAACAACCGCTATTCCTCGCTTCTTCCATCGGTTCGATTCGTTAAACTGGTAGATCTGGAGCTTCCGTTTTTTGTATTCGACATCAGTGAGAAATTCAGGAAGCAAATCTCTTATCTTGCAATCTGAGCTCATATTCTGCAGTCGAACCTCCAATGGGTCTTTATTCAAAACA
The DNA here is from genome assembly GCF_030247185.1 of Malaya genurostris. Lineage (NCBI taxonomy): Eukaryota > Metazoa > Arthropoda > Insecta > Diptera > Culicidae > Malaya > Malaya genurostris. The sequence goes on from NC_080572.1 coordinate 178,562,592, forward strand.
TGTGCTATATGCTCCATGATGTTCTCGATCATCGAGATACCTTCATTCGTCCCAGGTCCTCGACAGTAAGTATTGCTAGCTGAGTCAGTGACGGCCGCTTTACCAACCAACTTCCATCGGCTTGCATCATAGCAGTTCTTGTAAAATTGTGCCGTAACAGCTTCAATCGGTTCATTCAAACTACAGCCGTAGTCTTCTACGTAGTTATTTAACAGCTTGCTGATTTGGCCGTTTTCGTTAACCTCTACTTGATAATTGCTGATACAGGAGGCACGTTTTCCTATGGCTTCCATGTTTGATTCCAGTGACATTATCAACCGAACCGGACGCTGACTGAAGTGAGCGGCGATTGCTGAGGCACAGGCGATTTGCGATGCACGGGAAATTTTTGCCCCAAAGGCACCTCCCAATCGACGAATGAAGAAATTCAAACTATTTTCCGGAATGTTTAGAGCTTGAGCGATCGCAACCTGGCACAGATCAACCCACTGCGTTGAGCTGTACACGTTCATACCGTCCTCGATCGGAACGCAGATACAAGTTTGCGGTTCCATTGAAAAGTGAAATTGACCTGGTAGTTCAAAACGACCCGTAATCTTCCTGATCGAAGGGAACGTTTTACCGTAGTCTTCCCCTTCTTTATCGTACGATTGATCGTGAATACGATCGGTGGCGCTAGCTGCTAATACATGTTTCAAAGTTGGTAGTATGGGTTTACCGTCCGATTTACCGTAAGTAACTTCTACGAGCTTTGCTGCTCGATGAGCTAGATCGAATGTTTCCGCCAGGATGATCCCAATCGGTTGCCCGTGATAGAGTACTTTGCTACTGCAGAAGATCTCCTCCGTTTCCGGATTATCAAGCTCAGTTGGCATGAAGTCATTCCGCCCCGGGATGTCTCGGGCGCAATAGAAGGCTTCAACACCTGGCAGTTGCAATGCGGCGCTAGGATCGATGTTCAGAATCTCTGCTCTGGGATGGGTCGCAAGTACAAGAGCCCCGTAGAGTTCGTTAGGTACTACTGGTAGATCTTCTATGTACTTTGCTTCCCCAGCCGTTTGGGTTAGTCCTTCAACTTTGGGAATGTTCTTCGTCAATGGCCAATTCTTCTCGATGGTTTGGAAGTTCTGTTGACCGGTGGAAAGTGGTCTGTGAAGAGCAGTAGCCCCCGATTTATACCGAGAGTTTAGTTCTATTTTTCTACCACTGGAAATGCTCAAAATCGCACGGTATAAAAGCGAAAAGGCAAGTTGCTGGCGATACTTTGATGGTGCAGAGTTTGCTGATCCGTTACATGTGCTTACTTCATTGGACAAGGTGGAAAGGGTCTCTTGTAATACTTCGTCGGAAAAAATGTTTTTTCCTCGAATAAAGTCTTCTGTTTTGACTGCATGGGTAAGCTAGAAAAAGGTGGGTATTGGTGTTATGTTTCGAGAACTACTTTATTCTTTTTACCTTCGAGCTGATACCACCGAAGCAAATTGAAGCTGATTCAATCGTCGGATTTTGGGTATTGAACTCAAACAGGACAGCTGCATTTATATATCCCGGTGCACTCTGAGCTCGAGGCATTATCTTGTAAGATCTTAACTCGAACGTTGTCGGATTCAGTGGAGGAAGGACAACATTCAGTATAACTTTTTTGGTCATATCTAGTGTACAGATATCATGAATTGAAGTGATGTTGGTTCTTCCGTTGATTTCCGCTGAATATAAAAGTATAATTATTACGTAAATCAAAAACCATATTCCATAGACGAACCAATAGTCAATTTCGCTCCTACAGCTTTAAAAATAAGATAAAGATCGGATGGAAAGTCAGCGTGTTGATTTTTGATACTCAAATTTCCTGCAATTGTTCCGGAACTTCTCACCGGAACATTGCCTATCCAGTGAACATGTTTTGCTAAATCCTTACAATAGCTAAATTCTGGATTTCCTGAAGCAGCTTTATACAGTATGGTAATGAGTTCAGCTAGAGTTACACCAGCCCCAATCGTCAAGTTGTTTTCAAGTGAATAACTCTTCAATTCTTCAATTGAGTTGACATCAATGAATACTTCTATGTTTGTATTTCTGCGATAAACACCTGGGAAAAATCCGTTAGTATTAATCCATAGTTGAGGCTACCAGTTCATATTACCATGGGCTGTGTTTCCTGCTACAAGCATATAAGTTCGGTTTCCAACATTCCTCAATGTGGCAAATAGGTTCTTGATGTCGAACACCTTATGCCACTCTCGTTTGTCTTCGAAAACCAAATGAATTTCTTCTTTGGTCATTGTACCACATGATCCTCCACAAGGTTTTCCCGTATTGTGACAAATTTTCGGAAACTCTTCAATATCTTGGCAAGCCATTATTAACTTAGGGTCGGCATCCTTGGCCATCGATTTGAATGCATCCAAAATCGGTCGATAGCCAGTACACCGGCAAAGGTTGCCACCGAACGAGTTCTCCACATCCCTCATTGTGATTTGCCCTTTGTTAGATTCCAAAAGACCGTACATGTTCATTACCATTCCAGGCGAACAGAATCCGCACTGAGTTCCATTGAAATGAGCCAAGCGTCGTTGAATGGGGTGAAAACCATCCGTTTTGTTCCCAATACCTTCTACTGTAACAATATCCAATCCATGACAGGAGTACACCGGGAAGAGGCACTGGAAAAGGAAAGAGTTTAATGGACCTGAAGAGAAAATGTCAATTATCAGTTACTCACAGAATTGATGGCTCTACGGTGGTGTTCCTTCGTGACTGGATGCTCTCCTTGGACGTTGACAATACATGCACCACATCCGCCTTCGCGGCATACCATTTTGGCTCCCGAGAGTTGGGCATTTTTCCGTAAAAATGTCCCCAGCGAGGTGTCCACCGGAACAACGTGTGGATTTACTGGAGTTTCAGAGAAAATGAGTACTTTAATATTGTCCCATTCGCTTTTAATTAGAATATCACAAATATTGGGGAAAGATGCTGCTCAGTTTTTATAGAGAACTTGATTTTGTTTCATCGCCATCAAATTGGTTCGATTGTCAAGTGTAAGCCATTGATACCCAGTCAAAGATCTGTTTCGATACAAAAAAAAAATCATGCTAAGGTAAGGGCTCTGGAATTTAAAGTCTTTGAAGGGCATATTGTGCCTGGCACTTAACACTGCATTATTCAATCTTAACTCAATATTTCAAAATCGGGCGAAATCTTTGCCAATCGAGTAGCTAGAGATTAATATCAATGAAATCCTTCCAGTTATCTCTGTTCCACCGCAGTGTCTTTCGACTCTAGTGGCAGCTGACCAAATCTTATCTGTTCATTGTTGGGCGTGTTTTCGATCCACCGTTTACCAACGCTTTATTCTTTGTAGAGATTTGAATTTACAGGCTTATTTGTGAAAAAACTTACTTTTTTGTTTTCAACTGAAAATTGCTAACATACTTATCAGGTAATAATTTTTGAATTTTATGACTGTGTATGAATACATTGTACTCAACCTGAAAAATTAAAAACACATTATCAAAAAAACAAAATTTCTTCTATATTTCTTCAAGCTGCGCAAAATCTATCGTTATACACTTTTCTCTGAGTGTTAAAATAAACCCTGAGGTCCTGTTTCAGCATTCGGATGTAATCAATTCAATGATTTCGGTGTATTGATCATAAAACAATGTTCAATTCCTGGTTTTATGCTAAGGGCACATAACCAAATGTATTTCTCTCGACTTTCGTCTTCAAATTAGTACACGATACACAGTTTATGATGAGCTGCAGTACCACCCTGCAGTTCAGAATAAATCACTAAGCAAAATTCTTGATCAGAAAAGGTTTATTTCATTCATTCGTAAAAAAATCAGCTCAAGAGATTTTCGAAAAAAATCCAATGGCTGAAAAAATCCTAGATTTTCATTCTTGAGACAAGCATCCAAAAAATTTTGAACCTTGAAGTTAACAAGTGATTTTTTGTATCAGCGAAACTTGATGACGAATTTTCACCCACAGAAATATCGTTCAAGAGATAATGAAAAGGAAGAAGAGTCTCGGATGATATTTCGATGTTACATTCCCACGACGCTACAGTGATTCGTGTACGATTCAATTATATTATTTTCATCAATAAAAAAATCTCTGCTGAATAAAATTGCACCTGAATCGCTGAATGAGAAATGATGACTACGATATTTTTGATGCACCTAGAGTGGTCAATGTGAACAACAATATTTTTTTCTACATTCCAAATAGTGATTATAGCGACAAAAAGCTGTTTTAATTCCAGCTGATTGATTACACAGCACTAATTAGATTAAACCCAATTAAATACTATTTAGCATGAATTTGATTTATAGAAGTAACATGAGCGCAGCATTGTTCATTTTTCAAACACACAACAGAAGCAGCGTTTGAATTAGCGTAGTGATAGCCTGCGCTCCTGCTACTTCAAGCAAAGTTGGCTAATATTTTTTAATCAGCTGCATAAAATGCAGTATTAACAATCAGTAAGTTCTGTACTGCTTCTATTGATGATATTACTCCACCACCACACTTTTGTCTTTCTGGTCCTTACATGTGAACTATTTCAGTGGCGATTTTCGAAATTTTAATTTTTCCCAACACTGATAAAGAGTAACATCGAATTCAAGACAAAGCGTAAAAAAATAGCTTTATTACGGTGAAGTGTTATAATATGCCCCCCTTAAGAAAATATTGAGATATTTTTCTGTGCTGATATATTTTCTTCGAGAATGTACGTATTTCTTTGCAATATACCTGAGGAACATAATTTTAAATGATTTCGGTAGAAGTGATGAGAATTGAGTGATAGAAACACATTTTTCAAAATGACCACACTCTCAGTTTTTTTCGCTTGCCGTAGGCATAATGCCCCAGTAACCGCATATTATGCCTCACAACAAATTAGTGGTACGCCCCACAACAATGATGCAACATGCCCCTTGAAATGTCGATATAGAAGAAAAGCAGATTAAGAAGATGTTCTTTGCATCAAGACCCAATTGCATAATCAATTATCTTATATCTTTAAAACAGTATTTTATCTTGAAGCATACTGTTGAATCGAATGTGGGGAATAATGTCCGTAGAGTTCGAATATCAAAGGAATGGGTTTGCTTTTGTTTTGGATTTTTATACTGTAAATGGAGACATTAGCACAACTAAAAGTTAATTACTAAGTAGAAACCGACCATTAGACGTTTAACATGGTTAAAACGCTTGTTTAATCGAAGTAAAACCTTACATCGAAAAGCTGCCTAATGATATTTTCAGCTTTTCCATATTTTCCAGCAAACTACAACTGCCAAATATGCATAGCAGAAAGATCCTACGAAAATATAGTGTTAGTGATCAAACTTTTGTTTAAAAAAGTCTTGAATACTTAAAAAAGGGCGAGGAGCGTTTTTGCCAGCAGGGACGCTTTATAATACTTTCCTCTATTTTTCGTTATATAATTTTCTATTGTATTGCATTGAGATTACTGACGTCGCGCATTTCTACTCTCATAGCTCTGTAAGTTGGTATATTTTTGCAATTTTTTAACATACGCACGGAACGACCGAAATCAGCATTTTCGCGAAAAATTTAATTGATTTGCTGATTTTAGTTAGCTATTTTTTGAGACAACTAAAAAAATCTTACTTTTGCTAATTTAGATTTTTTAATCTCATTCCCATATTTATATTAAAATATTTGTTGAAATGACTATTTTTTTAGTTGAATTGCCAAATGCTGTCATTTCTTAGCCTAGGCACATTTCATTTCCACTCAACTAATTTTTTAGTTGAATTAAAGAAATAAAATGTTGTTTTCAACCAATATGAATGGTTGAATTGGCTTCTGCAATCTGCAGCTATATGGCGCCCTGTCACCGAAACGGTAACACCGTAATGACTACTAGCCACTAGATGGCACACTACTGCCGAAAAAATTTCAGACGCGGTTGTCTTTTCTATATTGGCAGGTATAAATACGATGTTGTATTTAAGAAAAAGACATAAACGAAACATAAACATCTTTTTGAATTTCTTTCTTCTAAATCACTGTTTTCTTCATTCTCACTGAAAACTTTTAGCACTCGGAAAACAAAAACCGAATACAAGTAGTACACCGGACGGCGCAGCTCGGAAGGTTTGAAGATACAAAAAAACTTCATCACAATTAGAGTAAAACATTCGAAATTCACTTCACTGTTCCGCGTAAAAACATTATTACGCACAATCGCTTCAAGTGCGCACAAATTCTGAATAAATACGATTTCCACTAACAGTTTACGACATTTTTACATATTGGTTTAGAAATTTAAATAAAGATATATCGAACACATGCGAAAAACATCAAAACAATTTTCAAGCAGTTTCAATAAGACTGTCCTTTTTAGTTTTTTAATGGATTGTTTTGCTTTGACACTTCTCATGAGTTTTTGGCTAATAAACTTGTTAATAATACCCATTTCAGTTTTGTTTTCTTTGTGCTGTCCTTCAGTAATGATGGTGATAGATAAATAGAAACAAATTTTCTGATTTTAATAACAAAATTAGTTGTCAATGAGAATTTCGTGTTGGATTGAAATATTGCTGGTTTGTGTCCAGGATATTCACCAACTAAACACATTCTCTAAAAATAAGAGTTTTTTCAGCAAAGTAAATTCTCAATTTTAACTAATTTTATAGTTATTTTGGAAATTTTGTAGTTAAAATCAACTTATTCAAAAACAGTAATACGAATTAGGCGCAGAGCTAATTTCGGTCGTTCCGTGCGGTAAAAATAACGTACCCATTTATGTGGATCATTAAACCCATTCCCGACAAAACTGGGTAAACACATTTAATGGGTAAATAACATTTTCGCAGTAATGGGTAAATCAAAATTTAAAATTTTAATAGCGATTCAGAAATTAAACATGGTGTAGTCAGGTCTCTCAGTCCCTGCTATTGTTTTTGGATTAATACCTTAGTAATATTTATGAAAACATAAGTTATATGAGAAAGGCATCATTACACTATTGGGGGAATCAAAAAAGGTTTTTGTCTTTCTTAAAGAGAAAAAAATGCTTGTTTGTTTATAACAGATGTGCACCATCTTTTCATTGATTCTTGTACAAATACAAATAGATGTTTGTGAAATACGAGCTAGCCATCTCTAAGATCTCTCTGGTGTGTGATTAATCCCCCCAAAAGTGAGATAAATATATTATTTTAGTTCAGAGCCAACATAGGGGCTAAGTTACTTCGACAAAGTTATGCTGAAAGTTATTTCAAACAAATTTGCTGAAGTTACTATTCCCGTAATTTGAGTGTAATTCATTATATAATGTATTTTCTGAAAAGGGTGTCCTAAAATCAGTTTTTGTAAGAAAACATATATATGTTCAATGTATATGAGTTTTTAATGTAATACAAAGTTTTCCATCATTGAAAACTACACAATTTTCTCAAACATACTATGCTGCTATCATTTAAGTTTAAAGAAATAAAGCCAATTTTCATGTTTTTTTACAAAATTTTAACTTGTATATCATCAAAAAAAAATTAATATCTCGCCAGCAGACGATCGCAGACCAGTATTTCAACCACGGAATGAAAGCTCTTTTGAAGTAGTTTAATATGTAAGTAGTCTCATCTGCACCTTTCTGCGCCTTTTGATGACATACATGTTGAAATTTCGTAAAAAAGACATGATAAATGGATCTATTTCATCAAACTGAAATGATAGCAGCATATTATGTTTGAGGAAGTTGTGTAGTTTTTAACGATGAAAAACTTTGAATTACATTAAAAACTCATTTATATTGAAAATATATGTTTTACCTTTTTTTATATATATAAAAAATAGGTATAGAATGCGCTTAAACTTTAGAAAATTTTTCCGAGGCCCGGAGGGCCGAATGACATATACCAATCGATTCAGCTCGACGAACTGAGCAAATGTCCGTGTGTGTATGTGTGTGTGTCTGTATGTGTGTTGTCAACTAAGAGGTCGAGATCTCAGAGATGGCTGGACCGATTTTGATCAAACTAGTCGCAAATGAAAGATCTCCCTGTCACCCAAAACGCTATTGAATGGTTTTGAGATCGGATGTTTACTTTTTGAGTTATACGAAGTTTTATGTCAAAATTTTCAGTTTTTTGACAGTATCTGTCATAATTGACCTTGAAAACAGAATATGTTTTCAGACTTAGATTCGGCACGGTAATAGCTATCCAACAAGCCATAGATTGTTAAAATCCGTCCATTTTTTACGGAGATATTGAAATTTTTGTGAACTACTCAGGTGAATGTATCTGACTTCGGCAATACCGATTTTAGAATTCCGGTTCCAGTATAAAATAGTTACTCAAAGCTCAAACCTTTTCTCAAAAAAGCCTAATCAAATTTCAGAAACAAAAATTCAAATTAAAATAAACTTATATACAAAATTAATTTATTTCATACATACATACAAAAATTAATTAATTTTATCCAATTATGACTTCCGGTTCTCGAATTACATGATGATGAATTTTTAAAATTCAAACCGATATAGAAGATGACAATCTCAGAAAGCTTCAAAGTTGGACTCAAAACTGTTGTAATTTATTCGTCATATGGCCATACGAATCGGTTTGGGTTATGCTGGTTCCTGAATACCGGCTCTGGAAGTACCTTAAATTACCGTAAACTCTGAAGTGGAACTTACATATCATGGCATGTTTAATCGATTATCACACTTCTAGATTCAAATTCGATCCGATTTGCAGTTTCGACATTACAGAGTAATGAGTGATTAAAATCTCAAATTGTCGCTTAAAACGACGGTCATTAAAATAATGTCATGAAAACATAAACACCGTAGAATATTCATGCAAAAACACATGTGGAATGATAAAAAAAGGTATCATCTCACTGCTAGGTGGATTAAACACGTTTTTTCTTACAAAAACTGGTTTTAGGACACCCTTTTCAGAAAATACATTATATCATGAATTACACTCAAATTACGGGAATAGTAAAAGCAAATTTGTTTGAAATAACTTTCTGCACAACTTTGTCGAAGTAACTTAGCCCCTATGTTGGCTCTGAACTAAAATAATATATTTATCTCATTTTTAGGGGGATCAATCACATAAATAAAATTTGCCAAAAGATGGCTTCTATCATTCTGAGCAACTTTGCTGAAGATACTGTACCTCAAAAACCACGTTCCTATCAGTTATCAATTAAGAGCGTGAAATTGCGCTTTTGAACCACTGTGCCTCGGTTCAAAAGTCTATTTTTACAATGTTTGCAGTAGTATGTTTATAGCCAAAATCCTCGATCTGCGGATATAAATGATATATCCTGACGGCTTTTTCCAAATTATAGTCGAATAATTATACACACTTATAAGAAATAGTGACGTGATAAAGATCACAATGTTATCACAAGTTTACTTATTGTGATAAATAAACTGGTAAACAAAAATACGACTGGGCGCTGCCTTATTTCACATTCTGGAAATGAATGACTTTTTTCTTTGATTGATAAGCATTAACTAGAATCCCTGATAAAACCAATCTTTGATTGACAAGAACAACCCATATATTATTGAATCAATTGATAACTAAACTACTATTTACATTTGTGTTAACCTTTTCATCTCACCAGAAAATTCATATAAAATTATGAACCTTTGAATAATTTTCCGTTGATTGTGAACACCGCTTCCATGTTTCTATGTTTGACACTTTCTTAGGATACAATCAAACGAATAAAATAACACTTCTGATTTTGGCTCGATCAATCGATTGTTCACGAACTACTAATTTGAATTTTCGCGCCTCATGCGGTGCCGTATTACCCGAAGCACTCTTACTTGCAAGCTCAGCCGGCATCTAATTGACACTGCCGGTCGTAGATTGCGTCCAGTTAAATACCAATTCGAAAACACCGGCCGACTAGAATTGTGTGGCACGACTACGAGTGATCGCTTGCTTCTCACACTTGAACTTGATTCATTTACGTAGGTATGTAGGGAATGTTTGTAGTGCCGCTTGGTTAGTAGTTGTATCGTTTGGTTGACCACGAAAAAATATCCACGCGTTCCGAAATGGAATCATCGGCTATAGCATTTCAAGAGATTTGTATACACCTCTATCGAAGAATGGCTCAAACTCAACGTTTCTTTCAATGCTTTCAAAATTTTCTATAAAAATATAACTGCTAATAATGGTGGTGGTGTTCAGTTTTTGCTAACTAACTTTATATACAAGGAAAATTGGAAATTTTTGCAATATAAAGCTAGCATAAGAAGATGTTTTTTCAGAGGAATTTGAGCCAAATCACAATTTCTTGGTGGGTAATTTCACATGTTCTGTACAATGAAACGGAGTGCATTAGAAACTCCAACTACGTTTTCGACAGTTTTGTAATAGTCGGATGAGAATTTGTCATCCACTATCATCTAAAACGTTTGTGGATGGGAGCCGTAATGTATAGCCGAGTTTTGTCGTGATGATGAATCACTAACTCGAATTTGATTTCATTAAAAAAGTGTGCCAAAATATCTTAATTTTTTATCTCGTCGTTAATGTTGCGGACATAAAATGTCACCGTTCGATACCTTCTCAAAATCCATGCGGCATCCATTTTTCAGCCTTTTGAATGATCTCAAAAGCATTTCATATCACATATTGCATTATTCAGTGCGTTCTTCTTGCGTTCAATTCGGATTTTCATACAGCAAAGCCTGTAATTCTTCGTCTTCACCAAATTTCAGGAATCCGGAGCGCTCAAAGCTCTTGAAAATCAAAATGCTCATAATTGAACTGTTTAAACTACTCATTGGTGCAATGGGTTATACATATGTTTTCAGAAGCATTTTCCTTATCCCTCAGAAGCACGTTCATTGTAATTAACGGATAAAAGTTGCCCTTCACACCAAATAACATTTATTCAACTAATTGAAGGATAAAAATTACACAAAAAATTACGAAAATTAATGAAATCTTGGTATCGATAGAACGATCAGTATAATTTAATATTTGAAGATCATTTCATGGCTCATGCGCAATGTTTAATTTTGACACTTTCTCTCCAACATATCGGCTGATATTTCACGAATAATGCCACCGGTCTATAATCCACACCAAACAGTGACTTTTCTGGGATGCATTGGTAGCTCTTGCAATGCTTCTGGCTAGACTTCACTCCAGAGGCGGCATTTTTACTTGTTGTATCGTAACATTAAACCAGAAATGATATTCCTCCAACTTTGCCAACTCATGATTAAATTTTAGACCAAACGACGATTCATGATAAAATTATAGATCAAACTGAACAAGTTTGACAATGACACAAGACACGATTCACGCGTGATCTGTTAAAAAACAGTGTTGTCAAGAAGTTATCAGCAGAAAGTCGCTAAAATTTAAGTAAACAAAAAGTAAACTACTTTAATCAATTGCGATGATGTGAACAAATGAAATGATGCAAAGTTTCAGGTATGCGTTAAAATTTTCAACGAGGTATCTCGTAAATCTAACATTTCTATCGTTAATTTCATTTCAAAATCAATTTGTTTTGTTTCGCCGATACGTAAGCCAAAGGATTTAAAGGTGTTCCAATGAGATGTCTCCAGTAACCATCAAATCCCATGTTCGCTTTACAAACGTATGTAAAGCAGATATAAGACAATATTGCCGTGTGTTTTTTAAGCTTATATGATGCTACTGAAGTTATCTTAAGTTGCTGCGAATATGAAACGTTTTTGTAAAAGCCTTATATCGCTTTAAACTCGAAATAGCTTTGTAAAATGCTCAGGAAAACTTTTTTTTTTTAAATACGGCTAAAGGTTTTAACTTCTTTGAGTCGGTTAAAGAAAAAAAAGAAATTGTTTCAAGAATCTAAAATTCTTAAAAATAAATCAATTTCTAAAAATTAAGGAAAAAGTTAAAACAAAACACAAAGCTGGCAAATTTAACAACAATTAGCTTGAAACTCTCGTCTCGATAGAAATTGTTTCCAGAGTCATACTGACTGATCCAATTACTTTAGGTAAATATGATCACACAATTGAACAAACTTATATATTTGAAAAAATATCTAACGGATTGAATTTAGTCTTTTACATCAAATCGATCATGCTTCTTCACTAACTGTTGAATCTACTATTAAAGTTATAGCTTAAATCCACACGAAACGACCGAAATTAGCTCTGCGCCTAATTCGTATTACTGTTTTTGAATTAGTTGATTTGAACAACAAAATTTCCAAAATAACTTCAAAATTAGTTAAAATTTAGAATTTACTGTGCTGAAAAAACTCTTATTTCTAGAGAATGTGTTTAGTTGGCGAATATTCTGGACACAAACCAGCAATATTTCAATCCAACACGAAATCCTCATTGACAACTAATTTCGTTATTAAAATCAGAAAATTTGATTCTATTAATCTATCACCTTCATTGCTGAAGGACAGCACAAAGAAAACAGAAATGAAATTGGTTTTATTAACAAGTTTATTAGCCAAAAACTCATGAGAAGTGTCAAAGCAAAACAATCCATCAAAAAGCTAAAAAGGACAGTCTTGTGAAACTGCTTGCAAATTGTTTAGATGTTTTTCGCATGTGTTACGATATATCCATGTATAAATATCTAAACCGATATGTAAAAATGACATTAACTGTCAGTGGAAAGTGTATTTATTAGGAATTTGTGCGCATTTGAAGCAATTGTGGGTAATAATGTTTTTACGCGAAACAGTGAAGTGAAGTGAGTTTCAAATGTTGCACTCTAATTGTACACGTCAAATGATGTTTTTTGTATCTTCTAACATTCCGGGCTTTACCGTCCGGTGTACTACATGTGTTCGATTTTTATTTTCCGAATGCTCAAAGTTTTCAGTGAGAGAGTCGATTTTGCGAAGTCGAATGAAGAAAACAGCGATTTAAAAGTAAAATTTTCAAAAAGAAGTTTATGTTTCGCTTATGTCTTTTTCTCCAATACAACATCGTATTTATACCTGCCAATATAGAAAAGATAACCGCGACTGAAATTTTTTTCGGTAGTTGTGTGCCATCTAGTGGCTAGTAGTCATTACGGTGTTAACGTTTTTTCGCTGACAGAGTGCCATATAGCTGCAAATTGCAGAAACCAATTCAACCATTTATGTTGGTTGAAAACAACGTTTTATTTCTCTAATTCAACTAAAAAATTAGTTGAATGGATATGAAGTGTGCCTTAGCTAAGAAATGACAGCACGTTTAATTGTTGAATTCAACTAAAAAATAGCCATTTCAACAAATATTTTATTATTATTAAGGGAACTAGAATTAAAAAATCTAAATTAGCAAAAGTAAGATTTTTTTAGTTGTCTCAAAAAATAACTAACCAAAATCAGAAAATCAACTAATTTTTTCGCCAAAATGCTAATTTCGGTCTTTCCGTGCATGCATCCCGAGTTGATGGTTTAATGCACAGTACGCTGCCTTACATGTCAATCGTCTAATGTTCGAGTTCCGATTTGGAAGGATTCTTGGTGTCAATAGATTCGTTGCACTAGCCATACAATGAATCTGTGAGCTAAGAATAGGCTAATGAGTCTGTTGAAATATTGTATCTTTTTTTTTTTTTTTTCATAAATACGTTTATTTCTTAAGGCAGTTTACATAAGTTTTTCTTCGCCGTAGCATCACTTTTACATAATATTCTTATCCTAATTTAATTCTAACATAGTCACAACGTTTTGCATTTATTAAAACATATTCTCTTATTACTTAAATATCATCTTAGGTAACTCGTCATTAATTATGAAATCTACTCGGAAATATTATTTGAACCAAACGATTAACTTCTATAAATTATAAAATAAGCTGTTATTTTCAGACATTTTGTTAATAATTTCATAAACTGTTTCGAGTTTGTTTGTATCATTACATTATTTTTATTCTAATTTAGCTATTGGTTGAACTCATGGACGCAGCTGGGATCAGAACTAAGTCTTGAAAGGGGCCTTTATTAAATTGAAACTCCAGTTTTCTTTATGAAATGATAAATAAGTTTCATGTATGAAAGGTCACGACAAGCAAGAATGTCTCGAACTGGGATATTGGATAGTCTACCTTGGGTACGCTGGCAAGTGATCTTTGGCGAGACGAGCTATAGAATTCGTTGAAAGCAATTGGTCTCTCATAAATTTCACCCTCAATAGCACCACGTTTGGCTAAAATATCGGCTCTTTCATTGCCAGGAATGGAGCAATGAGCCGGGACCCAGACTATAGTGATTAGATAATTATTGTTCAATATGTCGTTCAGGCACTGTTTTATTTTGCCCAGGAAAAACGGTTCAGTCTTGCCAGTCATGTTTGAGCGAATGGCTTCAATTGCACTCAGACTATCTGTGAAGAGGAAATAATGGTTTGGAATTATTGTGACGATTACACTCAAACTATAATGAACTGCTGCTAGCTCTGCTATATAAACAGATGCAGGTTCTTGAAGCCTAAATGAGGCCGAAACATTATTGTTGAACATACCAAACCCTGTCGCTTCTTCAATTCGCGATCCGTCCGTGTAAAACATTTTCTCAGAGTCAATATGCCTGAACTTACTTGAAAATATTTTTGGGATTTCCGTCGAACGTAGATGATCCGGGATTCCACGCACTTCGCGCTGCATGGATGTATCGAAAAATAAAGTTGAGTCAGGGACATTTAGGAGGCTGACACGGATAGGAATATATCTTGAAGGGTTGATTTCCTGTGACATATGGTTAAAATATACTGTCATGAATTTTGTTTGAGATCGAAGCTCGACTAGTCGTTCGAAATTATTAATTACCATGGGATTCAGCACCTCACATCTTATTAGCAGGCGTGATGAAAGCTCCCAAAATCGATCTTTTAATGGGAGAACTCCCGCCAGAACTTCAAGACTCATTGTATGTGTCGAATGCATGCACCCTAAAGCAATTCTCAAACAACGATACTGAATTCGCTCCAGTTTGATAATATGAGAGTTTGCAGCGGAACGAAAGCAAACGCATCCATATTCCATCACTGAAAGTATCGTTGTCTGATACAATTTTATTAGATCTTCCGGATGAGCACCCCACCAAGATCCTGTTATTGTTCGAAGAAAATTTACTCTTTGTTGGCATTTTGTTATCAGAAACCTAATGTGTCCTCCCCACGTGCATTTGGAATCGAACCACACCCCGAGGTATTTAAAAGTTAAAACCTGTTGGATCATTCTTCCCATCATATGGAGCTGAAGCTGCGCGGGATCATGCTTTCTTGAAAAGACGACTAACTCTGTTTTCTCCGCAGAGAATTCGATACCAAGATGAACAGCCCAATCGGACAAGTTATCTAAGGTATCTTGCAATGGTTTATGCAGATCAATAGCTTTGGGTCCAGTAACTGAAACCACGCCATCATCTGCCAATTGTCTTAGTGTACATGGGGTTACTAGACAGCTGTCAATGTCATTTACGTAAAAATTATAGAGGAGCGGACTGAGGCATGAGCCTTGCGGGAGACCCATGTAACTATTTCTGAGTGTTGCCAAATCGCCATGTGAAAAATGCATGTGTTTCTCTGACAAAAGGTTGTGCAAATAATTATTTATAACCGCTGGGAGTCCATTTTGGTGAAGCTTGTCTGAAAGAACATCAATGGAAACTGAATCAAATGCTCCTTTAATGTCTAAAAATACAGATGCCATTTGTTGCTTTTGAGCGAAGGCAATTTGGATGTCAGACGAAAGTAATGCAAGGCAATCATTCGTCCCTTTATTTCTACGGAAGCCAAACTGAGTATCTGACAACAAACCGTTCGTCTCGACCCAAGTGTCGAGACGTCGTAGAATAATTTTTTCGAACAATTTTCTGATGCAGGACAACATCGCAATGGGTCTATATGAGTTGTGATTGGAAGCTGGTTTCCCCGGTTTTTGAATGGCGATAACTTTCACTTGTCTCCAGTCAGGTGGAACAATATTTTGCTCAAGAAACTTGATGAACAATTCCAACAAACGTCTTTTTGCGAGGTTGGGCAGATTCTTCACCAAGTTGAATTTAATTCTGTCCAACCCAGGAGCGTTATTGTTACAAGACAAGAGTGCTATAGAAAATTCCATCATTGAAAATGGGTTATTAATAAAACCATTATTTGGAGGAGATTCCCGTATAATGCTCTGCGTAGGAACAGAATCTGGGCAAACTTTCCTAGCAAAGTCAAATATCCATCGGTTCGAGTATTCATCACTCTCATTGCCCACGTTACGATTCCTCATTCGTCTGGCCGTGTTCCAAAGAGTGCTCATTGAGGTATCTCTTGACAAACCTTCGACAAAATGTCTCCAATAGCTACATTTTTTGGCTCGAAGTATGCTCTTGTACTTGGTTTCTAAAACCATAAGTTTTTCAAAATTCTGAGGAGTTCCTCCTCCCCGTTTTAGAAACGTCTTGCAAGCATTTTGTTTTGCGAGTTTAGCCTCTGAGCACTCTTTGTCCCACCAGGGGTTGGGAGGCCTTCTGTTAGTAGTTGGCCCAGGAAAACGTTTAGTTTGGGATTGTTCTGCTGCCTCCAGAATCGAACAAATGAGGAAGTCATATTCTTCAAGTGGAGGGAGCTCTTCCATTGAATTCAAAATACTAGAGATACTACTTTGGTATTTAATCCAGTCGATATTTTTTGTCAAATCATATGGAATACTAGCGGAAGTAGCAATGCAATTGCTACTGCTAATTGAGATGATGATTGGTAAATGATCGCTACCGTGTAAATCAGGCAGTATTTTCCAGGTGCAATCTAGTCGAATTGATGTTGAGCAAAGAGATAGATCTAATGCACTTGGGCGTGCCGGAGGTCTTGGGATCCGTGTCATGCTACCCATATTTAATACCGTCATGCTAAAATTGTCACAAATGTTTTGTATTAAAGATGATCTGCTATCATTGTAAACGGAACCCCACATCATTCCGTGCGAATTTAAATCCCCCAGAATCAATCGTGGTGCAGGAAGGGCTTCAACCATTTCATTAAGCTGTTGCTGTCCAACTTGTGCTTTTGGAGGAATATAAACCGAAGCTATGCAAATATCTTTGCCTTTAATGTTTATTTGGCAAGCAACAACTTCTATACTAGAAGTTGAAGGGATGTTTAATCTATAAAAGGAATAGCATTTCTTAATTCCCAAAAGCACTCCACCATACGGAGAGTCTCTATCGAGACGTATAATGTTAAAATCATTAAAATTTAAAGCTATGTTTGAAGTAAGCCATGTTTCGCATAAAGCAAATACATCACATTTTTGACTATGCAATAATATTTTAAATGAATCAAGTTTTGGCATGATGCTTCGACAATTCCACTGCAGGACAGTGATTGTATCATTTGCGACGGGTGATAAATTATCCATCAAAAGATACAAAACCTGAGACAATTGGCCATTGAGCTGATAACTGCTTCAAAAAGGTTCTAGCTATTGGAAGGAATGCCATTATGAGGGTCTTTAAGGGTTCAGATATATTGAATGCTGAGAAAATCCATTCAACAATTTCCGAAAACTTCAGTAATCCTGTTGGTGGCTGTGAAATGGAGCCCACTGGATTATTATCTTTTTCTGTACTAGATCCTGGATTGGTTTGTGAATTTGACAAACCAGGAGGCACAGTCTTTGGTTTTGACTTTTTTTGTTTAACACGGGGATCTTTTTTTGAAGATGAAATTTTAGGTGTCTTTTTTGGTAATTTGGAGGAAGACTTCTTTCTCTTAACTGACCCTTGGGTAGTGATAAACGAATTACCTTCACTATTTTCGTCAGAGTCAGAGTCCTCTGGTTCCTCTAGATTTGAAAACCCGTTTTCGGTTTCCAAAGGGGGGACATCAATGACCGTTTTAAGCATTTCTGCATATGTGCGCTTAGACCGTGCTTTTAAAGAAAGCTTAATTTTGTCTTTGTGCACTTTAAATGCAGTGCATACTGAAATATCATCATGAGGACTATTCCCACAATAAATACATTTTTCAATTTCCTTGTTGCAATCATTATCTTTATGAGGCCCTTCACACTTAATACATTTTGGTTTATTACTACAGTAAGTAGCTGTGTGGCCGAATTTTTTGCAGTTCGTACAATTCATTACATTTGGAACAAAAAGCCGAACAGGGAGGCGAATTTTATCGACATAGACATGGGACGGCAACGCAGACCCGGCAAATGTCACTCGAAACGAGTCTGATGGGCGATAAACTTTTTTTTCCTCTTCATGAACTACTGAGTACAGTTGTTTGCACTCCAGTATTTTCACACCCTCAAGCATAGAGTTCTTGAAACGACCAACACCATGCTTGAGTAAATCATCTACCGAAAGACTCGCTTCGGTAACAACACCGTCAATTTCGACATCTTTGGAGGGTATGTAAACTTTATACTCTTTATTGAAATGTTCCGAAGAGACAATATCATTCGCGTGTTTCAAATTATTTACCACAACACGAATTTTATCGTTATTTACTTTTATGATCTCTTTGATTGAAGAGTATCGTGATGTCAAACCTTTATTAATTTGAAAAATGTTTAATGGCTTTGATATACGTCTAAAAAAGACTATCCAAGGCCCAGAAGAGCTCTCCTGATATTTTTTCGTTCGTGGGGGTATCGGATTCATGCTAGGATTTACGTCCATGGATTCATCCATTACATTAAAATTTTTAACTAAACTTTAAAATAAAATTTGAAACCAACACTACACAGTACTCAATCAAAAGGAAAAGAAAAAACTTCTACCTTGAAATTGTTGTCTATCTCCGTTGCACTGCCGTGTAGATCCTCGTTGCTCTAGATGTTCTTGTTGGATGTATCTGGACGTTGATACAATGCTGAAGCTCACTGTAGCGATAGAATATGATGTGATGCTACTGCTACCTGACATCCAGCACCACTCGAATTCCGATTTGCTTTCGTCTTCGCCAGCTGTAACCAGCGCAGGTCACCGGTGTATACCTGCGTGTTATATGGCAGTGGAAAGACCGAGTTGTCTTGTCTCCTTCTTCCTAGTGCTCCGCACCGATATGCTTCTGCACCGAAGTGCCTTCGCACCGGTGTGCCTTTGCACTCTCCTGCTTCTATGTGTCTTTGCACTCTTCCTCTTCGATGTGCCTTTGCACTCTCCTGCTCAGCACTTGTGGCTGTATATTGCGGCCTGGGTAGAGTTTAGGAAACGCCCTTTGTTGTTTCCTTCACCAGCTTGGCCCAGCACTAGGGCTCTCTTATGCAGCACGACTATACGTTTTAACGGCTGCTGCCAACAGGTTTCTACCTGTAGTTCAACCGTTGTCGTATTTAACGCGTGTAAACCAACCAGCGTTATTAAACTGTACGCTTCTATACACAACCTTCTCGGTTGAACGGCTATTACTGAATGAAATATTGTATCTAAAAGTATCCAGTTAAAAAAAAATTTGTGAGAGCTGTTTGTGGGCTTCTTACAATA
Organism: Malaya genurostris; assembly: GCF_030247185.1. Taxonomy (NCBI): domain Eukaryota; kingdom Metazoa; phylum Arthropoda; class Insecta; order Diptera; family Culicidae; genus Malaya; species Malaya genurostris. The sequence continues at coordinate 178,582,055 of NC_080572.1, forward strand.
TAATCGGTTCCGTTTTTGATGTAAATTCTCGGTTGATTTTCCAGAAGGCCGTAACAGCAAGTGACAGTTTCTAATTTGTTTACTTTCTCTTCTATTAATTACCAAGCGGTTTACACGTTTATCACTTAACTCTTTGCATAGAATGATGCTCGAAACGTTCGACTTCCAAACAGAACTGTGAAATCCAAGAAAATCTTTTTAGATCACATCACAATAATCGAAAGAGAGAGTGAACAAAGAGAAACTGTCACTTGCTGTTACGGCCTTCTGGAAAATCAATCGAGAATTGAGAAATAAAGTCTATAGGCCTAAGTTAATAATACAGATTAAAAAACATTTGAAACAATCTTTGGTTCAAATCATTCCTTTCAATAGTATTGTGAGATGTCGGGCTAACCCGTTGCTCCCCAAATTGGATCTGTGTTCTATGCAGTTGATATCAATTTAGCGGAAACCGTTTGTTGATTTTGTGTTAAGTAGGAACGATTCTGTCACTGCTTTAAAAGGCAAGCGGCGTTCATTGAGTTAGGGTTTCAGCTCAATAAAGATTGCGACAGTAGAAATCGTGTCCTGAAATCATTGTCGTTTAAATACACTAAAACCTTAATTTACGCGACTGTTTTACGCGTTTTATTCGAAATAACGAGATTTTTTTTAATTTACGATGATAGATCGATGACCAGTTAGGAAACAAGTGCACGTAAGCTGTATGACACATTACTAGAAAAATTTGACTACGTGGTTATGAAATGAAACAAACGTCAAAGCTGACATCAATCAGGCTTTAGCTCTTGAGTTTTATATTGAATTGGAACGTGACAAAGTTGACGATCATTTTAACGCCAAAAAATGTGTAGAAGTACTCTAAAAAGTACTCGGTTTGGCAGTCTATGTGTAATTATGGTTTGAAGGAAAAAATCTAATTACAGGAACGACTATATACTGAGTTGGTTTTACAACTGACATTGAATATTCCATTCCTATTCTAATTTCTAGACCTCTGTATGGTCAAATAGACTGTTATCAAAACATGTTACACACTGTAACCTCAATTTACGCGCAGAGCCGGGGTGCGTGAATTAAATTTCGCGTAAATTAAATAAAACATCGCTTTATTCCAAAATTTTTTGTGTAAAAAAGGTTCTTCTGATTTTCCTGTTAATGACACGAACAATCCTACTACGTCCGATGCTTTAGCTCCTGAGGACCCTCTGAGTATGTTCTGAGACTATGGAAATGCTTAAGGAATGTGCCAATATCCAAGAACTACTTAAAGTATTGTCCTTAGGAACTACACTGTGCCACAGCAAGAACTGCAACGACATTATTACCATATATCATTTCATTTAGCACAAAAAATTTCTCTATAAAGTGAACGGAAATAAGTTGATGGTGTATAAACAGGAATTACAAATTATGCCAAATTTTAATTTAAATGTGCCTTGCCCCCCATAGTTGCCGTGCCTGGTCGCACTAGCTGATTCTCTTGTTCAGGGACAGAATGGCAATCATGAATATGAATCAATTCGAAGAAGTTTGATATTGAGCCTAGTCTACATAGTAAAGTGTTTTACGATCAAACATTTTCCAAACAAGAATTTAAACTTTTCATTAAAAAGTCAAATCATATTTCTTTTTAAGTTTTTATTCAATTTTTTATTTGAGTTTCCAGGCCTTCGTATAACTCCTTCCACCAAGTTTTTCTTGCCGCAGAACTCGAGTTTGTAATATTTTTTTCTATTAAATAGGCTTTAACATTAATGTCATTCACCTCTTCGGGCCAGAAAAACTTTCTGACCCTATGTGCGGGGTTGGGAATCGAACCCAGGTGGGTGTTTGTAATAATTGTGTTGCATTAAAAAACGCAGCAGACGTGTTTCGAGGCACTCATGCCTGTGAATATGGCTCCTCGAGCCACGGGAACAAATTGCGTTTTTAAAAGCTCTTCTACCTTTCCTGTTCCACATAACGTATATTAGCCCTGTTAGGGAAGATATTTTGAAGTTTTTGCCTGTTAAAAATAAAGCTTTAAACTAATATAACTCCAGTGTGCTTTTCTATGCTCAATAATGAGTCTCAGGCATATTGTCTTCGAGAAAATATTTTACAAGGACGGATCACAAATTGAAGAGGCTACTGGGTTTGGTATATTCAACAATAATGTTTCGGCTTCATTTAGGCTTCAAGAACCTGCATCTATTTATATAGCAGAGTTAGCAGCAGTTCATTATAGTTTGAGTGTAATCGTCACATTATCTCAAAACCATTATTTTCTCTTCACAGATAGTCTGAGTGCAATTGAAGCCATTCGCTCAAACGCTGCTGGCAAAAATGAACCGTTTTTCTTGGGCAAAATAAAACAGTTCCTGAACGTCATATTGAATAATAATTATCAAATCACAATAGTTTGGGTCCCGGCTAATTACTCCATTCCAGGCAATTAAAGAGCCGATAGTTTAGCCAAACGTGGTGCTATTGGGGGTGAAATTTATGAGAGACCGATTGCTTTCAACGAATTCTATAGCGCGTCCCGCCAAAGAACAACTGCCAGCTGGCAACCTTCTTGGGATAAAGATGATCTGGGTCGGTGGATGCACTCAATAATTCCTAAAATATCGACAAAGGCATGGTTCAAGTGACTGGATGTGAGTAGGGACTTCATTCGTGTGATGTTCAGACTCATGTCCAATCACTACACGTAAGATGCACAGTCCACTTTCCGAGACTAATCATTGTGCTTGTGGTGAAGGATATCGCGATATTGATCATGTCAATTGGACATGCGTGGAGTATCGTGATGTCAGATCTCAACTAATAAATTCCTTGCGTACCCAAGGTAGACTATCCAATGTCCCAGTTCGCGACATTTTTGCTTGTCGTGATCTTACATACATGAAACTTCTTTATCATTTCATTAAGTTCATTGGAGTTCCAATTTAAATTTTATTTTATGTTAATTTGAGTCGGCATTTGCGATAGTTCTCTTGCCGATTTATTCTGCTTACAATCACGATTTCGTCTACCTGACGTGCGAGTAGTTTGGATTTTAGCGTTGCAAGATCAAAATTTGACGTTTCGATGTCTATTTTACAAGTGAAGATGTAAAATGTAAAATTCTTTGTAATGTGTAAAATTCTTTTTAAGGTACGATTAAGTAAATAAAGGCGCCAAGTTTAAGTTGATCATTATTTCCTTTCTCAAATGGAAAGGTTATGCAATTACCGTGAAAACCAATTTTTGAACTAAAGAGTGTCATATACAATCAGTTCGTTCAAATCAGCTAATGTCTGTATGTTTTTTTTTTTTTTGCAAGAGATGGCTGAACCGATCTTCACAAATATAGATTCAAATGAAAGATCTCGTGGTGATCTGTGTAATGAAGGAAAACTTGTACACTAACTTTTCTTAGAAATGGCTGAATCGATTTTCACAAATTTAGATTCATATAAAAGATACTAAAATGTCACACGCAACGCTAAAATTCAAACTACTCGCACGACAGGTAGACGAAATCGCGATTATAGGCAGAATAAGTCGGCAAGAGTACATACAGAACTTGTAAATTTTATTCTCGGATTCGAATAAAGTCCCGGTTACGGAAATACAAATAGTCGAAGGCTCAAACTTTCAAACCGTAATTTTGAGCGACGATGCGAAAAACGGAGAAATTCTTCTGAACTTGGCTCAACACTTTTCACAAATTGAAACGGAAGGTTATACAATTTTATGCTCAAATGAACTTCCTTGTTATTATTCAACATTCAATGAAAATAGTTTTTGAAGAATTTTTCAGTAATAACTCTGAAAATCTGAGTAACATGAAAAAGGAATTATCACACCATTAGATGGATTAAAACAATATAATAAGTGTTCTGCAAGTAGCAGAAATTTTATGTCTGCCTAGCGGTTTATATTGAACTGCTGGGTCACATAACAGTTCAACTTGAACTGATATGTACTGACGAGTCGAAGACGAAACATAAAGTATATGGGATTAAAACAGATTATTCATCGTTGCCACATCAATTTTAATGACGACGTGTATCTGTCAGGGCTTGCAAACTCCCAAGGAACAAATTAATTGTTTTGAAAACGGGCTCAAATGAAAAAAAAATGCTACACAATGTTTGAAATGTGATCGAATTTGATCTTAGAGTACAAACGTTATGCTCAAAAACGATTTCTGTAAACCTACACTAAAAACACCGTAAAAATTACCTGTATGGCTTTGTTCCGCATCTTGTAGCACGCCGTTCATTTCAGTGAGAGCATAGGCAATTTACCAAGCAAGGGAGCTGGTCTTCTCAGTAGCATATACTCTCACGCATCCAGTTTCTCTCTAATATAGATCTCTCTAATATAGGTCTCTCATTCAGTTATGTCAAGCAAATTGTTCACAGCGGATGTTTTTGTTGTTGCTTCGTTCGTTTGAGGATTCACATTACAAGTCCTGGTATCTGTATCGTCCGTCCAAGGCAATTAAGTAAGGACAAAGATGTCTCTACTGATAATCTTTAAGTAATGCGTTACATTCTTTGATAGACGTTGTCAGCTTTTACTACAATATACAGTAGCGTTAATCACAGCATCAGATTCTGAAAAACCGATTTGAGGAATTGCAGGAATCCTCTACATGGAAATCTAAAATCGTACTTTCTCGGTTAGATAAACCAAATTAGAATTTCAAATTGGAATTAGGCTAGGATTCTTTGAATATTTATTAACAACTAATTGCAATATATTTAGAGTGAAATGAAAGACAGTGGTGTATCTCAGCAGTAGACAAGATATTAGGGCCTGTTAAATGAAGTTTGGTATAGAATTAAGCCTTCAATCTAGCCTACTATCATTGATATTGAAAGGAAAACTCCCCTATAATGAACATCTTATAATTTCATGAATAGTATCAGGGTTTTCACCATTGAATGAAACTAAGAAATGAGTTGTATGCATTTCTAAGAGTTTATTTTCGAACAGCTCGTAGTTTTATTATTGAAATATCCAGATATACAGCATATAAGTGTGCAAATAGCTTAGGAGTTCACCCTTCAACTTATAAAATCTGAAATAACAAAGTTTAGTACACACTATTCAACAAACAACCATAACCAAAGTTATACAGTACTACAAAACTAAACAAAAGAATAAAATTACATTGTAGTATATGAAAGAATATCAATTTTAAATTTGTGCTAATTATTTCTATCACGTTTTGAATCTTGGATGATTACAATGCACTATGTTTTGCTTTTCTTGGTTTCCGGTTGTATTAATACTGAAGCACATGCTAACCAAACTATTGCAGTCTATACTGGTCCAGTGAATTTCCTGCCAATAGATAAATTTGATCCGGTGTTGAGGGGGCTCCTATTTCGATCCATTCGTTCGGTAAACCTGCATCTTTGCGGGCGGACAGTAAGGCTTGCCTTAGAGCAAATATGATCGAGATGGTCATATTCATAGCTGGTTCACCGGTCGCTTTAGATCGCAAAACACCGGTTTCGTTGGAGCTGTTCCGTAGGAATCGGATGCGGAAATCAATCGGGATGTCCTTTGCCCCCGGGGGCTTGTAGGTCCAAGTACGATTGGTTAGCAGTGCCCCGTTCTCGGGATCATACACAAGAGCCTCGGTCAGGTAGTACCCGAGTCCCATTACAAACGCACCCTCAATTTGGCCGACGTCTATTCCGGGACTCAGACTTTCTCCGACGTCTTCTAAGATATCGACACGTAATAGTTGTACATTTCCAGTTAAAACATCTACCTCAATTTCCGAACAACTTAAACCCCAGATTACGTAAGGAACCAGCTCTGATGCTTTGTACATATAAGTAGCACAGAGATCAACGCTTTGCATGTGACATTTCTCAATCAGGACATCCCACGAGTCGTCTTTGTTGGCTTCCCGAATCGGATTAATGCGTTCCAACAGCAACTGGCAAGCTCGTTTGACGGCCTGTAAATGTTTGGAGAATTAAAGTTAAAAGATCATTTTCAAAAACTAAACCTCTACTCACATAACTAACAGATTCACTTGTCATGCTTCCACCAGTACAAATAGCATTCGGAGACGTCAAGTTGTTGGTTGGTTTGATGCTTATTTTGTTCAACGGTATTCCCAACATGTGAGCGGCTACCTGAGCTACCTTAGTGTTCATACCCTGTCCCATTTCGATACCACCATGTGAAATCGAAACCGTCCCGTCATCGTGATAAATACTAACAATAGCATGCAGTGATCCGAAATAACCCATTGGATATCTCATCGGAACGATTGAGATTCCTCGCTTACGCCATCGATTTTCCTCGTTAAATTGATGGATTTTTTTCTTTCTGGCATCGAAATCCACTTCCAAACGGAATTGTGGCATCAATTCTAACATTTTTATGTCTTTTGGCATGTTCGCCATCCGTACATCCAAAGGATCTAGGCCCGTCACAAACGCGATGTGTTCCATAATATTTTCAATCATTGCAACACCTTCCGTTGTTCCTGGAGCTCTGCACCAAGTGTTACTAGCGCAATCGGTCTTCGCTCCCTTGGCGACTGTTTTGAATACGCTTTTATCGTAGCAATTGGAGAAAAACTCTCCTGCGTGGCCCATAGCTTCATTCCAGTTTGATCCGAAATCATGGATATACTCGTTGTATAGTTTAACTATTTTCCCCTTTCTATCAACATCGACTTCGTAGTCTGATCTGACCGGGAAGCGTTTACCGATGGCATCCATGTTAGCCTCCAGTGTCATCACAAGCCGAACCGGTCTTCTGATGAGATGTGCCGCCAATGCACAAGCACACGCAACCAAAGTGGCACGAGTTCCCTTACCACCATATCCGCCACCGAGTCTACGAACGTACAGATTCAAACTGTTCTGCGGAACCTTCAGCATTCGTGCGATGGCCATCTGCGTCAGATCCACCCACTGAGTCGACGAATAAACATCCATTCCATCTTCGATTGGGATACAGATACAAGTTTGCGTTTCCATATAGTAGTGGTATTGACCACCGATCTCAAAACGTCCCTTGACTTTCAGTTCACCTTCAGGGGCTTCATCGTACTTTTCCCCATGGGTGCTGTACGGCATTTCCTTGATCCGATGCTGAGCGTTGCTTTTCAGTACGGCCTGAATGGTTGGTAGAACCTGAGCGGATTGTTTCATTTGGTACGTTATTTTTACAGCTTTTGACGCACGATTCGCCAGGGCGAATGAGGTGGCCACTATCAATCCGACTGGTTGCCCATGGTATTCAACCGTTTCGCTGGCGAAAATTTGCTCTATCTCTGAACCCATGAAATCCGGAAAGTACATAAAGTTGTTCACTCCCGGTATGTCTTTGGCGGAGAAGAATGCGACCACACCGGGTATTTTCTGAGGGAGATAAAAATACTAAAGTTAGATTTCTAGGTGATTATAAAGCCCTAGCCAATAATCATTTGGACGCAAGAAACTGATTTATGGAAACAAAATGGACGCATGCATGCTGTGTGGATAACCTTTTGAGTATTATTTATGATTGCTGCATGTAGCTAAAATTGATACTGAGCTAAGAGAGATCTCTCCATGAATCCGAAAGAGAAAACGATTACATGACGAGTTTTCAAGCGCAGAACTCGTGTTCCAAAGTCCTGAAGAGCACTTCAAAGTGAAAGCTTCCATGTTTACCATGGATCTCTTCAAACTGAATTAAGAGTACTTCACTGAAGATTGTCAAAACTGCCGAAGCTCTACACACTGGTTCTTGGATTACTTAGTAGTCAAGGCTATCTACACGGCGTGTAAGTTGACCGAAGATATTCCGGAAAATGTTTCTAGCGCTGCTGTTCTTTACGTGAAAGCAACATATCCAAGCGATTTGGTCTAAACTGATTTATATATGGAAATTAGATTGCTGCGAAAAGTAAAGGGGACCATGAAAAGTAACTTCATAAATGTCGGGTATGAGAATATTTTGCCTCAAATATGTATTTCACTGAGACTTTTGCTTGTATTGCCACCGTCCGTTACGTCTGGCAAAGAACATTCAGAAAATTAGCTCTTATTAATAACAGGGCGAGTACAGGTTGGACCACTTTCTGACATTTTCTATTGTACATGAAAAAGCGAGTGAAATCAGTTCAATTTAATATTATTAAAATACTCTTTTTCCAAATTTTGGTCAAACATTTAGGTATCAATAGTTTCTAGATTGATTCAGGAAACTCAATAGAATATGCTTTTGTGGCTTGTTGGTTACGTCTTTTTTTCGTTTAAATCTTCGGAACGGAAAGTGTCCGAAATCGGTTATACTGTCTCGGAGATCACTGAGCCAATGCAAAAAAGTATAATTTGTCGGTTACGTCACTTCCACGATTATATCACCGGAACCGAAAGCGTCTACCAATTGCATTTTAAACTTGACCAAATAACTGTCTGAATGATTATTTAAATCGGTTGAGCCATCTCTTGACAAACTTTCACAGTGAAAAAAATGATTTTTTTTCAGTTACGTCACTTCTAGCTTTATATCTCCGAAACCAGATGTGTCTGCTATTTGTCCTTTGAACTTGATCAATGTCTTGAGAGAAGCTTTCAATCGAGGCTAATATTAATGAAATCGGTTGAGCTCCGAGAAACGGGTTTTGTCGGTTACGCCACTTTTATAATTATACCTCCGGAGCTAGTCAGTGTCAGTCATTTACCCTGCTCGGTTAACACGCTTATAAAAAATTCATCATAGTTTGATTACTAGTTACTCAATTTCAAATGGTGTATGGAAACATCAAAAATTGAGTAGTTACCTTCAATGATAATGAATAATTCTTACTCTAAATTTAAATTTAACGTGTGAATTCGTTTTAGACTACTTTCCGAGTATTAGTTAGTAAATGAGTTAATTTTACTTAAACATCGCAAAAAGTTGTAAGAATTGGATGAAAAATTTCGTCGTAGATTTTTTGTTTTGACTAAAGTAATGACATTTCAAATTTGTATGGAGAAATAATCATTACTGCCTTTACACGTTCATTAAAAATGACAATATTTTTAATCAATGACACTTCAATTGATAGTGTAAGTGTGCTTAACACACTTTACCGGAATCGGGAGTCGGATCCGGGTGAAATTTAGGGATTCCGTATGGGAACACAGGATCTTTCATGTGAACCTAAGTTTGTGAAAATCGGTCAAACTATCGCTGAGATTGGTCAGGTGAGTCAGATTAATTTGTGATGACCTCCGGAATTGGAAACCGGGAGCCAGGATAGCCGAAATCTGTTTGGCCGTCTACTGATAATGGCTATCGAATGGACTAGTTTTGAGGTCAGTTTAGAAAAAAAAATTACGTATTTTGTTTCCCCCTTTAAATGATGGTATGAAATTTTTAACACACTTTACCCTATAATTCCGAACCAGGAAGTCGGATCCAGATGAAATTCAAAAGTTTTGTATAGGACAATAGAACCATTCAATTGAATCTAGGATTGTAAAAATCGACGCCATTTCTGAAAAAAAATAGTAAGTAATTTGAACATGAAAGTTTTACAATAATCAGTCTGTAATTCCGGAACCGGAAGTCGGATCCAGGTGAAATTCAAAAGGTTTGTTGAGGATATATTATTATTAAAATATATAAACATATATTAATTTTTTTGGCGCATTTTACTCTATAACTCTGAAAAAGGAAGTCAGATCCAAACAAAATTCAGGAATTTTGTATGAGACTATAATGTGGAAATCGTTCAAATCATCTCCGAGAAAAATTGGAGCACTTATTTCAACATTTTTTTGCGCATTATACACCATAATTCCGGAACCAGAAGTCGGATCCAAATAATATATAGGAACTGTGTGTAGGACCACGAAACATTTCATTTGAATTTAAGTTTGTGAAAATCGGTTCAGCCATGTCCAAAAATACTGCTAAAAAAACGCTTGATCCACACAGACAGAAAGAAAGGCAAAAAGATTTAAGAAGATTAAGGCAATAATTTTTTGCCCGGGTTCCCAAAATGTTCAGTTGTGCCTCTGGCCCTGGGTTTACCCTAATAATCCTCGACAAAGCAGGGAGTCCAGAACTAATTTGCGATTTACGGCTTCCATTCTATTTTAAGCTTATTTCAAAAGAACATTAATCGTGGCGAAATTTTCAGAACCGGAAGAGGAAACATGCAAGATTGATAGAGTGATGTGTTACGTCCGACTACCTGGCACGCTGTCGAGCTTTGGAAAGGGCTACGGCAAGGTGATAGACTCTCTTGTCCTTTGTTCTATATTGCTTGGGAAGGTGTAATTAAAAGATGTTCAATACAAATGGTACGATCGTTAACGACGTTGACATTGTGACGCGTAACCTTGAGAAAATGATGGAAAATACATCGGTCTGAAAACCGACGCTAAGCGTATCGGACTGGCTATAAATGCGTCGGAAACAAAATACATGACAAGAAGAAGCACTGAAAAAGAAACACTAGTCTTCTCGCTACGGATATTGTTAGACGACGACGATATCGAGGTGTTTGGCGAATTCGTGTATTTGAGCTTAGTGGTGACCGCTGATAATGATACCAGCAGAGAAATTCAGAAACGTATTTTGACAAGAAATCGTGCATATTTTGTTCGCTATGGCCACGAGACCTGGACTATTTTGATAGTGGACCAACGCGCTCTTAGTGCTGAAAGGTGCTGCGGAGCATCTATGCCGGAGTACAGGTGAAAAACAGAATGAGGAGACGACGTATGAAGAACGAATTGCAACAGCTGCTTGGAGTATAACGTCGGAGAGCTGCGATGAGCTGGACATATCATCAAGATGCCGAACAGAAACTCATTGCTTCTTGAATTTGATTCGGTGGGCACAAGAAAATGAGGAGCACAGCGAGTAGAGTGGATCTAACAAATGGAGGAAGATTTACGAAGCCTTGAGTGGCTGGTGAAGTGCGGTCATGGATCGAGCTATATGCAGACGTTCGCTAGATACAGTAAGCTAGGACTAGACTGAAGACTAGATAAGAAAGGAAAGAAGAGGAAACATTCAAAACATTTCAAAGCGCTACTGTGAAGTAAACAGTGTGCCCAAATACTAAATGACTCAAGCTTTTGTATGTACTTACCAACGCTTCGGACGCATCCAACGCCCCAATGTTAGCGTGAGCCCTCGTTCCGAGAACAAACGCAGCATACAGCTCATTAGGAAGAGTAGGCATGTCATTCGCATATTTGGCTTCTCCGGAGGTTTGCGCCAGACCTTCAATCTTCGGAATGTTTTTCGTAAGTGGCCAGTTTTTCTCCTGAGTATCGAATCTTTGGGATGCGGTAGAAAGCGGGCGCTCGAGGACCGTTCCACCCGATTTGAACTGCGACTTGATCAACTTTCCGTGCTCTGGAGCAATGTTCAGGACGAACTTGTAGAACAGTGAGATCGCTAGGTTTTTGCGATATTCTGGGGAAGCATCCGGTAGTACCCAATCCGGGGCTAGTTCGTTGGAAAGAATTCTTACAGTCGATTGAAAGGTTTCATTTTCGAATAGGTTCTTTCCAGCGATAAATTTCTCCGTTGCTGTAGCATGCGTGAACTGGAAAAGAATCGATCATAAAAGTAACAAAAACTACTAAATGTGACATACTTTAGGATTGATTCCACCAAAGCACACAGTTGCAGATTCTATAGCTTGTTTGATCCGATTGTATTTAACCATAAAAGCACCGTTGACGTAGGCGTGAGCATTTTGAGCCCTAGGCATAATCTTGAAAGAACGGTACACACACACGCTTGGATCCAACGGAGGCAAAACTACATTCAGAATTAGTTTATTCTTCATATCCATATTCATAAACTCCTCCGGGCTGACGGTGACAGTTCTATTACGAGCTTCCGCTACAAATATGTGATAATTATCAACGTGAACTGATTTACCGTGTCAAACACCTACCGATAGTGAGTTTTGCTCCAGCTGCTTCTAATAGCAGATATAAATCAGATGGAAATTCTTTGTGTTGTTGTTTAATGCATAAATTTCCAGCGATAGTTCCAGTATTGCGCACTGGAACATTGGCAATCAAGTCGATGTGCTTTACAAGCTCTACGCAATACTTGAAGTTTTGGTTTCCGGATGCTTCTAACAAAATGGTCATCAATTCGGACAGAGAAACATTGGCTCCGACGGTTATACTGCTGCCCAAAGAATGAGTATGAAGTTCTTCGATAGAATTGACATCTATAATAACCTGCAGATTATTAGGTCTCCGGTAAACACCTGAAAAGGTTAATAAAAAACCGTCACATATTTTCGAGTTCAGATCTCTGCAACTAGCTTACCATGTGCAGTGTTGCCAGCTACCAGCATGTACGGTTTGGTTCCAATTTGTTCGAATATCGCAAATACTTCACTCACTTTGTAAACTTTGTGCCACTCTTGACCCTCATTGAAACTCAAACGAACTGCTTTTTGAGGCGCGTTCCTACCAACGGCAGAACATTTACCAGCACATGCCACTCCCGTTTTCGGGCATATTTTCGATAAATCTTCAATGTCCCGACAAGCTTCTTTCAGTCGAGGCTCCGCATCGATTGCCAACGATTTGAACGCATCCAGTATCGGTCGATAGCCCGTACAGCGGCAAATGTTACCTCCGAAGGCATTCTCTACCTCGGCCATCGTCACCCGGCCCTCTTTGGATTCCAGCAGACTGTACATGTTCATGACCATTCCTGGGGAACAGTAACCACACTGGGTTCCGTTGAAATACGCCAGAACTTTTTGCGTTGGATGGTAGCCATCTTGCTTATCGCCAATTCCTTCGACCGTCACAACGTCCAAACCGTGACAGGAGAAAACCGGGAACAGACACTAAACGGTGATATGTTCGATCAAGTTAAGGAAATGAATACGTAGATTGTTTCGTTTACCGAATTGACCGCCAATGAAAATTTTTGCTTCGTTGCCGGGTGGATTCCATTAACGTTGACAATACACGCTCCACATCCTCCCTCCAAGCACATGAATTTGGTACCGCTAAGGTGGGCATGGTTCCGAATGAACGAATTCAGCGATGTATCAATGGGAATGATATTCGGATCGACTGTTTGACATTAGGTCAATCAATATGAAAAAAAAATTAGATAGAAGTTCCAACTTAAACAAAACTGCCTCATCATGCCACAATAGATCAAAATGTGTTTGTTCAAGTCCCATTATTTAGTTCTAGCAAACACGTATCGTTATCGCTAATTATCTAACTTCTCTGTCGTCATCCACATTTTGATGATATTAAGGGGTGATAGGGCTAAAATGTATTTCATACGAAATCAATTATTCTGGGCCCGCCCGAAATTATGAAAAATAGAAGAGCGGTTTTAGTTTTTAATCAGCTGATATTTTTTGGAACTTGTTTCATTCAGTTTGAACCGGTATTTTCCATTTTATCTTGTGTGCACGTTTTGTCACCTTACTCCCAATGGAATTTGAATGCTATTTGTTCATGACAATGCTAGAACTTTGCTTCCCGTATAGGTAGGTTAAACTAATAGTTCTATTGTCGAATACTCGATAGTTTTGAAATTGTTTCGATTTTCAAAATTCATCGGAAAAGTACCCACCTTCATAAGTCTTTCCATTGATGGTAAAAATGATGTCCATTTGTGATTGTTTCTGGATCTGCTTCCTTATCGCATCAAATCAAAACTGAAACTAAACAATAAAAAAACAACGGGTAAAATTATCGCCTACTAGAATCGATCCTCTCACTACGACTGGTCGTGAGCGAGTGTCCAGCAGTAGGCTGTAGTAGCGTGATTTTAATGATCTAGGAAATTAACTGCATCACGCTTTTCACACACATGTGTGTAGGAACACAATTCTCGCGTGACACATGCTCCATATTATCAATCAACCGACTGTTGGAGCCTTTTTTGAGTGGCTGGCAAACGAAGCTGGTAACTGATGTTTTCAATATCTATTTTTCAATATTTATCATAGCAAAAATTGTGACTATTCTCCGTACAAGCTATATTGTTCTTAGGCAATGCAAAAGTTCATCAATTTAATAATCTATCCCGGTCTTAATTATTAAGCTTGCCAATATAAATGTTTGATTTTTGGTAATCCATATTGGAATTTGTTTCGAGCGGTTTCGAAGTGTTCAAGGTTTCCGGCATTTGTGACAATTACCCGGAATTATTCTGCACAGAGATCCCATCAATCACAAAGTAGCAATATGGCAATTGTTGATTCTTGTCTGGGCTGTTTCAACAAAATAGTTATTCATTCAACTATCTTTCCGTTGATTTTTACATAATCTGTAGTTCATTTTCATTTGTTTTCACTAGAAGTTAGTTCACGATTAACATATTAACAACAATTGATCATATCTAAAATTTTACAAGAAACCAAAAAAAACCCTGTAAAGACTGTACCAGAAAGTATGGACGCACTTTGTTTTCGCTGTAAATAATTCACAAGTGTTAGATATTCAAATTTTATTCAATATACTGTTAATATTAGACCACAACAACAGAATATTATTCTCAACATTCACTACTTATCCATTGTAGACTAGCTGGCGCACCTTCTTGCAAACGTTCCTCATTAAATTCCGTACAGACTTCTTGGCGACAAGTTTTGACCATTTTTCCAATCTTTTTCGAACTGTTGAATGGTTTCGGCTGCCGAGACATGTTTCCTCAGATGTGCCTTCGTTAATGCCCAAAATTCCTCAATTGGTCGAAGTTGTGGGCAATTTGGTGGATCCATGTCTTTTGGGACGAAAGTGACATTTTTGGTAGTATACCATTCTTCCGTTGATTTCGAGTAGTGGCAAGAAGCAAGATCTAGCCAGAAGACAACAGGATCCTTGTGGCTTCGAATCATGGGTAGAAGTCGTTTTTGTAAACATTCCTTGATGTATGTTTCGCAGTTCATTGAAGCAGTGGTGACGAAGGGTTTCGAAATCTTACCGCAGCTACAAATTGCTTGCCAGTCCACAGCTTTCTTACCAAATTTTTCGACCTCAATCGATGTCTCGGACTGGTTTAACACTTGCCTTTCTCGCACCTATAATATTGTGGTCCTGGCAAGGAATCGAGTTTCACGTAGGTTTCGTCGTCCATGATTATGCAGTTCAAATTTCCAGCAAGAATCGTATTGTACAGCTTTCGAACCCTCGGCCTGATCGATGCTTCTTGTTTCGGACTACGTTTTGGTTGTTTCTGTTTCTTATAGGTTCGAAGATTCAAACGTTCTTTAGCACGAATAACATTTGACTTCCCAGTGCCCACTTTGTTGGCCACATCCCGAACTGAAACCTCCTTCTTTTGCTCGAACGCTTTCAGTATACGTTTATCCAACTGAGGGTTAGACATAAAAATTGACAGATTCTGAACCATTGCGAAATGGCAGCGGTTTTTGGTTGCGTCCATACATTCTGGGTCAGTCTTTAGCAATCATTGGTGACTTTTTCAACGGAAAATTCCATTGTCCATACAAAACAACTTTATGGATTTTTCCCACTTTTCCGGCGAGTTTTTTTAATTTTTTTGATGTACGAACCCGGTGGGGGTAACACTGATCAAACAAAAAAAGAATCATTGAAATTCGTCCATCCGTTCTTACGTGATGCGATTACAAAGAATGATATATATATATATATATATATATATATATATATATATATATATATATATATATATATATATATATATATATATATATATATATATATATATATATATATATATATATATATATATATATATATATATATATATAAGCTGACCCGTCGAACTTCGTCTCACCAGAAGAATTGTCAAAAGACTAAGTGGTCAACGTTTCTCTCCATTATTTTTCTGATTACTTAACCTACAATCAACGGAGTTCGACACACACTCACTTTAGCTTCAAAAGAAGAAACATCACCAAAGATTAATGTTAAAATATGAAATACTTCTGTTAAGCGAAAATTGAACAAATGCACAGATTTCAATTCTGAACAGTCCGTTTTATGGAATTACTCATATGTGAATGTTCACCCGACAGAACAAACTTTGAAGCAGTTTCTTATACACACAAAATTTCTATTTTTGTAATGATTTTTGCGGCAACGATCTGTAAAATATTTTTTTTACTGAAATAAACGTAAAATTTATTCAACTCCTATGTAAAAGTTACGATTATTTATTATTTACTGACACGGTCTGTGGACTCTGAAATGTCATTTCTCTTGACAAACACAGTGAAAGTTTTACCAATATTCGGAAAATTAATAAAAAATAATGAAGAATTTCAGTAATCATCACTATACATTCAGCAGAAATAAAAATATGTCAAATAACATAATTTTCGGACGTAAAAATGTGAAAATTTCTAGATTTGTGGAGAACAAATAGTGGTGCGAATTGATTGCTTACGAAAAATAGATAATACTGATTCCTAGCGGTAACTTTTCATTTAGTGAATATATTCAAAAAGCCTTTTACAACTTTTTATTTCAGCACTCTTAAAATATGAAGGGTGATCTCATATTCTACTAAATTGCATCCGAAAGATATTTTATTATTTTATGTATATAAATTATTTCTGGAGAGCAAATGAAATTCAATTCATTCATCACACGCAAATGAATTAATTAATCGGATGGAAATATGTTTTGAAAACAAAATTTCTTCTTCGTTTCACAGATCTCCAGTAAAATTTACCGAAAAACAGTAATACTTTACGGGTCAAGACGTTTACATATTATTAGGATTGTTTTGTAAATTTCGCCGAACGTCGGTATTGAATGATGAAGAAGTCATTAGAATTATGACAGATTGAAGTTCAGTGGAACTGTACCGATCATTCAACAAATAAAACTTTTACTGAACGGATTACCGAATATTCAGCTGTTTGAAAGTCAGTAAAACTGTACCGACATACGTAAAAATAATTCGGTGTGTACAGCTTTTAAGCAGTGAGAAATTTGTCTCAGAATCTGTTATGTACGGGTTATCAAAAAGTACCATGCGTATTTTAGAGCTCTAATAAAGTGGATATTTTCAGGTACTGTGAAATTAATTTGATATTGATCTTACCAGTTTGAACATTCTTCAGAGAATATGCAACATGAAATGTCACAATTCATTATGGTAATCATCTTGAACAGTGATATCTAATAACCACTTATTGTATGCGCTTAGTCTAATCTAAATCATTAGAAAGAAAAATGCAAGGAAAATCTTTTAGTTTGACCTTAGCGCTTCTACAGCACAATCTTTTCATTGATTCATTAAAAAAAATTCTGATTTGCCCTCTCAATGACCAATACTATTCATCTGACTCCTTTGAACACAATTCATCAACTGGTAAATGATAGCTAAACTTCTTCTCCTGCCTACAACGGTTTTCTAGAACAGTTATTGAGTCATTTATGTCGTTTTTGCTTGATGCCAAACTTAACCCAGTTTCCACTCTAACTGCTGTCAAACCGTTTGTTTGAAGTCAGTTTCGAACCTAGTTTCAACGTTGTGGAACTGAAAATCGAGTCATTTTCAACCTGGTTTTTAAATCAGTTTTACTCAAACCCCCGTTGCTAAGTGCGAAAACAACACAGTTTCGTGCAGTGTTTGTTTGATGGAACTACCTTGGGTCAGTTTCAGTTTTCTCAAGCGAAAACGACATTAGTAAGCAATAATTTTGATACCCATTTAAGCACGTGGTTCGAAATGACGAATCACATCCATCAAGTATGCATGTGCAATCTCCACATAAAACTATTCGTTGCGCGCCAAACAATTTTTTCGACGATCTAGTATTCTTTCCTTCGACAGCCAAACACTTATGCAACTCGCTGCGCGCCAAACATCAATCGTAGATCTAGCAAGCATAGACGACTTTTTCAACGGAAAATTTCATTGTCCATACGAAATAATTTTATTGATTTTTCCCACTTTTCCGACAAGTTATCCTAATTTTTTTGATGTACGAACCCGGTGGGGGTAAAAACTGATCAAACAAAATAAGACTCATTTAAATCCGTCCATCCGTTCTTACGTGATTCGATTACAAAGAATGATCTCTGCATTTTTTTATATATATACTAGCTGACCCGTCGAACTTCGTCTCGCCTGAAATTATTTGTTTAAATTTGTGTTTTCGAACAGCAGAGTTGCCAAACGTTAATGTTTCTTTCCATTATTTTACTGATTACTTGGCTTACAATAAACGAATTACGACAAATTCATATCCAATACAATAACTTCGTCCCGAAGAAGAAATATCATCAAGAATTATTGTGGATATGTTCAATGCTTTTGTTACGCAAAAACTAAACAAATGCACCGTTTACCATCTCATCCTTCGAGTCAGTGTATTGAACAGAGATTGTAGATCTCTCTCAAACTAAAGATGTGACATGTGGGATGATGGATTGGGTTGAATCATATCTGACTGGTCGCAGTATGACCGTGAGAATTGGCGACTGCGTTACTCCATCATTCATCGTGAGCTCTGGTGTTCCTCAGGGAAGCCATCTAGGACCATTCATATTTCTGCTATATCTAAATGATCTGAATTGCGCATTGCAATGCATGAAGCTATCATTCGCCGACGATTTCAAACTGTTTCATCTCATCAAATATCTGAAAGACTCAAACTTCTTGCAGTCACAGTTGGATGTATTTTCTAACTGGTGCAACGTCAACAGAATGGTTATTAACGCCTTCAAATGCTTCGTTATCTCCTTCTCTCGTAAACGAACCACGATCATGTATGATTACACTATTTTGCAAGTTGTACTAAAACGGGAGACATCAATTAGGAATCTAGGAGTGCTATTGGATTCAAAACTTAGTTTCAAAGATCACATAGAATATACCCTCTCTAAAGCATTAAAGATGATAGGATTCATCTTTCGCATCTCAAAAAATTTCAATAACATATACTGCCTGAAATCGTTATATTGCGCTCTAGTTCGCGAGTATGCTGTTGTTGTTTGGGCACCATATTATCAAACAGATAAGCTACGCATTGAAACTGTTCAGTACAAGTTCATTCGTTTTGCTTTGCGTCGCCTGCCCTGGAGAGATCCATTTAATCTTCCAAGCTACGAAAATCGTTGTAGACATACACTTCGATTTACTATCTGTCCGCCGTGATACACAAAAAGCTGTTTTCGTCGCGGACCTCATCCAATCTCGAATTGATAGTGCAGATCTCCTACAACAGCTAAGTTTTGACATTCTTCGGCGCAATTTGCGGTTTAATCCCTTTCTCAGAATTCCTCGTGCTAGAACTAACTATGGGTTCATTGAACCGTTTTCGAGTATATGTCGCGTATTCAATACTTGCTCTGATGGATTTAATTTCAATTTATCTCGTAACGCCATTAAAACCCGTTTTCTCCAAATATTTTCCCGGTAGTTTTATTAGGATAATTAGTCAATATGAATAGTTGTTAGTTAGCTTTGTAGTTTAAATAAAGGTAATTTAAGATTTCGTTATGTATCATTTGGTCAAATGTTATTTGTTGATATAAAAGATTAGAAGGTTTTATGCCTGCTGGAGAAGGAGAACCAAAATCTCAGCTCCAGCAGGCTTTTCCCTTGCTCCTAAATAAACAAATAAATTAATTAACAGATGGATGAAAAAGAGATGACCAAGATAATTATTTTAAATTGACCCCCCAAATTTCCAAAAGCAGCCCTCGGGGATTGTTGTTTATCATTGAATATTAAGACTTATTTGTACTGAAGACGTTTAAAATTTAATAGTAAATCCTTAGGGATTATCGAAAGTAATAAACTAATTTTGGACGGTTGTCCATAACCTACTTCACCGCTAGTGATATTACTTAGTCGTGTTTGATGAATGTTCGTAGCAGGATAATGACAGGATCAATTTTCGATTAACGAATTAGCGATAAAATGAAAAATACTTGGACATTCGAAAGTTCAAATTACCCTTTTATTAAATATTGTGTCCATTAACTTTGACATGAACGCTATATTCGTTCAAGAATTGTATCAAAAGGCCTCTCATTCGTCGAGCCACCACATCGGTTTGCTTAGTATTCAGTCCTGAGAATCAATATTCTGTTCTAGCGGAGTGAACATGAGGAGTGATTATACCAGTATTCTTCTTATCGTTAAAGCCAATGTATAAAACAGCAGATCTCACAACTAATGGTTCTTACATGCCACGATTTCTCCTTCAGATATGATATTCACGATTCGCATATGGTAATTCGTCAAGTAATCCAAAGTTCGGAAAATGAAATGATTTGGCTTAAGCAGCTTACAAATGTCATGAATACCATCCGTTTTGAAGTAAACCACTCTTGAAAACTCACTCGAATCGGCTGAACAAACGTCAGCATGCTAAATGCAAGGAGAATATTTTCATCTGAACTCATTATTTCAACAGCAGAATCCTATCATTGATACGTAAAAAAATCGTTACATAATTTGATTTGTTCAACTCACGCCCACGATGGCCAACATAATTCATCTAACTACATCTACTGGTAAATGACATTAGAACTTGTGTTTCTGTTTACGGTATACAGTCATTTGGCAAGTAATGATTTTGATACCCTATTAAGCACGTGTTTCCAAATGACGAATCAATCATGCATGTAAAATCTCCACCCAAATCTACTCGTTGCGCGCCAAACGATTTTCCAAAGATCTAGTATTCTTTTCTTCAACGGCGAAATACTGAGCATCTCCTTGCGCGCCAAACATCAATTGTAGATCTAGCAATCATTTGCGACTTTTTCAGTGGAAAATTCCATTGTCCATACAAAATAACTTTATTGATTTTTCCCACTTTTCCGGTAAGTTTTCCTAATTTTTTTGATGTACGAACCCGGTGGGGGTAAAAACTGATCAAACGAAAAAAAAGCATCTCAATCCGTCCATCCGTTCTTACGTGATGCGATTACAAAGAATGATCTCTGCATTTTTATATATATAGATATATATATATATGTATATATATATATATATATATATATATATATATATATATATATATATATATATATATATATATATATATATATATATATATATATATATATATAGAAGATAGATAGATAGATAGATAGATAGATTTAGAAAATATAACAGATTCTACAAAAAAATGTTTCATTTGAAAGGATTTTCTTTCAAAAAATTACAATTACACTTATTTAAAAAAGTTTCATATTACATGAACTCTCCAGCACCATGATCAAACATTCAAAATTGTAATACTGCATACTCCTAGTTCAACAAGTACTGTTCAATTGTGTTTCCCGCATGCAAGTAAATTACTTCCGGAGTAGTTGGTGCACCTAATGGAATAAACTTATCTGGCAGACCAGCATCCTTTCTAGCAGACCGTAATGCGTTTTGTATGGCAAAAACAGTTACAATGGCCATAGTCAAAGCGGGCTCGCCCGTGGCCTTTGAACGTAGTACCCCCGCCGGATTGGCGCTTTTCTGCAGAAAGTTGATGCGGAAATCAATCGGTATATCTTTCGCTCCCGGTGGTTTGTAGTTCCAGGTACGGTCAGAAGTCAATGCACCAGTTTCGTTATTATACACTAGCGCTTCCGTAAGGTAGTATCCAATACCCATCACAAACGCTCCTTCAATTTGTCCAATATCGATTCCGGGACTGATGCTTTCACCGGTATCCTCCAGGATGTCTACCCGTTTAATCTGTACATTTCCAGTTAGTATGTCCACTTCGATTTCGGCACAGCTGAGACCATATATGAAGTAAGGCTGCAGATCTTGCGCCTTGTGTTGGGCTTCAGCACAAAGATCAATGTTTTGACTGTAGGCCAATCGTATGACCCTTTCCCAGGAAGCATTTTGGTTCTCATCGCGGATGGCTTGAATCCTGTCCCTCAACAAATCGCAGGCCTTCTTCACTGCCTAGAATTAGATTCATTATTTATTTCTATTTTATTCTTCTCATAAAGAAAGGCTATGCAATAACTGTAAAAAATTTGAGGCAGCAGGGCGGAATGTCATATGCTATTTAATATTACTTAATAAATTTCATTTGGGTCCGTTTTCGGATTTTCTAGAGATAATATTTAAAAAAAATCAAAAATAATGTCTCTCTTTTCTCGAAGAAATAAAATTTGGCAGGCAGGCAGCTTATAGTAGCTAGTCATTAGAAAACTAGTAAGCTCCAGATAAGTAAAACATTTAAAAAATACACACACACAGACATTTTGTGATCTCGACACGCTGAGTCATTTGGTACGAAAGTCCTAATTGTATAGCCTTTCTGTATAAGAAAGCCTAAAACTAGATTATAAATATTGAAAGTTTCACTTACATGACAAACAGAGTCACTGGCCATGCTGATTCCCGAAACCAAAGAATTTGGTGAAGTCAAAGTGGTAGAAGGTTTCACACTAATCTTTTCCAATGGAATTCCCAAGGCGAAGGCAGCTACTTGTGCGGCTTTGGTATTTATCCCCTGGCCCATTTCAATTCCCCCGTGTGTGACCGATACGGTTCCGTCACCTGCGTGAATCGATACGATGGCATTGAGTTGTCCGTCGTATCTCAGCCAGTACTGCATTGGGACTACAGCAATGCCGCGCTTCTTCCAACGATTGTTCGCATTGAACTCGTCGACGAAGTGTTTACGTTCGTCAAATCTTACATCCCGACGGAACTGGGGCATCAACTGTAGAATCTTATTGTCCTTTGCCATGTTTACCATTCGAACCTCAAATGGGTCACAACCCGTTTCGTGGGCGATATGTTCCATGATAATTTCAATCATTGCTAGTCCTTCGGCTGTTCCAGGTGCTCGGCACCAAGTGTTGGTTGGTGCGTTGGTTCGAACTTCCTCACCAACTATTGTCCACGCATCAGCGTCGTAGCAGTTTCTGAATGCTATAGTAGTTTGATTGTGTACCGATTCGTTTAATGCAATTCCACAACCGTGAGTGAAAAGGTGATTCATTTTAATGATTTTTCCAGTCTTTTCAATCTCGATATCATAATCGCCAATACATTCATAACGCTTCCCGATGGCTCTCATATTTTCTTCAATTTTCAAAACAAAACGGACAGGTCGTTGTGTCAGGTGTACCGCTAGAGCACAGGCACACGCTATTTGTGTAGCCCTTGACACTTTGGACCCATAACCACCGCCCAGTCGACGAACATGTAGATTGAAACTGTTCTGGGGAAGATTCAACGATTCCGCCAACGCCACATGGGTAAGATCCATCCATTGAGTGGACGAATAAACGTCCATTCCATCCTCAATCGGTATGCACAGGCAGGTTTGTGTTTCCATAGAAAAATGGTATTGTCCAGCAAGTTCTGAATGACCCTTTATGTTCTTGAAGCTGGTCGACATAGGAGTTTTTTCAGGATCTCTCTTGTCTATTGAATCATCGGTATTGCGTTCGGCGTCCATAAATGACTTCAGTGTAGGATGGACTGGTTTGTTAGAAATTTTTTCGTAAGTAATTTTCACCATACTAGAAGCTCTGTGTGCGAGGTCGAATGTTTCTGCTACGATTATACCGACGGGCTGTCCGTGGAATTTAACTTCGCCACTGCTGAAGATTTCTTCTATCTCCTGATTGTCTAAATAATCCGGCATAAAATTGTTTACTCCGGGTATGTCCTTCGCGGAGAAGAATCTTACTACACCTGGCATTTTCTGAAAGCAAAAGGTGAAATGATTAGATCAATGGGCCATGACGAGTGTATTTCAATAAAGTTATTCAAACCAAAGCATTTGATGGATGTATAGTGACGATTCTAGAGTTGACCTGAGTTGCCAATACGAACGCAGCATACAGCTCTCCGGGTAGTGACGGAAAATCGTTAAAATATTTCGCTTCACCGGCAGTCTGAACCATTGCTTCTAGTTTGGTAACGTACTGCGTCAGTGGCCAGTTCATCGGGTAGGTATCAAATGATTGTTTTCCTGATGACAATGGTCTTTCCAGAATTGTACTGCCGGATTCGTACTCCGGCCTAACATTGATCTGCCCTTCCGGTGCAATACTGAGAATGAATTTGTAGAATAATGAGATGGCCAAATTTTTACGGTACACAGGAGAAGGATCCGGCAAAACCCAATCCGGATCTAGTTCAGCGGCTAGCGTTCTGCACGCGGCTTGAAGAGTGCTGTTAGTGAATGGATTTTTTCCTACGAGTAATTTTTCGGTCATTACGGCATGGGTGAACTGGAAAAGAGGATCCAATTTATATTGGTCAACTAGCTGAGAAAATGTATCGATTTTGGTTGTATTGCTCTATATTGTATATTGGCTCTGAACCTTGATTCTGGTCCACCTGAATTCTTAACCTAATTTCTGGTTTAAGTTTAAGAATTCAGTTTCAGAATTTAGCTCCAAAGTAATTAAAACTATGACTTTGGAACTGAAACCCAATTCCGGAATCTGGAACTGGTTTCACGACTGAATTTTGGAACTGAATTGTGTTTGGAATTCCAATCCCGAGCTCTGATTTAGAACTTGAACTTGGGAATTTGGATATGATTTCTGGTTCTAGTTGGATTTGAATTTTGAAGCTAAATTTTGGAACTAAACCAGAATTTAAATCCTGATTTCAGTTTTAGAATTTAATTTCTGAATTTGGTTTCAGAGTTTAGAATCTGAATACTGGAGTTTTGCGTTTCTCTACAGAAAGGTTGGGTAAGGGCTGCCTATTTCATCTCATTTGTAAGGACGTAACTTTAAAAACCTGATTTAGCCACTAAAATCACAACGATTTTTTCATATTTCTACTTAATTCGCCTTGCTCCACATTGATAATTGATTCACATTCCTTGGAAATTAAAATATTATTAAAAATCAGCTAAAAACACTTCTGATATGTTGTTACTATGCTCCTAATTTTCATCTCAAAGGTTTTATATTCATCCTATCGTTGGTCCTTTATTCATTCCATAAATTAGCAATGGCAACAGCAATCAAAACTAAAATATTGCACTATTACACTCTCAGGTTCAAAATGTCAGAATTTTCCTTAAAAAAGGCCTAATGCCAACTATGAGACAACATACAATATTTTCAAAATGTCAGAATTTTCCTTAAAAAAGGCCTAATGCCAACTATGAGACAACACACAATATTTTTAGAAACCGTTTGGAATCACTTCGACGTTTAAATT
The DNA here is from genome assembly GCF_030247185.1 of Malaya genurostris. Lineage (NCBI taxonomy): Eukaryota > Metazoa > Arthropoda > Insecta > Diptera > Culicidae > Malaya > Malaya genurostris. Next base: position 178,607,177 of record NC_080572.1, read on the forward strand.
TTTTGGATAGTTTTCGTTACCCTTTGCTTTAAATTTAAAATTTAACTGTTCAGTTAATTTGGAGAACTTAAAAAAACAAAAAAAAATGAATTGTTACTATTTAGGCATTAGCTCTTCTAAAAACAAAATGCAAAACCAGAGATGCCATTTATACAGATTTATCTGTATTGTATAGATTTTTGCGTTCGCATACTGATTCAAATCAGATTACAGATTTTATACAGATTTTCTGAATTTTATATAAATTTGTAAATTTTTATAAAAAGAAAGAAGTGAAAAGTAAAGTAAAGACTTTTCTCTCTGAGTATCTGTATGTATTTTTTTTGTTTTGTTTCAATTATAGAGGCTTTAACATCTTAGGTCATTCGCCTCTTCGGACCAGAAAATCTTTCTGACCCTATGTGCGGGGTTGGGAATCGAACCCAGGCGGGCTGCGTGAAAGGCATCGACTATCCCATCACGCTATACCCGTCCCCTGTGTTAGTATTTGATTGCAGTACTTCTTCAAAAATTTATTAATCAACGGACAAATCACATGTTAAAATGGAAATCTTTTGTGCAAATATTTGATGATGAACAATGATATACATTTATATTTAAATTTTAAACCAATTTGAACTGATTTCTTTTATTAGTGAAAATAAATAGAGCAGATACATATTTTCTGTGAAAATATCTGGCATCTCTGCGCACAGCCGATGAAACACACACACTTAACAGTGTTATGGTGACGTATAGCGGAAAGAAACCAGTGCTACTAGATTTGTCACAATGGTTATTTCATTAGTATTTTACACACTCTTTCTGGTAATATTCGAAGCCGAAACAGTTTTGTTGAAATATAAATATCAACAATATAATTAAACTAATGTCACGGATACCAAAAAAAAATACTTGTGGATGATAATTTGATGAAGGGAAACATTTTTTTTTGTAACATTATGAGAAAATTTGGCAACTTTGCGAAACCAAATGAGATGAAAACAAAGCGCAATCAAGTGAACTAAGTGAAAAACTTTCATCTTATATTCTTGAAGACTTTTATTGCTTGTCGGGTAATATTTGAAGTTTTCAATCGTTAGTTAAACAAGTGTCAAGTGAACATTACTAAATATGAGGTCATCCAGCATTCAATAGTAGTGTAATTGGGCGAAATAGTGATCATGTTTTGAGACGAATCGATTATGACAACTGTGACGAACTGTAAATCTTGAGACGAAAATGTGTCCTAAATTGAAAAGTGAGTTTATTTTAAATGAAAAAAAAAACGATCACCGAAGAATTTGAAACCATTTCTTCCAATGAGAAATTTGACAATAGCTTGAATAATCATTTTAAAACATTCTACAATTTTGTTCAGGTACATTGTAAGATATTATACATGTTCAAATTAATGAGGTGAAAGGATGAGATGGAAATAGGAGCTCAGATGAAATAGGGAGCCGTTACCCTATTAGAATTGCTGAAAAAACCGAAGCCACGGAGACCCATAGTATTATATACCAATCGGCTCAGCTTGATGAGATCGGAAAATGTATGTGTGTGTGTGTGTGTGTGTGTGTGTGTGTGAGTGTGTTTGCGCACCTTTCAACGAGTTAATTATCGCCCAATTTGCTCAGAAATGGCTAAACCGACTTTAACAAACTTAGGCTCGTTTGAAAGCTTTTATTGGGCCATTGATTAAGTCCGAAGATCAAATTGATGTCACTTTTTGTCCCGGAGATATGATGCTATAAGTGACGCAGCCGACAAAACGCGTTGCTTTTTTAACGCGCGATTTTCTCGAAGAATCAATCGAATCAATTTTAATATGCTTTTGTTCGTTTGAAAGCTACTTCTTAGCCATTGAACAAATTTGAAGATAAAATCGCTGTGAGTTTTGGTTTCGGAGATATAATTGTATAAGTAACCAACTAAACGCGTGTTTTTACTCCTCTGAATTTTCTCGAAGATGGCAGAACCAATTCCAATAAACTTAGGCCCTTTCTGAAAACTTCTGAAACAGTATTCGAAATGCAGAGGTCTTCGATTTTAGTTCGACATGCAATCACTAGATTCGACCATGAATACCTTTAAAGCTGCCTAGCTTTCGGAAAAACAATAAATTCGCTTACCACAAATTCTCTGCTAAAGTGTCGATTGTACCCCACACCGAATCGCGTAGATTTCTGCTTGAAACACAGTACAGTATCTACCGAGTGAACACGGCACTCTGATTTCACGATAGTAGACACCAGCAGCAGCACGACCATCCAACAGAGAACCGTCATGAAAGATAGTTGTTGAAAGGTAATCGTCGTTGAATGGCTGTTTTGTATTCTAAATGTCTATAGAGTTACACTTTCATGTAAATAAATGATTATGATTACGGCGGCATCTCATCGGATTCATGTAACAGTACAATACTAATCTCAAACTTAATATAAATCAGTTTTTTCCGAAAAAATTTGGAAGAATTAATTTTTTGACAAAACTAATCGTGTAGCCCGAGGCGATCGCCTCACCCGCCTCACCCTCACTACGGTACTGCGTCTAAGGGTCAACTCAGAGAGAAAGCGACACGCGACGCGAAGCGAACGGTCAGTAGTCGCTTCGCAACACGTCGAGTTCACTCTGACATACTTGTCATTTTTCTGCTGAACTTGAATGGACGGAGCTTTGCCGCGCGACTCCGTGCGATCTGTCAAGTTTCGCATCGCTTCGCTTGTCGCTTTCTCTCTGGATTCATCCTAGCTGTGTGTATTACATTATGTTTAAACGTGAAAGAGATGCAATTGAATTCACTTCAGTTAACAACGAGGTGCACAGCGTTGAGTGTGACAACATTATATACGAAATCCCTGTATACATGGAGGACAATGCCATAGAAGTACGCGTAGGTGACCTTACACCGCAGGCCAGCGATAAGTTCGTTCGGGAAAATATGTCGCGGTACGTTGCAATCCTTTCCAATGAAAGGGAAGCATGGTGGAATTTTTTCCCCGGCATCCGGAATGGCGTGCGAGTGGTATGTATGCAACTTCGTAAGGCATTTCCATCTTACATCATTTGTGGTCAAGGTGGGACACATCCGTGTAAAACGCTGATTACGTATGAAAATCAACTGGTTACATGTCAGTTTTGTGAACAACCTGCACACTACGGTAAACCTTCCGGGAAACGATACAGCAGACAGTTCTGTAACATCGTAGTGCACGCTACAAACACAAAAACACCCGTTGTGAACACTTCACTTGACATTACTGAATTAGAGAGAAACTGGATGCGTGAGAGTATATTCTCTTGCTTGGTAAATTGCCTGTGCTCTCAGTCTCAGGTAACACTTGAACTAAGCAATCCATGGCAAAGCAATGAAATGAAGGGTTCACTATCGTTAGTACTGTACGAGAATGAAGAACTTCGCTTCACGGCGTGCTACAAGATGCGAAGCAAGGTCATACAGGCAATGTTTATCGTGTTTTTTTCAGTGTAGGTTTACAGAAATCATTTTTGAACATGATATTTGTACTCCAAGATAAAATTTGATCACATTACAAAATATTTCAAACATGGTATAGCATAACTTTTGCTTTTGAGCCCATTTTAAAAACAATCAATTTGTTTGCTGCAGCGCCCTTAGCAAATTTTCCTTCGAATTTGCTAGTATTGTAGAAAAAGTAGGAAATTGTGAAGGAAACTCTCATATCAGTGTAGCCGCAACCTTCAGGTATAAACTTTGTTATAGAAGCGTGCACATTTTCGAGCATTAGTCATCGCAACGATGTTTAAGAAACTTTGTTATAAAACCATAGACAGTTCCGAGCATTAGTCACCACAGTAATGTTGTAGAAAACAAAGTTATTTTCACGGACACTGGTCACTGCCTCTTGCATAGTGACAGTAGTCTCGGCTTTCGGTAGAACTTCGGGAGAAAGTCGGATGAACTTTCTACTTAAAATCACAAGCTCGGCTTGTACTAAAATCTTGGGGCTTCACCCGAAAGTAAATGTTAGGAGCTTAGAAACCCATAGTTGAGAAGAGTTAGGGGTTAGTTCAGTTTTAAAGAGTGCGCGGTAAATAGCCGTTAGTCTCGGGCGTCGGCCCGTAGACAAATTAGTTAGTCGTTATTAAGCAGTCGGTTAGCCAGTCAGTCTAAGAGTGTCCGTTAGTCTCCGACGTCGGCCCGTGGACAAATTAGTTAGTGGTTAGTAGTGTAATACGCGATAACCGAAACAGTTCATCAATTAACTTCTGCTGTAGGTAGATTACGGCAAAAGCAGAACGAAAAGTGTAAAAGTTCCGATATTAAATTGATCCATGAGTGTATTCAGTTAAGAAGTTAAGTTAAGAGAAGAAATAAAAGTGAAGGAATACAGAAAAAAAGGTTTATTAACAAAGAGTGTTACGATTTTCCATCCAAAACAAAAAGAAACATCCCTTTTCGTTATTTTTCTCCCGCCGCCGCTCGGCCGGAAACAACGAGGTGTTTGCAACAGTGTATATATCCTAGACACACTGAAAGCAATGTTCTTTAAATTATCATATTATAATTATAATTATTATTCATCGAAAAAAAACGTTATAAATCTAGTTTTTTCATAAGCATCTTCAATATGAAAACCATTAATCAAATGCTAATCCCATTAAGCATAGTCATCAACTGGCGCACATCTTCATGAACTAACGAATGAACGAAGCAGCTCTCCTTGCTTGGGTTACGATGTGAATTCTACCTGACATACGAATGTGTGTGTGCACAGAGGGTGAAACTCATTTATTAATATTCACTGCTTTAATTTTTAAGCCCTGGCATTCACAGATTAGCAGATATTTGCTTTATCAGTACGAAAAAGTAAAACATGTAAAAATTCGATGTTTCTTCGAACAACTCGTATACAAATTTTAAGTGATACACTTTATCGATTAGACTCTTCCAATTTGAATTATGAAATGATGAGAAATCGGTCATGGGACTAGCTAATGGAGGAAGTGGTTATGCGGGGGTTGAGATTAATTCCCGAAGAAGGCTTAGTCGCGCTGGCAGCTCACCATAAACTGATAACGCGCTGATGAGTCGAAGACGAAAGGTAAAATCGAGAAAAAAGAGGTAGTATTCATACTAGTCATGTCGAAACAATAGTGCATAGAAAATGAAACAAACAAAAGCTTACTCACATTTGGATTAATCCCTCCGAAGCAAATTCGCGCAGCTTTAACACTTGTTTTCTTTTTGTTAAATTTTAAGAGAAATGCACCATTCACATGTGCATGGGCATTCTGAGCTCTGGGCATGACTTTGAACGATCGAAAGATGTATACCGATGGATCCAGAGCCGGTAAAGTTACGTGTTTTATAACTTTTTTATCCATGTTCATTTGGACAAAAGCCAACGGACTGGCGGTTGATGTTTTTCCTCCGGATTCCACTGAAACGAGAAACATGAAATTAAAGTATTACATGAAGTAGTCTGGAACGCAGTTTGGCTGCACAAACCTATGGTTATTTTGGCATCAACCGCTTCCAGAATCAAATAATTGTCGGATGGAAACTCGTTGTGTTGGTTTTTAATACTCAGATTTCCGGCAATAGTTCCTACATTACGAACCGAAACATGTGCGATCAAATCGATATGTTTGACCAATTGATTACAGTAACTAAAGTTGCTATTTTTACTAGCGGCATCTGTAAGAATTGTCATAAACTCAGTCAAGGGAACGTTCCCTCCGACTATCAGTTCACTGCCAAGTGAATGAGAGTGTAATTCTTCGATTGCGTTGACGTCGATAAAAACCTGTAGGTTTTCGCTTCGTCGGTAAACTCCTGAAAATAAAATAGTTCTAAGTTACTTCGAAACCATCGATGATTAGGTTTTCTAACCATGAGCTGTGTCTCCCGCTACTAGTATGTATGGTTTCTTTCCAATTTGATTGAATATGGCAAAAATTTCATTAATTTTGTAAACTTTGTACCATTCGGTGTCATTTGCAAACATAACTCGAAACGGTTGGTTTGTGTTTGTTCTTGCAATGGCCGAACATTGTCCGGCACAAGTTGTTCCCGTTTTGTGACAATATTTCGAAAGGTCTTCGATGTCTCCACATGCTTCTATGAGTTCATCATCAGCATCAACTGCCAGTGATTTGAAGGCATCCAGAATGGGTCGATAACCGGTACAGCGACAAATGTTCCCCCCGAAGGAATTTTCTATCTCCTCCATCGACACCTGACCTTTCTTGGATTCGAGTAAACTGTACATGTTCATGACCATACCCGGAGAACAGAACCCACACTGAGAACCATTAAAGCCAGCTAACCGTTCCTGAATTGTATGGTATCCATCCTTTTTGTTACCGATTCCTTCGATGGTGTAAATGTCCATTCCGTGACAGGCGAACACCAGAATCAAACACTAGAATGAAAGTTAGTTTACCCATGTAACTGTTCACCAACAGTGCAAACGTAACATACCGAGTTAGCGGACCAAGAAGCTTTCTGTTTGGTTACCGGATGGATGCCGTTCATATTGACGATGCATGTTCCACAGCCACCCTCAAGACACATGAACTTGGTTCCGGTGAGATGTGCATAGTTCCGAATAAAGGTGTTCAGAGAAGTGTCGATGGGTACATTTTTGGATTTTACTACCGTGATAGACATAATTTAGTATGTTTCCGGCAACAGGATAGTTTGGCTGAACTTACCAGTATAGATTTTGCCATTAATTGTGAGGGTTACAGCATCAGTGGTACTAAAACGGAAAATACAATTTATGTTAGTGAGGTCATACGTCGTTTGAGATTTAGATATTCTATATTACCGATAATTTACTCTACTGTTGTCTCTACATCCCAACTGAAACCAGTTCTGACTGTTAAAATGGAAACGAAAAAAAATCGGTTAGGTACATACTTTCAGATTTCAATAGATTCAAATCATGTTACTTAGAAGTTATTCCATTGATTGTGATCAAATATATCAATTTAAGATTGAACCTATGTAATAAAATCCTTTTTTGACGAAACAATCTATATTGAATAATAGTACATTGTATGCATGCGTATATGAAATTATCTTGTAATTACATTGATTCCATTCTCCAATAAGTATTTAATATCTATACCATTCCTGCGAAAGTCGGATGGCTAATGTCAGAATCAGTGCCGGACTAACTTGAATGCTGTTCGAACTGATAATTGAAGTACTCTAACATCAACTTTTTGTCCCGGGTTGTCGGTTCAATGCATAGGACGCTGGTCTTACAAGCCAACTGTCGTATGTTCGAGCCCCGACCTGGAAGGATACATAGTGTCAGTAGGATCCATAGTACTAGCCATGCAATGATTCTGTACACTAAGAATCGGCTGCGGAGTCTGTTGAAACAGAAAGACCAAATTCCACAAAAGGAATGTAATGCCAAGACTTTGCTAACATCAACTTTAATCAATCGTTATTGTTGGCAGAGGCGTAACACGGATGCAAGAACGTAACTCTACACTATACGCGAAATCGAGAGGAATCCGAAGGTAACTGTCCGTAAAATCTAGGAAACCCTTCGGGTTTCAGTTTCCGATCCATCTGTTTGTCATTGTCTCCTAGTTCATCAGCAAGTTAGAAAAGTCTAACGGCTTAAATTATCTAAAAATCATGATGGAGAGCTCTTACAGTTTAGAGAAACCAATCTGGTCGAAAATAACCAAGAAACTAAATGTACTTAAGTGAAGTTTTTTCAGATTTGGTAAACAATTCTTCGAGATTTGAAATTTTTGTCGGATCATAAAATGGCACAAAAACTATCAGTTTTGATGGTCGAATAAAGGTATTTACCTTATGATCCAAAAAGAACCGGAATTTTATTAAAAAACGCAAAATTTCAATTTTTAATAAATTTCTTTATTATCGCCTTCAAAGTACTCTCCTCCTGCGGCAATACATGCATGCCAACGCTTGATCCAATTTTCCATACAAGTTTTATAGGCCGCCGAAGGTATGGCCTTCAGTTCACGCAGCGAATTCTGTTTTATGGTCTCTATGGTCTCAAAACGCGTTCCCCGCAATGGCAATTTGAGTCTGGGGAAGAGGAAAAAGTCACACGGGGCCATATCTGGAGAGTACAGTGCTTGGTTGATGATATTGGTTGAGTTTTTGGCCAAAAACTGCGACACAACCAACGCTGTGTTTTTGAATGAAATTCAGCTTTTTTGGCACCAGCCGAGAAGCGACGCGTTTCAAACCCAAAACATCTGTTAAAATGTGTTCGGCTGATCCATAAGAGATGCCCAACAACACAGCAATCTCTCTAATCGGTACAGAACGATTTTCCAACACGATTTGCTTCGCCGATTCAATGTTTCCTTCAGTAATAGATGTTGTTGGGCGGCCAGGGATCTCATCATGATCCAAGCTTATACGACCACTTTTGAAGCGTTTATACCACTCGTATGCCTGTGTTTTTCCTAGACACGATTCACCAAAGGCCTTTTTTAACATTTTCAACGTTTCGGAACACTTAAATCCATTTGCAACACAAAATTTGATGCTCGCACGTTGTTCTAAATTTTCATCCATTATAAAAATCGCCACACGAAAATTTTTCAACTTCTTTGTATAGACGCCAAACAAAAACTAATCCTACGATATGCGTCAAAATTTGACAGAATGTGTATAAAAGTGTTGCCAACGTTGAGAGAATAAAAGTTTACCGATTGGACAAGCGCGGAAATTTTAAAATGAAAATTCCGGTTCTTTTTTGATCATAAGGTATGATATTTGTTGAAAATTCGAAATAACGGTTTCAAATTGGTGGACAAACATTGGATGTTTCTTTTTTTCTTACGTGGAGTTTGCCCTTCAGCACAGTATAAATTTTGGCCCAAACAAAACTAAAAATTTAGGCTCTGTAGCAAAAGTATGTATTATTCATAATAAGTTCATAACGTGTCAATTAGCTTGTTGTTGCACATAAATGGAGCGTCATATTTTACACGAATTTATATTCAAGAACATGTAAAATTGTGTGATTTGAAAATTACATGGCTTTAAAACGAATGGAATAAAAATCAAAAGATCGACTGCAGCAACGCAACTCGAACCGAAAAACATTAGATCACAAAGCACACCAGTTAATCGACTGAGCCACAGAAGCACATATATGCTTGGCTGGTAAATCGTGCATATAATTTCATACAGCCTCACTTGTTAGCCGAGTGCAAATTACACTCGGAATCAGCAAATTTCTGTACGAATGGAATATTGCGTCATTCGAGAAGTTGAGTAGTTATGAATTGTATCGTTTGTAGAATTATGTCATCTGTGAAATTAATAATTTCTTTCTGTGTCGGTTTTACAAGTATTTGACGGAATATTTGGCTTCGGTTTGTCGACATTGTTTCAAATCTCTACATACGGGCGTTTTGTAACGGGTTCGACGAGTAGGTTTCCAAAATTGATGTTACTTCGACTAATTAATCTGACATTAGGTTTAATCCAAATATTTATGCCGGTTTTTCTTGAGGTCAGTCACGTACCGAGATGGGGGGTTCGAGGGGCCCAGGCCCCTCCCGAAACCAAAAACAAATATACAACTATTTAGAAGGTCTCAGACATGTGTTACAGAAATAACAAGACAGTAAATGTAAATAAATGTAATACAATAACAGTTCCAGTGGAAAAGTTTTAAGTGCCTGTTAAAAACCCATAAAAGGCACACCGAGAATTAAGTACATAGGCAATCTTCAGTAACATTTTTTTTTATCTTTGGGCCCCTCCCGAAACGAAATCCTGGGTACGAGCCTACCTGAGGTCATCGTTATTTCTAAGAGATGAATGCAGCTTACCAAAAAGTAGATGTCGGTATCAATTACATTTTTGATTTATGACAAGGAAAACCTGGGAGAAATATTGTTCTATAATTTGGCGCTCAAAAATTATATGATTAGGAACGAAAGCGTAAGCTTTCAAAAAAGTATTTTTTTTGAATATTTGTATGCACTTAATAAACTCGCTTGACGATGACATTCTAAATTCTAACTTCCTAAAATCCAAACTGACGGTTCCCGGCTTGTTGATTTCTTTTTACCAATAATATTATTTCAAGTACGTTCGGAACGGGTTCGACAATCTATTGATGAATAAGATTGAAAACTGCATTTTTAATGTCCTCGTGATCGGGTGTGTCTCGTACACAACTCTGCAATTTTTAACGGAATTTTAAGCACATTTGATCTATTGATCCGATTAATTTCATTTCAAATTTACCTAAAAAGATATCTTTTCCTCTATGACATACATAAAATGAGCATAAGAATGTATCAAATTATAATTTTTAAACCAGGTCAAAAAATAGTTAAAAACGAATTGAAAATGATGCAAAAAATTTCTTTTTTCAAATGTCTATTGTTTAGTTCATTTCGACGTAGGACTATGTCTTTCTTTTCTACACTCACCTGGGTGCTTTTTCAAAATGCCACAACACGAAAGTGTAAAGAAATTGTTTGTTTGTTTGCTCCAGATTTTATTTCTTAATAACTTTTTCCTTGTTTGAGTATTTTCTCTAATTCTTTCTCGAAAAATCTTCAGTTTAGTGAAAATCAAGAATAATTTGATAACCTTTGTGCACTTTTCGTTGTGCAAAATTCGCAGCAAACGAGCGCAAATAAATTTTGATATTTGGCTGCATCGCATTCGAGGGAAAGTGTTTCATATAGTGTGTTTAATAGAATGTAATAGAGAGAATTACACAATTTGGTCTTTCCTGTACAGCATTTTGTTAGTTTATTTCCCTCGAATATTGAGACGTTGGAAATATTTAAACATATGAACGTTTTACGACTTGTGTCACGAATATTTATGTAATGATTTTTTCAAGGTCAAGGTCGAAAGTACTTTCCTTTCTTCTTTCTGGAATACAAATGTAATCATCCGTAACAAAATATTCCTTTCCTGAACTCCAAAGCCACTTACGGTGATTTATCACTTATCAGGACCCCAAAATTAACGTAAAGAACTCATTTAAAAACTGTCTTAAATCGCCGCCCTACTTCCTAGAATACTAACGCAATCTTTTGAAACCAAATGGTCCTTCCCAACACTACCAAATCTCAAACAGTCAAACGGTATCAAATCAATTAATATCTATATACATCTCGAATGCAGTCCTACGTCAATCTCGCAGTTATGTATCTGACATTACCTACTTCAAGTTTTTTGTCAAAATGTGTTGTAATTTGGGATAAGCCATGGAGGATTTCATAAATTTTAAGAAATAGTAATTATCGTTTACTTCAGTCGGCCACTAGAAGCTGCATACTTTATGTTCGGAGATAATGTTCTGCTTGGGGAGAACGACAGGAGACGTCTTTTCGTAGCCGCCATCTTGAATTTTTGCATGATACCAATATCGACGTATTCAGAAATAATAAACAAATTCATTGTCATTTCATTATCCCACCGAAAAATCTCAAAATTTGATGACTTTGTAACAAAGAACCTTCTCAATAGAACCCAAAGTTTTTCAATATTTTTTCGCTTCAAATCAAACAAACAATCAAGTATAGAAACATAGTGAGTTTACAATGCTTATTAAACACTGCAGTCTACAGTGAGCTGGAGATGTAGCATGAATGCCAATAGAGAGTACGGTATACAAGCTTTAGCTAAGTAGAAACTCAGGGAGATATCGCTAACGGCGGAGCACGCTTCAATCACGCGAGATGTTTGCTTCCTATAAGAACGAGCGTGCAACGGGGCTGCAGAGGAATTTCAGAATGGCGGCCCAAGATCGGTTGTCCTGGAAATTACCAATTCGTTTCAGTCGTGTTCTGCAGACGGGGTGTGCATCATCAAACGGAAGCAATTGAAAAGGAAAAATATTGTATGTAATTTTAGGGCTTCTATGTGTTCAAGTACAATCAATAATTACGTTATAACGTACTATTATTTCCAAATACGTTTGTGTGTAACTCAACGGGAGACTTGAATGAGCGAAGAAGAACATTAATTACTTGCAATAACTGGTAATTTTGAAAACCTTTACTACGCAAAGACTAGCTTGTGGTCTAATAACGACACCTTCCTACATTGAATGAAACTTTTTTTGTAAGCTGTGGATTCAAATAATGGCAGTCATTACTTTAAAACGTTTGCCAGCATTTCGACAGCAAACTCCAGGGTATGATGTTAGGATGCAGACATGTTGGATGTTCTTTATCGTCTGTTAATCAGATTTCCAAAGCTAATATAGGCGGTTATGCTGTAAAACTGGAATCCTTTTCACGTGCCACCTTTCACTTCTCACTAGCTTCAAAATTCATATTTTGAGAACAGTTTGATAACTTTTAAGAAACTGTATAAAACTTCTATTTCAATTTTCCACAAATGAACAAAACACGTTCCGCGATATGTTGTGCTGACTTGACCAAACGCAACTAAACCATCGACTGCATTGATTTACCGTTTGAAATAAACTGTTGATAATTCGTGCAAGTACCGACCACCACCCCCAATTAGCAGACTGTGAATGCAATGCCGGCTTAATGATTACTCAAGCGAAGTAAATTTTAATAACAAATCATAAATTTTGAAGACAGCATTGATCGGTATAAGGAGAAATCGAGCAAAATGAAACTTTGTACGTCATACAGGGTGCGCCATCCAAACAGGACATATTTAAATGTAGGGAAGAAAAGGATGCCTTGATTACACCCAAATTGGAGCGAATATAGTCACTGCTACACTACAACTATGCAGTGCTACAAAACAAAAACGGCATTAGTTTCAATTATACCGTGACTGGCTTTTAACTGCAACGCGTTGACCTGTCATTCTGGATATATACACAATAGTCGATATAATCTCGTAGATAAAAGCTCAATCTACAAAATCATGTAAAATATGCCTGTATTCCATGGTTGAAATTCGAGTAATCAGCATTATGTTTCGTAACTTTTGAAAGGGTCTATCGCACGATATGCCCTAATCACATGTTAGTACCGTATTGTCGAAATATGTAGAGTGCTATATTGTTCTTTCGTACGATCCCAGCTAGAATTTGGGAATGTGGTTTGGCGTCCATGCCAGGTCACATGGATTCATAGACTTGAATTCGACGAATTGAATGATGAGATTTTTATCGTTACGAGTGCTGAATTACTTATTCTCTAAAGTACTAAACTATGAAAATGGTTACTTTAAAACGTTGCCCAACATTCCGAGTTCAAATCTTCAAATCTTGCAACTATGTAGGTTGGTCGTTGCCAGTATAGATTTTATCGAAACTCTTTTAACTTTTCACTGTTGTATTTTCACTCCAATCACTAGAAAGAAACTTTTATGTTGACGTTTTCGGAAACTTCAAACAGTTAATTAAAAAAAACCTATATCGTTCCAATCAGATATGTTTAGAGAACTATAACATGTGAATTGTTTTACCTTTTGAAATAAACTGCTGGTAATCAGTGCAGTTAAGGCCCTCCTCCCCCGATCAGCAAATGCGGTGATTTGAATGCACTGGCGGCTTTACGATTACTCGAGCGAAGCAAATTATAACAACAAACCGCATCGAACTTGGAAGGCATCATTCATCGATACTAACGATGGCAGGAGAAATCGAACAATATGTATACAACACTAGACATATGCTTAATGAAATGTATGGAAGGAAAAAAATGCCAAGAGAATTTTTTGCTTATTTGTGTTTGTATGAATAGAATTATTTTGTCCGACGAAAGAGTAGCATCTAACTTATGTTGGATTTTCGGATGGGTAGGAGCCATACATGTTTGTAAATGTTTCTGTTCATAACTCCATGTGTTGAATGGCTAGTTCATTTTTCTCCATCCACAAATTGCATTCCGAACAAAAACAAAAAAAATATGAATCAACGAATTAGGACATATCTATTTTTGGAATGATCAATCTTATTTTGACAACATAAAACTCATTTGGGGGTTTGGAACCTTTGGGTTCCAGTTTGTACTAAAGTGCACATGACTAAATTGAATTATTTACGTTTCGCATTCAGCTCAGCAGTGCATTAGCAGATTATGTTGATCTACTAATGCCACCTCGCGGATCAACATAATCCGCTAAGCAGACGTAAAGTTCCAAATCCCCAAATGACTACTATCTGTTGGCGGCCAGCATTGCCGTCAATTGGTTTCGTTACTTTCGGCACGTCGGAATAGATATTGCACAATTAGTGTAAAATAAGTGTGTTGTTAGTAGCAACAACTTTACGTCTGCTTAGCGGATTATGTTGATCCGCGAGGTGGCATTAGTAGATCAACATAATCTGCTAATGCACTGATGAGCTGAATGCGAAACGTAAATAATTCAACATAAAACTCTTGTCTTGGTTTCGGTTCGGAGTTTTAACGTGGAACACATTTTTGTTTTCTATATAGGGGTGCAAATTAGAAACTCAAGAAAAATACACGTAGAAATGTAGTCAGGTTTTGAATAATTACAGCTCAGTCAATTTTGTATCAATTATTAATATTATGTCACCATTTGATTGGAAATATTTCTACGTATTGATTTGAATGTTCATAGCCATTTTTTTTTTAAATTTTATATCATTGAAATGTTGATTAATAGCTAGCAGTGTCCTAGTTTGTCTGCAAAAAATCTCCGGCATACTGGATTTCCCTGCCATAGTCGATGGTTTTGAAGAAGTAAGCGATATATCAAAGGGAAAGCATTGCTCTGATTGGTCAATCGATGCTAAAGTGAAGCTGTTCGAAGCACACGAATCTATAAATATAAGCAAAATTATAGCTAACGTTTCAGTCCGTCGTGTAGCATGCTAGAGGTAGGTTGTTACTAGACAGCAAGACAAAAGGTGACATAAAACGATTTGAAGCTTTAATTGGTATGCTCTGATCTTGTGTCATGCAAGTTCGGAAGAAATTCCATGTTATGTCGTTTGGCCTGAGAAATTGACAACTACCCCAGGGTAAATTTTGAGTGCATAAGATTAATTTCCAATTTATATTAGATGAACTCTATTGATAATAAGAAAAAGTTTATCGCTTTAACCGAAATCGCAGAATGGTATTACTGGTAGAGAAACGCTATAAAAATAACTGCTTGCATACAAAACTTACCGTATCGCAAACTTAAATATCGATATCCGTATCGTGTACAAACATACATTTGGGCTATTGGTATAATTTCGTCGGCTACAAAACAAATACAAATCACGACGAATAAAGTCTATATTCTGGGTTCGCGTGTTCGGTTTTGGTTCCTAACAAAGTTCAATCTAAGCAGACTCTCGTGCATTTGCGAATGTAAAAGTGTAAAGATTGATTGAACTGTTTGATTGTAGATCATTAGAAATTTTGGTTGCCTTGTTCCACATCAATGGCTCGAACAACCCCATGATCCTTGTAGTTTTTGTTCATAAAAACGCAATGGGGTTTGCTGAGTTACCTCCTAAACAAATTTCATGTGCGGGTTTTGATGATCATGCTTTATTGCCAATAAGAAACGTCACTTTATACCATTATATCTCTGGAACTAGAAATCACAGTCACTTGATCTTCAAACCTGACCCACTATTCAATAGCGGCTTGAAAACGAGTTATAGCTTGTTGAAATTGGTTCAGCCATCTCTGCTAAAATTGAACGGAACAAAAAAAAACTTTTAAAAGTACACACACAGACATAACATATAACACTATCACACTAGGCTCCGTTCGAAAATCGGTTTTCTAGTAATTCAAATACTTTTTTATAGAAAAAGGCAAAACTTACCAACGAAAAACTCTTCTTAATCCACCTAGTGGTGCGATAATGCCTTCCTCCTGCCATTTAACAGTCTTATTAAAACATTCGTAAGATTCAATCCTCATTATTATTATGAGCTCATCAAATAGCTTCATTCAAACCAGTCTAAATCTTGCAAAATTGATTCTATCATCTCCGAGAAATTTGGTGCATTGAAAATCACTGGGATTTGTCGTTTACGTCATATTAAACCAGTGTTGGTGATTGTCGATAAATTGACAGAAGCTTATCGAGATTTATCAATATTGTATACAACATTTTCAATCCGGTAGAAGATGCTACAAGATCTCGAATCTCTCAATGCATGAACCGCGAGAGATTTTTTTTACATTTCTCCGCTCCACTTCATACTCTAAGTATTTCATGGCACGAAAAAAAAATTTCTTTCTAATAATGATTGGTGCTGTGTGGAATTTGCCAAAAGAGAATCGCAATTTGACAATTATCGATGATCGATTTGATGATTCTCATACTAGGTTGCAATATTTCAAAACACTTGTGTGGAGCATTCACATACATTTTCATAGACACAACTTATACAAAGGTTATATGCACATATAGTTAGAATAAGCGTTAGTAAAATGATTCTATCGCAATTATCCACTGCCAGTATAGAATCGGATCGCAAAACGAGAATAAGCGACCAATTGTTGCTTCAGAGAGAATCCCCACAGCAGCGAGCTAACCTTTGATTCTCAGACAGGTCATCGAGATAAATTCGCTCTCGCACTGGTATGTATTCTATGTTAAATGAACCATGCCGGTTTTTTTGTTGCTGCAATGATATCCGTCTCTTTTTGATGGCACTGGTTGAATCTTGTGAAGAGTTGCTAGTGAGCGTTCTTTGATACGAGAAAAGCCATCCTTGTATTAAACATTACATCTCTCGAAACGGAAATATTCGTCATAACCCTTCCAAATTTGATTGACATTGTTAGCTTTCAAACAACTTTATCGAAATTCGTAGTCGTAGTTGAATTTGGTTTACGAGCGTTATACGTAATTCAATAGAAGCTTTCAAACGAGCCTAGCTTTGTTAAAATCGGTTCTGTCATCTCTGAGAAACTTGAATGCAAAAAACAACACGTTTTGTCGCTTATGTCACTTATACCATCGCCGGGAGCGGAAGTGACAGCCATTTCATCTTCGATTTTTTCTAATAGTATCTTTTAAACGAAAATAAGCTTGTTAAAATCGGTTGAGCCTCCTCTGACACAATTGAGCGGTAAAAAAATTATCATTTATCGTTTTATCAGTTTAATCACTTATACCATCATATCTCCGGAACCAGAAGTGAGTTAAATGGTATTTAACACTATGGGTCTCCGAGGCTCCGGTCCAATGTCGGTTTTCCAGCAATTGTAATACCTTTCTATATAGAAAAGCAAAACGGTTCATTATTAACAATGCTGTTTGGACGAATAGCATCAATTGTGCTATCCGTGAGGATGAAATAATGGTTTGAAATTAATGTGACTGCTGCTGCTATATAAGGGCCATTCCACCAACTGCCGACAAAGTTTTGAAACCCGTGCATCTCCGAATTCGATGAAACTTTATAATATGATAATCTGAACCAAAAGAAGATGTTTGGTGTAATTTTTAATGGGCGGAGTTACACCATTGATTTTCGGCGCGCGATAAAAATTTCGATTAATTGAAAAACAACACTTTTAATTCTATTTTTTTCGACCTTTAAACTAAGTGCAAAAATTTTAAAATATACATGTTCTTATGTAAAACTGTTCCAGCTTTAGGATAAAAATATTTTGAGAACTTAAAAAATATTCTAAAGTGCAAAAAAAATCATTTTTTTTCAAAAAAATGTTTATTTTTCTTTTTCGCAAACTTTATTTTAAATTAAATATTTTCATTCGATTCCTCGTACTTTTTTACATAAGAATCAATTTTCAAAAATATGGGACTCTTTTTGCATCAACAGCAGTTGAAACGCAAAGAACGCCGCTCCACGGCACGGATTGATCATTCACGACGTTACGAATTAGCGAGGTGATTGTCAAAATCAACAAAGGTGTGGAAAAACCTTCTTATTATTTCTTATGCATTAAACCGGGGTAAAATGAATGATATATCTAACTTCTCATGCATTAAACATATTATTATTAACAACATTCATAATATATTTGAACGAAAAATTACATTTATTTAAAAATTTTAAACTGTTCAACAACTTGTGAGCTCGAGATAGTTTTAACATTTACATAGTTTTCCGATCAATTGAAGGAATGACAGTGTGAAAACGCTGTGTTCCCTTAATTGTTATTGCTTTTGAGAACCGATCTTCAAGAATTCGCTTTTTGTTTTCGTATAAATCACAACCCAAGAAGAAGAAATTGATGTTTTTAATGGAACTCCGTGCCCATTCATACAAATTCATTGCGGTTAAAATTGGCTGTTTATTTCCCCTTTGAAGACCAGCTTTCATTGCAAGGCGATTTACACTCCCAGCCACTCCATCACAAGGTCCTTTTCCATGAGCAGTCGCAAAAAAAGTGCAATTCGGCTTCAATTTGGAAATCGGAGTGATGATAATATAAATTGGCGATTTTTTTTTCTATTTTTGAACTGCCGAGAAGTAGTAGATCTTTTCAAGATTTATGAATTTTTTTTTCAAATGTTCGATCACTTTTTCCTGGAACATATACACAGAATCATGTTTCCAGCAGTCTGAAATTCCAAGCAAGCAATAGTGTTTTACTTCTTCATTTTCTCTGTAGTATATTATTGTTGGAAATAACGTGGCTTGATTATTGTTCCAGTGGAAGACTTGCGCAGTGTCTTGAGCTACGAATGCAAAATTTTCGGCGAAATCTTGCACCGCAACAATTTTTCCGGGAGCTAAATTTTCCCTTAGTTCTGTGAAGTATTTGCTTCGTTTTGAAGCCACAAAGTCATGAAGTAATAGTTTCTTGAGATCTTCCATGAGGGTGTCAAGAAACTCATCAGCCTCAGTGCACACATCGAGAATAGTACAACGTTTAGTTGTTGTCCATTTTTTATAACTAACTTCATCAATACCATTTTCATCAAAATAAGATTGAAGTTTATCATGCATCGTGTTGGTTTTTGGACACGATTATCAATTTTGGCTATAATACGATTCGTTCGATTCTAGGCAAATCAATTTAGTCAATAGGTCCTTGTTTGAAGGGTGTTCTTCATTGATCCACGAGCTGTTTTTGTTGAGGTCGAAGTGAAGCAAATTTCGAAAATACATTTTTGACGTGTGGACTTAAAAGTTGAGTTTTCCAAAATCTAAGGTTATTGTTATTGTTATTGATTGTATTAAAGAAACAAGATGTCAATTCTACCTGTTTTTCTCAAACTTGAGAGCGTTTTTGATATTTTCGATAATTGAGGAATATTCTCGAGTCAAAATATTCGTATATGTTGAGGGAACAATACCGAAATCTTTCTTGAATCGCTCAGTTTCGGCTTTTCTTCCAGCTTAATAGACGTATAAGAATTTTTATTCAATCTGTAATTTGTTATGAAGTGAAACTTATGTTCTTTTGAAATGAATTGAAACAAACAATTTATACAAAATGATTATATGGTCAATAAAATGCACATGCACATACGATTTTTCTCTCACTGGTGAAACTTCTAATGCAACATCTATCGAATCCTCGACCACAAAGTTGCTATGCGTTGAGCATTGGTTACTAGATACATCGGAAAAAGTTTGGCTGTGATATTCTTCCGGCGTTTGCGATATATTTTCAAGAGAATAAGTTATCACATCTTTACGACATTTTGTGCATAGTAAAGAGTTTTTACCAGCATCACTAAATATCCATAACTTGTCAACAGGAAAAGGACGTAAATCGCTTTAGAATCTGAAGATAAAACACGTTGCAATGTTTGGTTTTGAGATAGAGAAATATATCTAATGAAATCAACTTACGAGATGATGGCTTTTCAAACGGATTACAACAAATTGTTCTTCTTTTGTTGTTGAGTGAACTCATGTTTTAATGCAGTAAAGGAATTTCACAACACTTGAAATTATGCGCTTAAACTCGTTGACAATATTAAAAAAAAAACACTTACGTTATTATATTTTTACACGGTTAAAGTCACAGTAAACCAGAGTATTATAGAAAAACACAATATCAATTTACCAGCAGGTACAGAAATTAATGAAGTCTGTGAAAGAAAAAATCGCAACTGAATACTACTGTCGATGTGACTACAGTTTACTATTTGGCGCTTCAACTGCTGTTGATGCAAAAAGAGTCCCATATTGTTGAAAATTGATTCTTATGTAAAAAAGAACGAGAAGTCGAATGAAAATATTTAATTTAAAATAAAGTTTGCGGAAAAGCAAAAAAAAAATTAAAAATAAATGTTTTTTTTTGAAAAAAAATGTTTTTTTGTACTTTAGAATATTTTTTAAGTTCTCAAAATATGTTTATCCTAAAGCTGGAACATTTTTACATAAGAACATGTATATTTTAAATTTTTTGCACTTAATTTAAAAATCGAATTAAAAGTGTTGTTTTTCAATTAATCGAAATTTTTATCGCGCGCCAAAAATCAATGGTGTAACTCAGGCATGGCAAAAACACGGATCCGTTCTGCACGGTACTCACCATCACTCGTGAGCACACCACCAGGAGTATTGAATGCTACGCTTCGTGCCCGTGTTGAAAAACACACACCGAACGCAGTAGAAAAAGCACCCGTACCGGTGGTCGTGTAATTGCCAAGCAACGGTGTTTGGATTTTCGGGCAGCACTGAAGTCGAGTGTTCCTGACTTCGGCAAACACCGAAGCCGAGTGTTTCCAATTTGCCATATACGTTGCTTGTACTATAAGCACCTATAGCACCACGGTATGACGAAAAATGCGTTTGAATGATTAATTCTTTTTTCATCAATACGCGTCTGATTGAATTCAATTGATTGACATTATAACCAACGCATGGGTGCTCTTCGGTGCCTTCGCGAAATTGAAAACACTCGGCTCCGGTGTTTAACGAAACTGAAAACACGCAGTTTCGGTGTATGCCGAAGCTTGAAACACCAGCGCCGAAAATAAAACAGCGCCACAAGCACCGTGGCTTCGGATATTGCGTTTCGTGTTTCTCTTTGTGCACTGGCACGCAATGGCATTCTCAATACACGCGGTGGCGGTGGTTATATGAAGCACGCAGTGCAGTGCAGTGTTTGGACATGCCTGGTGTAACTCCGCCCATTAGAAAGTACACCAAACAGATTATCACATCATAAAGTTTCATCGAAATCGGAGATGTACGGGCTCAAAACTGTGTCGGCAATTGGTGGAATGGCCCAGAAACAGGTGCAGTCTCTTCAACATTGAATAAGGTCGAAGCGTTGTTGAACACACAAAGTGTAGTTCATTTTCTTATTTTCTGCATATTGAAATTTCTTGCTATTTTCGGGATTTTTAGGAATTTGGTACATTTCGGATACTGACACGAATAGGGAGTTCATATTATGTTGAATCCTTATTGTATTGATGATGTGATAAAATATTGATTATTCATTCATTTGCCATTTTTTAAATAAACACTTTGTTTATTCTGTAAGTATCAACAAAATCAATATCAAATTATCTTATGAATTAAGTCCTGCACCACTTGTTCAATTATAAGCTATTCCATCGTATACATGATATCACTTCAGTTCAACAAATACTGTTCGATTTTGTTACCAGCTAACATATAAATCTGGTCCGGAGTTGTTGGTGTGCCCATAGGAATCCATTCGTCTGGTAGACTGGCATCCTGCCTAGCTGACTTAAGAGCGTTGCGAAGTGCAAACAGTACCACGATGGACATGTTCAGAGCTGGCTCACCCGTGGCTTTCGAGCGAAGTACCCCCGCAGGATTAGCACTGTTCTGCAGAAACTTGATACGGAAATCGATTGGTATATCTTTCGCGCCCGGAGGTTTGTACGTCCAGGTACGATCAGTCAACAAGGCGCCACTGGCGTTATCATACACTAGTGCTTCCGTGAAGTAGTACCCGATCCCCATCACAAAAGCTCCCTCAATCTGTCCAACATCGATGCCAGGACTCATGCTTTCGCCGGTGTCTTCCAGGATGTCCACCCGTTTGATTTGTACATTTCCCGTCAGTATATCGGTTTCGATTTCCGCACAGCTCAGACCCCAGATGTAGTAGGGCTTTAGATCCTCGGCCTTATATTGGGCCTCTGCGCAAAGATCAATGCTTTTGTCGTTAGACAGTTTCACCACTTTTTCCCAAGATGCGCCCTCATTCGCATCGCGAATAGGTTTCATCCGGTCCAGCAGCATATCGCATGCTTTTTTCACGGCCTGAAATTGTACTTATAGTTTGTAACTCGGACTAGAAATTACACGCTCATATCTCAAATACTAAAGACTACTTACATAGCAAACAGCTTCACTAGTAATACTCCCACCCGTAACAATGGCATTTGGAGAGGTCCAAGTGGTGGACGGTTTCACATTGACCTTCTCTAGTCCGATTCCCAAAGCATAGGCAGTTACTTGTGCGACTTTGGTGTTCATGCCCTGTCCCATTTCAATTCCTCCGTGTGTAACGGATACGGTACCGTCTCCCGCAAAAATGGACACAATCGCGTTAAGTTGTCCAAAGTAATCCAACCAGTATTGCATGGGAATTATTGCGATACCGCGTTTCTTCCAACGATTGCCAGCATTGAACTCGTCGATGGCACGCTTGCGTTCATCATACTTTACATCCTGACGAAACTGGGGCATCAACTGTAGCATCTTGTTGTCCTTCGCCATGTTTGCCATTCGAACCTCGAATGGATCAAGTCCCGTTTCATGGGCGATGTGTTCCATGATATTTTCTATCATTGCCACCCCCTCGGTTGTACCGGGCGATCGGCACCAAGTGTTACTAGCCGCATCGGTTCGAACTGCTTTTCCGACAGTTTTCCATGTTTTTGTGTCGTAGCAGTTTTTGAAGAACTCAGTAGTCGCTCCCTGTACGGATTCGTTTAGCGAAACTCCATAATCTTGAGCATAACTATTGTTCATTTTAGTTATTTTGCCTGTTTTATCGACGTCAATATCATAATCATTAATGCAGCCGTAACGTTTTCCGATCGCTCGCATATTCTCTTCAATTTTCAGTACAAATCGTACAGGACGATTTGTTAGATGAGCCGCCAGTGCGCATGCACAAGCTATTTGCGTAGCTCTTGAAATTTTAGCTCCATATCCACCTCCCAATCTACGAACTTGTAAATTGAAACTATTTTGAGGAAGTTTCAGCGATTCAGCAATTGCTGTCTGAGTGAGATCCATCCATTGCGTAGACGAATAGACGTCCATCCCATCCTCGATCGGCACGCAAACACAAGTTTGCGTTTCCATGGTGTAGTGGTATTGTCCCGCAATTTCAAAGCGTCCCTTGATGTTCTTGGTGGCAGTCACTGCCGGAGCCACTCTGTAAGACTTACCCTTCTTATCAAAAGAAACATCGAAAAAGCGATCTTGAACATTGACGTCCATAATAGATTTTAAAGTGGGATAGATCGGTTTATCCGAGGTTTTTTGGTACGTTATGGTGACTTCGTTAGCTGCTCTCTGTGCCGAATTGAACGTTTCGGCCACTATGACACCGATGGGTTGTCCGTGAAATTGGACCTGGCCGCTGCAGAAGATTTCCTCGACATCTTGGTTGCCATGACTAGCTGGCATGAAGTTGTTTATTCCTGGAATGTCCTTAGCAGTAAAGAATCCGACCACGCCTGGCATTTTCTGAAAGAAAATTTAGTAAAACAAGTATTGTTACAATATCAGAACTAAACAAACCAACGCAGCTGAGGGATCTATTTGGGCTATCCTGGAGTTAGTCTGGGTTGCTAAAACGTAAGCCGCATACAACTCGCCAGGCTGTGGTGGTAGGTCATTGCAATATTTGGCTTCGCCGGCAGTCTGAGCTAACGCCTCAATTTTGGGAACATTCCTTGTCAGTGGCCAATTTTTCTTGTATGTGTCAAAAGTTTGTTTTCCCGATGATAATGGCCTTTGCATAACTGTACTACCGGATTTGTACTCTGACTTCACATTGATCTGCCCTTCCGGTGCAATGCCGAGAATGAATTTGTAGAACAACGAGACGGCCAGGTTTTTACGGTACTCAACGGATGCATCGGGCAAAACCCAATCGGGATCCAATTCGGCCGCTAGAGCATTGCAGGCCGCCTGAAGAGTGTTGTTGTCGAAGGGATTTTTACCGATCAGCAGTTTCTCGGTGTTGGTAGCGTGAGTAAACTGGAAAATAATAACAAAATCAATGGTGTTGGAAAGTTTTTCTTGTAAATCATGTTTCTATTCGATTTAGCGGTATAAATAAATCATAATAGGGTAACGGCTCCAGTAGTCATCTCATATCCGAAAACCACCGTCACCATTAGTTAGAGCGATATCTGCTGTAGGGTTGCCGGATTGCCGGACTTACATAAAATCTGCCGGGATGCAGTACGACTGACGACTTTAGAAAAATATTAGCGGTTATCCGATAAAACGTGAAGTTATTATTAACTTAGCTTAACATTCAATGTCCAGCGAGAGGAAGATTAGAAAAGCTAGATGATGAGTTGTGATAGTGAAAAATGAACAAAAAGAGATGACGCTTGACAGATAATCTACCGAAAAACTTGAAAAACTTGAAAGCAAGATGGTTTAAACAAAATTTAATTTTGATCAGTCTTCGTTCAAATGGAGAATTAGATCCCACCATTGGAAAGCTATGAGTTCATTAATAAGCACTCATCGACTGAAACACGGTTTTTAACCAAAAACATGATCACTTTGACAAAACTATGCGCATATTCCATGCATCGTCGAGTTTCCGGTAAAAGGAAGTTCACGGAACATTTTAACGTCGGGTGCGTGAGTAATAATCGGCTAAAAAATATAATAATAATAATTAATATAATAATAAAAGTATTGAACAGTTTTTGAACTATTTTTTCGGCAGTGGGGCTTCTTAGAGTCGAAGCAACAACATTGTATCCGAATTTTATCTCAATTATTTTATTGAAAGTCGAAAAATTGACAAAATGGGATGACTATTGGTACAATAGCCCTAAATGGATGATGTTGAAAGTTGAACAAACATGAACTTTATTAATCACGAGTTCATTTGTGATGTCATCTTGCAAAACCTGATTAGGTTTTACACAAAAATAACATAACCTTATGAAATGAACAAGATGATCGTCTTTTGACCAGTGAGTTATTAGATTTTTTATCGTGACGTCACAAATGAACTAAGATTCATCCTTGACAGTTCAGCGGTACTATTTACAAACAAGCGTAAACAAAAATCGGAGTACACATCTTAAACAATCGTTTATACACTTTTATTTAATTAAACTCAATATTAAACCGTATCCAATCATGAACAAATGTTTTAATACTCTTTTTAGGTGATATGCACAGTAAAAGATTTCATCCATTTTGTCAACAGACAAACAAAAAAAAGTCTGTTTACAAACAGTACCGCTGAACTGTCAAAATGTGTTCATCCGATTGACGGTAAAAAACCTAATATTAGGTCACTGCTAATCTCAATCGGATGAACACTTTTTGACAGTCCAGCAGTACTGTTTGTAAACAGAAATTTCTTTTGTTTGTTTATTGACAAATTAGATCAGACCATTTACGGTCCGTATCGCCCAAATGAAGTTTTAAAACATTTGTTCACGATTGAATACGGTTCGTTTTGGATAATTATTCAATAAAAGTGACTAGTTCCAAAGTGTAAAGATGATTGTTTTAGATGTGCTCTTCGATTTTTGTTTAAGCTTGTTTGTAAACAGTACCGCTGAGCTGTCAAGGATGAATACTTGTTCATTTGTGTCGTCACGATAATAAACCTAATTAGGTTTTGCACGAACATGCCATAACCTCACAAAAATGAACAGAATGAACTTTTTTTGACAGTCGACGTGTACTTGTTTACAGTTTAAAAGTTCATCAGAAGTTCATCGTTCGAATGTAAAAAATGCAAGTCGCCTCACACTCAACAGATTCATACATATATCGCTCCTTGATGCTGGAAACACATACAGGGCCTTTTTTTTATTTAATTTCACTGTGGAATACGTTTTTAACAAACACTATAACTAAAAATATTGCCCTGTATGTGTTTCCAGCATCAAGGAGCGATTTATGTATGAATCTGTTGAGTGTGAGGCGACTTGCAATTTTTACATTCGAACGATGAACTTTTAAACTGTAAACAAGTACACGTCGACTGTCAAAAAAAGTTCGTTCTGTTCATTTTTGTAACTTTCTCCCATCTTTCCGGCAATTTACGGATCCCGGCTCGAAAAAAGGAGTCCTCTTTTGAAGCAATCCATTTTCCAACTCTTCGAAGGATTGAAAATGTTGATCTGCCAGGCCGTGTGCCATCGAACGGAATAGGTGGAAGTCAGAAGAGGCGACATCTGGGGAGTACGGCGTGTGGGGCAAGACTTCCCATTTCAGCGTTTCCAGGTACATTTTGGCCACTTTTGCGACGTGAGGCCGAGCATTGTGGTGTTGAAGGATGACTTTGTCATGTCGCTCTTGATATTGTGGCCGCTTTTCTTTTAGCGCGCGACGAAGGCGCATCAGTTGCGTTCGGTAGTGATCTCCTGTGATGGTTTCACCCGGTTTGAAGCGCTCGTAGTAAATCACACCGAGCTGATCCCACCAAAATACAAATCAACACCTTAGCGCCGTGAATATTCGGTTTTGCCTTCGACGAAGTAGCATGCCCGGGCTTTCCCCATGATTTTCTGCGTTTAGGATTATCGTATCGAACCACCGGTTACGATTCGATGTAAAAACCCCTTACGATTTTGTCTTTGAAGCAGTTGCTCACATACAAATAGACGGCGCTCGATGTCCCTCGGTTTCAACTCGTACGGCACCCAGTTTCCTTCTTTCTGAATCATACCCAGGACCTTGAGACGTTTTGAAATGGCTTGCTGACTCACTCCCAACGATTCGGCAAGCTCTTCTTGGGTAAGCTTCATGAAGTAATGCTTCTAGTTGCAAAACCTAATATCCACCCCAATGGCTCGATTAAGTTTTGCAAGACGAAATCAGAAATGAACTCGTGACAAAAAACAAAAAATCATGTTTGACATGTGCCGGCGGTTTTTTGTTTTTATTTCGCTGTCAGATGCTGTATTCAAGCAATGTTCATATCTCTCTTAATGCGGTGGCACAAATATTAGTGAACTGCTCTGTAATAATATAATTTGATTATATAAACAAGCTCTCATTCCTTATACAATGGAACGTCAAACGACAGATTGTATAGAGGACACATAGCTAGAATAATCACCTTTATTTTGTACTTCGATCGAATCGGAATATTTCGATCAAATTCAATACAACGAAATTTTAACGGGCTTCGATTGCATTTACATTTCAAAATTAATATAAAAATTCTTCTACTTTTTGAGTTCTCTGTTCCGTATTATGAGAAATTTATGATTACTAGTAACAGGCAGAAATTCATTTACATAATAATATACTGTGTGCAATGAAATTGTATGAACGTAGCTTAACATATTGTTAACAACAACGTCACCACAACAGAAAGCGTTGACTTCAGGAACCAGCTTCATAGCAAGGACTTGGTAAAACCTAATTCGGTTTCACGTGACACAAATGAGCTGCCGCTGGAAAGGAACCCCGAAATTGTACAAAAAGTTGCTTACCAAACTGTGTTACATCGTGATGGATGACAAAATTATCTTCTAATCCGATTTCGATCAACTTTCTGAGCAAGAATAATTTGATTTTCCAGAGGATGTAAAAAAAAATTTATAGAAATTATCAAAGAATTAGGTGATCTGGCGGCGATTTGCAGATGCGGTGAAGTATTAATAGTTAATTGTAAAGCATTTGTGTCCAAGCGGCAGAAAATACACAATAAATAAAGCGGATGGGTAATGTCAGAGACATAACCGGATTGACGTGAATACGAATAACATTGGCTCACTGAAACTGAAACTGTGCACTTATAAAGCACAATATCAACTTCGACGAGGGAAAAATATAGGTTGAAATGGGGATAAATGAATATTCAATAATAATAACAATAAATCCAGCATCAAATATGATAACACACAACGAAATTATAGAAAATAATAGAAATAGTTCTTAACAATAACGCAAGCGCTATCCGAAATAATTTAAACTACAGTTGTTTCGCAAAACAGTGGAAATGTTTTGTGAAGAATATTATTCTTTGTATCTTGAATCTAGAATCGAGACTTCTACCATCAATATAATTTTGTTATTGTTTCAATTATTGCATTTATATTATCATCGCAATCGATCGTGTCTTGTGCACAACCCTGTAATTGTTTTAATAGTCTAATACGATTTGATCGATGAATGTTTGTTGAAAAGCACAATATTTTGTTATAAATGCGGCATAATTCGGGACGATACCGATGCTTGTGTAAAGATGTGTTCCACATGAATACTTTCATTTTCGCATTGCGTGTCGGCGTTGCCCGTCGTAGTTGAATGTGCTAGTGACGGCGCAAACAAACAAAAAATATGTTGATACATTAGGTACAACAAAATATTCACGATTTAAAACTCTCCCACTCTCCCAGAGGGTAAATTTAGAAAAAGATGGTCTATAGTAAACTTTTAAGAAAAATTACAATGAATAATTATATGGCTAGCCTTACGATCGTGCTCATCGTTGAAATGAAATCAGAGGGATCAGGGTGTAATAAAAAAATCAGATTACTCACATTCGGATTTATGCCACCAAAGCATATACGGGCTTCGTCCACACTATTTTTGCTGTTGTTAAGTTTAAGGAGAAACGCACCATTCACATAAGCGTGCGCATTTTGTGCTCTTGGCATGATTTTGAACGATCGAAAGAAATTGACCGATGGATCCAGCGGTGGAAGACTTAAGTTTTTGATAATTTTTTTGCTCATGTCCATCTGCACAAATTCCATAGGACTAACAGTAGATGTTTTCCCTCCAAGTTCAACTGAAATTATATATGTTAAACCCTTATCTTATACACATCAATACATCAGTGCGAACCGATTGTAAGCTGAGCCCCAACTGCTTCTAGAATCAGATAAATGTCGGACGGAAACTCGTGATGTTGGTTTTTAATGCATAAATTCCCAGCAATCGTTCCTGAATTACGAACGGGTACGCTTGCTACCAAATCTATATGCTTGGCCAACTCAGTACAGTAGCTGAGATTGTTAGTCTTGTTCGCAGCTTCCGACAGGATGGTCATGAACTCCGTCAACGAAACATTTCCACCGACCAGTAACTCATTTCCCATCGAGTGAGAGTGTAGTTCGTCGATCGAGTTGATGTCAATGAAAACCTTCAAGTTTTCGCTTCGTCGATAAACTCCTGTCATAAGAAAAAAAAATTAAGTTATTCAAATTGATGATAGTGTTAACTTCCATACCGTGTTTGGTGTTTCCGGCTACTAACATGTAGGGCTTTTCCCCGATTTTCTCGAGAACGGAAAAAATCTCATCTATGTTATAGACTTTGTGCCATTCGGTGTCATTTTCAAAGATCATCCGAATCGGTTGTTTCGCACGTATTTGCTCAATAGCAGAGCACTTTCCTGAACATGTTGTTCCCGTTTTTGGACATAGTTTGGTTAGGTCTTCAATGTCCCTACAAGCTTCCAAAAGTTGCTTATCAGCATCGATAGCTAGAGATTTGAAGGCATCCAGAATAGGCCGATAGCCAGTGCATCGACAAATGTTTCCTCCGAAGGAGTTTTCTATTTCCTCCATTGATACCTGGCCTTTTTTGGATTCGAGCAAACTGTACATGTTCATGACCATACCCGGAGAACAGTACCCGCACTGTGTTCCGTTAAAGTTGGCTAACCGTTGCTGAGCTGGATGGTATCCATCCTTTCTGTTGCCGATTCCTTCTATGGTGAGAATATCCGTTCCATGACAGGCGAACACCGGTAGAAGGCACTAAAACGTTATGATCATCATTCAAGGTTATTTTACTTAACAGGATAAACGCGACATACAGAATTCACGGCCCACGATGTTGTCTGCTTTGTTACCGGGTGTGTACCATTCATGTTGACAATACATGCCCCACAGCCCCCTTCGAGACACATGAACTTAGTTCCGGTGAGGTGCGCATGGTTCCGAATGAAGGTGTTCAGTGATGTGTCCACCGGTACCGTCTTGGAATTCACTGTTGTAGTTTGATGTTATAAAATGAAGAATTCGAATGGTGTTTCAACAATTGCAATTAATAAAAAGACTTAGTTCTATTACAGTTAACTCACCAGTATATGTTTTTCCATTAATCGTAAATGTTATTTCTTCCAGAGGACTGCAACGAAAAATTTAAAATAATTTGGCATTGAATTGTATGGAATCATTGAAAGAAAACTTTAAACGAGTTGGTCTTGGCGGATTGCACACTGATGTTATCATGATTGCGACTAATAAGAGTTGCTTAGGAATATAGGAAATTTTGATTTATGGGAGGACAACGACTCCTCCGATTGTTCCATAGGTGAACTGGAGTTGGTGATTTTGTTTGTTTATTTTTCGTCAATCAAGAGTAGACCATAGGATTGATTACACTAACCATCTTAAATTATGAACAAATGTTCTAAACAGATCGCTAAATAATGTATTTGTATGGGTCTACGGTTCGTTCTAAGCAAGCGATGAGTCTTTTGAATATGATATGTTGTTTATAATATGTTCAAGCGTCTGGTGCACGTTCATATGACCGAAGAAAAATATATCTAAATTACGGAGATGGCTAAACCGATTTTTACAATCTTAGATTCAAGGGACCACAAGATTTCGGAAAGGTCTTGTGGTCTCATACAAAATTCTGAATATTATTTAGATCCGACTTTCGGTTTCGGAATTATGGGATGAAATGTGTAAAATATATGAAAATAAGTGCATCAACTTCTCTCGAAGATGGCTAAACCGAGTTTCACAAAATTAGATTCAAATATCTTTAGATTCCATAGAAATTCCTGAATTTCTATTTGATCCGTCTTCGGGTTCCGGTAGTACTTAATGTTTAGTGTAAAAAATCTAATTTTAAATTATTTACTTTTTTTTCTTAGAGATGGCTTATGGTCCTCTGCAAGACTCTGCAAGGTCCTCTGCAAGACTTTTGAATTATACCAGTCCCCGGCTTCCGGTTCCGGAAGCACAGGAAATAGTGATCACAAACTGTAAAATGGAGTGAACTTGCTTTTCTCAGTGATGGCTTATGGCCTTATCATTCTATACATAACTCCCGAATGTCATCCGGGTCTGACTTCCGATTCCGCAATTACAAGGTGATGAGTGTCCAAAATTTCAAAAGTCTCATAAAGCGCACCGGTACGTACATGCGGTGGTACGAAATAAGAAAACACAATACCGCCTCTACGAACGAATGCGCTGTGCAAGATGTTAGATTTCGTACACACGATAAAAAACGAAATTAGCAAATAATACCTCGTGCAACACTATTAGCAAAAGAAAAGGAGAAAATTAAGCTGTTTCGCCACTTTCGATTTTTGAGGGATATTAGCGTTCAGAACACCAGATGGCAAATTTAATAAGCTATTGCGAATGTATAAATGTTCGGCTGAAAAGCTTTTACCTTGTTAGATCATCCTCTTAATAGAATTTCTCTCCATTTGTCCGGTCTACCCAAAACTAGGCGCATTGTTCTCAGTTAGATACATTTACCGAAGCCGCATTCGGTATATTCTCTTTGCGCCCGACGAACGTTTTAGTATCCAATCTTTATTTGTATTGCTTTCATTGTGGATCATAGGATGTTTCGTTTTGTTGAACTAGAGGGAACTAACCTAGCCATCCAGCGGAAAATCATTGAACCACACGTTTTCTTTTCTTGAAATCGATTTTATTTCTTTCTCGTCTTTCTCGTTCTTTTCCGAAATTCGGTGAGAAGAAAAGACTATTTTGTGAAAAGAGACAGACATTTTATTTTTTTCCAAAGATTTTTACAATTAAAAATTCAAGTATGTTGGTATGCATCCAAGTTTGTTTAAAAAAGGGTAAGTTTAGAAAAAGTGCATTCACTTCGAGTTTTCGCGTCGCTTTAACAGCAGTATTGAACAATTTTGGAACTATTTTTTCTGCGGTATTGCTTTATAGAGCTGAAGCAAATATATTGTACTCGATTTCAACACTCGACGAGAATCGTCAAAATAATATGGCAACTCGACTAATGAGATGATTATTATAGCCCTAATAGAATATTACACTCCAATAAATATCCACATTATAGATACGTGAAAAGTTATATGAATATTTTTCACCCTACTTTAAATGGATTCTAATGGACTGGCATAAAGACTGTCCCAGAAAGTATGGACGCACTTTGATTTCGCTGTAAATAATTCACAAGTGTTAGATATTCAAATTTTATTCCATATACTGATAATATTAGACTACAACAACAGAATATAATTCTCAACGTTTGCAACATTTGCCATTGTAGACTAGCTGGCGCATCTTCTTGCGAAAGTTCCTCATTAAATTCCGTACAGACTTCTTGGCGACAAGTTATGACACTTTTTTTCAATCTTTTTCGAACTGTTGAATGGTTTCGGCTGCCGAGACATGTTTCCTAAGATGTGCCTTCGTTAATGCCCAAAATTGCTCAATTGGTCGAAATTGTGGGCAATTTGGTGGATTCATGTCTTTTCGGACGACCATTCTACCGTTGATTTCGAGTAGTAGCAAGAAGCAAGATCTGGCCAGAAGACAACAGGATCCTTGTAGCTTCGAATCATGGGTAGAAATCGTTTTTGTAAACATTCCCTGATGTATATTTCGCTGTTCATGGAAGCAATGGTGATGAAGGGTTTCGAAATCTTACCGCAGCTACAAATTGCTTGCCAGACCATAGCTTTCTTACCAAATTTTTTAATTTCAATCGATGTCTCGGACTGGGTTAACACTTGCCCTTTTCGCACCGTATAATATTGTGGTCCCGGCAAGGATTTGTAATCGAGTTTCACGTAGGTTTTGTCGTCCATGATTATGAAGTTCAAATTTCCAGCAAGAATCGTATTGTACAGCTTTCGAACCCTCGGCCTGATCGATGCTTCTTGTTTCGGACTACGTTTTGGTTGTTTCTGCTTCTTATAGGTTCGAAGATTCAAACGTTCTTTAGCACGAAGAACATTTGACTTCGAAGTGCCCACTTTTTTGGGCACATCCTGAACTGAAGCCTATACGTTTATCCAACTGAGGGTGAGCAGGATTTTTTTTCGACTCGTTTTCGGTTTATCCTCAAAGGTGTTATCCTCACCGAACTTCCTGATTGCATTTCGCACGACTTTTTTACTTACTCTTTCCATTTTTGCTATCTTTCTCAGTGACAGTCCCCGTTCTGTGCACCATTTGTATACAATTTTTCGACGTTGTTCTGCTGAAAGTCCGCGCATTTCGCAACAAACTAATGAAAACGAATATACAACTGCACGAGTGTTTAGAGAAGAGTGTAAACAACAGGACGCAACCATAAAAATTGACAGATTCTGAACCATTGCGAAATGGCAGCGGTTTTTGGTTGCGTCCATACTTTCTGGAACAGTCTTTATCATACCAAGGATGGATAAAGAAGGGTTAAAGAATAATAAAGAAGGGTAGGATAAAGAAGGGTTTTTAATATAGTAGAATTCAATGGATTTTTTTTCTTCAGAGGCGGTTTAGTTCATTCCAGTAACCGCTCTAGAGAAATAAATTTTTGATTTACCATACTCTGCCAAAATATTCTCAATTTGAACTGAATAGTTGAATTCGACATTTTTTATTTATATATTGGAATTTCAATTCAACTTACTTTCAGAATATGTAGTTTCCAGTTCTTTTACAATGCTATTCATCGATTCCAATGGTTCTGTTCATTTTCATAAACAACAGTTTCTCAGAGAAGTTTATCTGCATCTAGTCAAAGCAAGAGCCATAACTAGTAACGTTTATGTATTCATTCGATGACAATAACTCAAGCGTGAGATATCAGTCGCCGTTAGAAACCGGACAATGTTAGAAAACAGCACGAAGGGGTTAATTATAAATAATCTATAGCCCGAACTACCAACATCGGGTGCTAACAAGTTAGATTGCCGGTTACCTACCGATACGATCCGTGATCTTTTTATCCGAGGAATTTTCCACAGTGTCTTGGATAAAAATTGTAATGCAATGCGAAACCGGGAAAGGCCACATTTGAATGAATGAAATGTCGAATCATGTTTTTTCCAAAATGGATTGGTACCAGTAATGGAAATAATTGGTGTAATTTCATTATTTAACATGATGTCGGTGTGAACGTTTTTGTTAAACTGGTTTAGTTACATCATGCTACATTGATAAATTTATGCTAAACTATCCAATTAATATAGTCCTGATTAAACTCATACTAACTACAATTCACCGGACAACATTGTCTTATAAATGATTATTTGAATGAAGTTAACTGTTCTGAAGGAATATTTGAGTTCTAAAAATCGATAGCATGACTACCTGATTCGAATTGATTTGAAATCGCTTGAAGCAACTATAGCTTGTTATTACCTTCCAGTCTCCGAAGTGGTCCAGATGTACGAGCTCAAGGATGAAAACATCTTCTACAGGCTAACCACTACTAAAATATCCAAAACAAAAAAAAAAGCAGTCGATATTACAATTGCAGTAAACACAAACACACACGCTTTTAGGCACGACTTCTAGATGACCAAAATCCACGGTCAAGTCGGATCACAAATAAACGGCACAACGCGAACCAAATGTGCGAGATTTTCGTTACGACGACGACGACGTTAAACACGCGGCAATTTGTTTCAGTCACCTCTCACTACGACCGATCGTGAGCGAGTGGCAAAATGTCCAGCTGTTTCATGGTGATGACCGTTTATAGCTTGCTTGAGGATGCAGAAACGCAAGAGCAAAAAATTGGCTGAATCACTTTGCAGGGTGTTTTGACTTGTTCTACATGATATTGAGCTTGCGGAAAAAACAGAAGCGACGTTCAGAGATGCCATTTTAAAATCTGTGTTTCAACTTGAGAAATCTGTGTATTGCATATTTTCGATCATAATCTGTGAAAATCTGTTAGAAACATTTTGAAAATCTGTCATTTTTATGAAATACTCATGAAAATCTGTAGAAATCTGTGAATTTTGAAAAAATCTGTGTTCTGTGACACAGAATCTGTGTGGCAAAATATGTGAAAAAATCTGTGGTTTTACAGAAAAACCTGTGAATATGGTAACTCTGGTGACGTCTCTCTCGCCTGGTCAGATATTTTCTTAGAAAATATGCACTGATGAAAATTTGCACGATCGATTCATATGTAAAAAGCGCTACAACTTAATATGCTTCTTCATTTCAATACATAACCAAAGCGATTTGTTTTAAGATTTCATGTGCAAATTCACCTTGATGCCAGATTAGATTATTTTTCACTTAGCTTAGATGTGTTTTTTTTCCTTTGGATGTGAAGTGTTTTGCTATTGAATCGAACTACATGTGTTAAACACTTCATTTTCTAGTGGGAATGAGCACAGCACAAATGTATGTTAAAAAAAGGGATGTCGGAAATTTTGAATTATTCGATTATTTAATAATCGAGTATAATTTTGAAACTAATCGATTGAAATTTATTCGTTTATCTGGGTTATTAATCGATTACTCGATTATTCATTCGATTATTACCATGGAATTTTTTTTAGTTATTCGATTAGCTCAATAATCGAATATTAATTTTAAGCTAATCGATTAAATATTACTTGATTATCTGGGTTAATAATCGATTACTCGATTAATCGATCGATATTACGACATCCCTAGTTCAAAACACTTGATTCATTCAACCGCATTTCAATCGAAATCTATCTGGAAAACAATGTGACATTCATATGAAATTTATAAAGTAACGGTATATCTTATCGTTTTCATGTGCGTTTCAGACGAATGTAGCATGGTTTCCTTTAAATATCAATAGTTTTTACACAGTTCCACTGTAACTATCGGGCAGATCGGACGTAAATTCGTGATTCTCCAATCGTGTGGTGAATTCTTTTATTCCGTTATCAAGGTCATTCCGTATTCTATTGTCTGCATCAGTGTGGTCGAATGATAATTCGAATTAATCCATTCTCAAGGCCGACTGTGAGCTTGTGTAAAGCAGCACTGCGTGTGGTACCGTTAGCCATGATGCTCTATTGTTTACAAATACATTAGAAACAGTGATAAATATACGTATATAGTATATAGTATCGCGAATCAAGATGCCTACTCCACCATATCCTTCGGGGTTCTGTTTGAGGTTAATTTGTGAGCTTTGAAGCTAAACGGTTCTTTCTCCTTGAGCCATATTTTTTGCAGCAGTGCAATGTGTATGTTGTTCGAGGTCATAGCTGCATATAATTCTTCTCTTTTTTCGGTCTGACGTATGCTTTGAATGTTGTGTTGAATAATTCTTAGGATTTTAGTGGTCATTGCAAGGTTGGATTTCTAAGTTCTGAGGTCCTGTGTGACAACCTCCTTCCGTAATTATTCTTTGAATTTCTGTGCTGACCTCGATTAAAAGTTGATCCGTTTCTATTTCGGTTCTCACTTGTTGAATTCCTTGGTTGAGGCTCCGTTGTAGAGCAATCAATTGTTGTAGCAACGATTGTGCGTGGGAAAACTGCATCAAGTCTTGCCTCAATTGTGCTAAGAACCTTTCTAGTTCAGTAGTTCTGATCGGATTTGTTCTCATCTCAGTGTATTTATCTTCTTTAAAGCCAGGTTGTGAATTGATCTTTTCTGGTTCGTTTTGTAAGTTGGATGTTCTGACCATGCGTTGATTTTTCTGACCATGCGTTGTAAGTTGGATGTTCTGACCATGCGTTTAAATGGTCTTGTTTCGATTTGAAAAAAAAAATCCGAAAACAATGGCTGCTCTGACTTGGTGGAAGAGAAAAAACCTTCAAAGATGAACAACTAGAAGCATTGCTTGATGAAGATTCGTGCCAAACGCAAAAAGAGCTTGCCGAATCGTTGGGAGTGAGTCAGCAAGCCATTTATAAACGTCTCAAGGCCCTGGGTATGATTCAGAAAGAAGGAAACTGGGTGCCGTACGAGTTGAAACCGAGGGACATCGACCGCCGTCTATTTGTATGTGAGCAACTGCTTCAAAGACAAAATCGTAAGGGGTTTTTACATCGAATCGTAACCGGTGGTTCGATACGATAACCCTAAACGCAGAAAATCATGGGGAAAGCCCGGGCATGCTACTTCGTCGAAGGCAAAACCGAATATTCACGGCGCTAAGGTGTTGATTTATGTTTAGGTGGGATCAGCTCGGTGTGATTTACTACGAGCTCTTAAAACCGGGTGAAACCATCACAGGAGATCGCTACCGAACTCAACTGATGCGCCTTAGTCGCGCGCTAAGAGAAAAGCGGCCACATGACAAAGTCATCCTCCAACACGACAATGTTCGGCCTTACGTCGCAAAAGTGGTCAAAAAGTACCTGGAAACGCTGAAATGGGAAGTCTTGCCCCACACGGCGTATTCCCCAGATGTCGCCCCTTTTGACTTCCACGGACGGACGGACAATACTTTGAATAATACATCTGTAAGCACTTTTTCGCAATGAAGCTTTTAACTTTGGAAAAAACGGCGGAAGCAAAGTTGTACACCTGATAATAAAGCGGAAATAATAAAGAATCAAGACGCGCGTGAAATCTGTTGACCTTTATTTGGTGATTTGAAATGATTTTATTACAACTGTTTAGAATATGTCAATGCAATGAATCAACTATTTTGTCTAATTACTATTCACGCGTTCATTTTGTATCACGTAATTTCATTTATAAATAATAATACCAATACTGAAATTTTTACTAACAAATATCCTTCTCCCGTGACACTTGTGGTGTGCGCAGTAGTATATACGGCCTCTAGTAACAACAAGTGTTGGACTAACCTCCCTTCCCATTCCTTAGACGATCTACGTTCGGGCCTGGCCGGCGCCGGTACTGATCAATGAATTCTGAGATTACCAGAAGATGTAAATTGAAGGATGATTTACCAGTCCCAGGTCGGATCATCTAAAAAAAACCCATGTTTGATTTTGATAAAATTTTGTCCCAAGATAGGTAATTGTGTTACCTCACAACCGTTCGTACATAGCAAGATCCAGTATCTTTTTATCGAAAACTAAGCTAAACTGAAATGATTTCATTAACTGATCATGATTTCATTAACTGAGTTTTATAGTTTACCTGGGGGAATTCATGAACACGATAGAAATAAAAATCATCCAGTAAATTTTTAACCAAGAACGAGAAGGGGTTACTAATAAGCATCGCCTGTCAGAGATGTTAACCTTTCGTGAATATTGTGACAGTACTGAACCCAACAACAGTACAATATGTTGTGTGGCTTTTTTAGTACTAGTCTTGGATCAGATCGGAAACTTTTTTTAAATAAAATTATTCAGTTGGCGTTTTACCCGTTCATCTTCATACCTGGCGAGACAATCAAAGGTAAGCTCAAAGGCTGTAAACAATTTCGCGAATGATTTTAACTTTTGTTTAAAGTTTAACACAATAACTATCGAATAATTTTTTATCTAGTAGCTAAAATTACGGTACAATTCAAAGTTTTAGGTTATTTGAATTTATTTCGCACTGAAAATGAAACGATAATAAGTGGGATCTGAGAACGTAAGAACTTACTTCGTTTGACAATGTATTTAAACTTCATATTGGAGTATTTCCTTTTACTGTGAGTATAAAAAAATTTCAAAGGAGTAATTTTTACTCAGGATCTAAACATATAATTGTTTTGCAAGATTGTTTTACAATGTAAGAAAATAATTATAGAACTGCCAGTTATAATCATGCTTTGGAGCAGGGTTATTTTCCATAACGACAAACTGCTAACTGCTCAATTTTAACTAGAAGTTATAATAATTCTCGAGATGGTTCACAGTCAAGATTATACTGAAAGCCCCAAAGCGAGCGAGGGAATGTACCATTTATGTTGAAAGTTAGTTTAATTATATCTTCAACTTTGAAAGTCGTTCACCGGGAGGTGTTATCAATTCTCAGTTATTACAGATACACAAGCGGAAATGAGATACATTGATTCTCGAACGTCTTTACCGGATGAACGATAGGAAAGAGATATTTTTCGGAAATTCGAACTTCAGCAATAGTATACATCTTCTTTATTTCGAATCTGACTGGATGAAACATAATTCTGGTTTGGTTGGCAGATTTCCGTATTTTTTTTGTGAATAAAAAAATGTGACTATGTAGACTTTGCACAAAATCTCTCCTGCCCCCTCGTAGACGTGGTTTATACTGGTTTATGGCCCCTAAGAAGATATGTTTCATGAATTTTTTACCATGGTACCGGCAATGAATTTGTATCCGTGAACGAATTTGGATAGAATTAAATTTTTTGTGTGCTAGACGACTAAGTGAAATTGAATATTAATTTTAATTTCAATTCGTTTCAAATTTTTAAAATAAACCACCAATACATTTATACTTTGCAGTATGCCATATTTTAAAACCATTCCTGACGATGAAATAGAACAAAATAATACACGAAAATTTAATGCATGTTTTAGCTAACGATGTAAGCGTTAAACTCACCCTTTGCTGTATTATTTGTTTACCACAGTTGCCGGTTCGTTCGATTGTATGTTTGTGTGACTATAATTTCAAGCCGGCAAAAGACATATTTCCAGACAAAACAACGTTTAGCATGATGAGTGTGTTCATGTTTTCAGAAAATGATAGGTCTGGGGAAGGAAACGACTAGATTCGTTAGAGATAGATTAGAAAGAGTTTTGTCGTGATTGAATATTGTTAGTCATTGTCTTAAACCTGATTGATTTAACGATTAGTTTCGGCTATAAATATGTGTCTTTGTGAATCCGATGTCATAGAGCAATCGAAAAGTTTAAATGAATGCTCATTAAAATAAGGGCAAAGAATAAAAATATAGGGCTCTGACAAGTAATCAGCTTATTATTAGCTATTAGCTATTAGCTTATTCTACTAACTACTGTGTCTCGTTTTGATATTTCCGAATTTACCATAATTGTGTCATAAAGGATGATTTTTAAGAGATAGAGATATAGAAGAGATTTGATCTTTAAAAAAAAATGATAAAATTGATAAAATCATTGTTGAAATCCATACCAAACAGTGACTTTTTTTAAATGCATTGGTAGCTCTTACAATGCCTCTGGCTGGTATTCGCTCCAAATGGGGTAATGTTGATTGTTGAAGTATCAATGCAAACAGATATGAGCTTCGTCGCTGAACACAATTTTTCGATAAAAAAGTGAACCTTCCTCTAACTTTGCCAGCGCCCATCCATGATCAAATTATAGATTCACGAATTATATTATAGATTCACGCATGATAGGCCAAAAACATTGTTGCCAGATACCATAAAAAAATTACCCTTTATATTAGTTTTTGTTGTACTTCAATTTCATTTATAGTTTATATAATTAAAATAGTTAGAATACATAATACATTTTTATTTGTCTTTTTTTATCATTTCCAATCACGAAATTAAGACTAATGAAGAATTCGGTGAAACTACCCTCTCGGCGAAATGACTTTCGGCGATATGACCCTGATCCCATAATATATGTAAAAACATAAAAGTATGCTAGTGAAATCTACACTGTGAGCCCCCGGATCACAAAATTGCAACATTGTAATTGTTGCATGTGCTGGTTATCACTACTAAAATATTATTGATCATATCAGTAGATTTTTCTATAACTGTTTAGTTCAAATAAATTGCTGTTTTTAAATGCTGTCAGTTGTAAGTAAAGACAGCAGACGGAAAAACGTTTCATGTAAGTGAAAGTATACAAATCAAGATAAGAATTAATGGTGATGTAACTAAAAAGGCTTAATTTTTAAAAACTACTACTGAAGCGAAGTGATAGTATTTGTATTTTATTGAGCCATTTTGTAGGAGGAGTAAAATCTGCGTAGAGGCCTGTGAACAGTTTGCAGATTAAATCCTCCGTGGGAATTCTAATCTATCGTTGTATTTCTCTATCATCAATGGACTTAGTGTTTTAATTATAAGCAGCTACTTTGGCAAAATTATGTAGTTCAAACAATATATTTCATTACTTTTTTTAAACAGAAACTTTTTTTGAAAAATATCGACTTTTTGGGACTTAGAAAAAAAATCCAAATTTTCGAAGTCCCAGAAAGTTGATTTTTTCAAAAAAATTTTTTTTGAGATGACGCTAAATTTAGATGTTCCATGCAGTTTTATGAGTTTCGGCATCAAAAAATTTTTTTCGATTTTGGAAATTTCATTAACTTTCCCCTATGGTGCTTTTTTAAGATCGGAAATTTTCAAACCTTAACCGCCGGGCAGCACCCCTTACGCATGTCTGATTTAGCTCAAATTTTGCATGAGGACAGTATTCGAGGTGCTTAAACTTTTTAACACTAGCGCTTTACGAGGTGATCCCAAAATATTGGCACCCTTATATATATAAGAGCGGTAAAAATCAACGTGTTTTGTCGGTTACGTCACTTATACAATCATATATCCGGAACCAAAAGTCACAGCCATTTGATCTTCGAACTTGATCAATGGCCTGACAGTAGCTTTCAAACGAGCTCAAGTTTGTTAAAATCGGATCAGCCATCTCTGAGAAAATCGAGCGCGTTCAAATATCTTCGTCAAACTGAGTCGAATTGTATATAACACTATGGGTCTCCGAGGCTCCGTTCGAAAGTCGGTTTTTCCAGCAATTCTAACACCTTTCTTTAGAGAAAGGCAAAAATAATGTTTTAGTGGATTTGCGATCGCGGTCTTTCCGTGCTACTCAATTCTACCCCAATATTTTTGTGGTTTCTTCCGCACGCAGAACAATGCGAGTCTATTATGACAGTAAAAAATTTAATTTTATTTGGTCATCCGTTTATTACTCATTATTAAAAAAACTGGTAAAGAATAATTCGAAAACATCCAGTTCGGTTTTACATCTTATCCAAGTCAGTCGATAAAACAAAACCGCTTACGTTCGGGACAGAAGAAACCAAGTACAGTATTGTGTAGTGAACAATAGAACGACCTCGAAATGAGTGAACCAAAAGAACAAAAGCTACCGCCGACACGAAAGAATACAATTGTTGACCTCAGGCAGTGCAAAATTCGACCTTCGATACGAGAGCTAGAAGGTTTGCTTAAGGAGCAAATGCATCTTGACATTAAACGTGTGCATTTACTTCAATGCAATAAGACAAATAATGTTGTTTACATCCAGTTTTATAAAGAGTTGGATGCAATTCAAATCGCAAAAGACAATAAAAATGTGCACTATGTGGAGCACGAGAACATTCAGTACAACATTCCAGTATATATGGAAGATAGTGCTATAGAAGTGCGTGTGCATGATCTTCACTCAAGCGTCACCGATTCTTATATTCGCAAAACTATGTCCCAATACGGAGAGATTCTCTCTATCGAAAAAGAAAAGTGGAAGATTTTTTTCCCCGGTATTCTAAATGGCGTACGTTTATTACACATACACTTGAAGAAACCTATACTTTCTTATGTGAATTTCGGTCAAGATACAAGAATTCCGTGCAAATCACCTGTTACCTATGACAATCAGATGGCCACATGTCATTGCCAAAAAGCTGTTCACTACGGTAAACCATGTGATAAACTGGATAAGGAGACAACTACACCAAAGGACAATGGTACTTCCTTCACACCAACCCCAAGCAACCCCAGTACACCTGTGACAGCCGTCAACAACAATGGAGCATCCCCTTCAACGAAACCATCAGTATCCTCTATAGAACAAAGTACACCGGCTGCAGTTAACAACTTACCCTTCAACCAACCAGCAATTGCAACCAATATACAACAAGGTGCATCTACAGCAACTAGCAACGAAAAGAAGACGGAAATCTACAACAATACCATCGATGCGGCAATGGATGACGAGACGAACCACGAACGAAGTGCCCCTCAATCCTCGCAGGAGGGAAATGGAAGCTGCTCTCCCCCTAGAAAAAGGGTGACAACGAGATCCAACTCAAAAAAAAATTATTTAAAAAATCGGCTCAATCGGCCACGTAATGCTTGTACGCAAATAGGCCTGAATAAAAAATATCTTTTAAATGAAAAAATTTCGAAAACATAGTCACACATATTTGTAGCAGGCAATTGAATGGAAACTTACATTACAAAATGAAGCGGTTTGTAAATATACAGTCTTGTTCAATGAAAAACTAAATGAATTTTAATGTAATTTTACATCAATCATGGTTTTAAATCAGATTTTCGTTTCAATTGATGTCTATTTCATAGTATTATCGGTTTACATGTCGTGTAAGTTTCATCTTTTCTTTCTGTGATGTTCATCAAGATAAGTAAGTTTCGTTTTGGAGATGTTTGTTCTAATTTCCGAAAATGCAGCAGTAAGCCAAAGTTTTGTTGCATACAGAATTTTAATTCCTGCAGCTGAACTTTGCTGGCGCCTACCAGGCTCAAGATACCGTGCATCGAATTTCTCTCTAGGGAAATTCGCCCATGCATACTAGATGGACAATAAAAGTATTGGCGCACCTCAATTTCGATTTGTCATCAAGCATGCTTTTTGAAGCAGAAAATAGCATGTTAGCACGGAACGAATATGAGTGCACGCAACCTCCCGCTTGGGTAGCATGGTTTATACAATCATTAGTTTAAAGTAAGGCAAAGCGCTTGAAAAAAACAATGTTGTGCCTGACAGGAGATTGCATATTTTCTGTGTTCCATTGAAATAAGTGTGAACAATGAACCACAGAATCACTCATGACGAGCAGTGAAACACAAAACGTTGTTACCTTGACTGCTATCAATGAGTAAATGATCTTCAATCTCACAAGCGATTGCTATAATGGAGACATACTTGCCATAGTATGAACTTAAATCAAGTAAACCTACACGGAATCGCAAGACTACCTAATTTTAAATGCTTTCCACCCAATTTTGGGGTTTAGTTCAATAACCAAATTTTAAGTATATTGGCTCTAAGTATTGTAGGTCAAAAAACGGGTATTTGCAAAAATATACTGCGAAATGAGTTATACGTTCTCACTAGTAAGCAATTTTTACTCAGCGGTTGAGTACTATTATTCCAATTTCAGATTGAATGCGGTCTACCTATTTCTAGCTTATTGAGCGAAAATCTCGCTGTTGGAAGGTTTAGCTCTTTGTGTTTTGACAACAGTGGAAAGAGCGAATGAAAGGGAGGATTCAATACAATTAAGGGGTGGATAGGGTCTAACACTTTTGCAAAATCGTTTATTTTTTTCTTTATATTTTCTTATAGTAAAACATTTCAAGAATATTCTGTGAAATTTTCAAGCCTTTTGGAACGAAACTCTGGAAGTTATGGACCTTTATCTATGGACATCTCATTCTGAGAAGAAGCAAGAGCTCCTCGCACAGGCCCAAAATTTCTACATTGATTGACTTCACAACTTGACGAAACATTCTTGAAATTTCTCATTATAATAAATTATAAAAGAAAAAATATGATATTTTGAAAATGTTCGACCCTACGGGCTCCCTAGAGTCATAAATTGTTTCCTTCGATTTCATATACAAAAAAACGTTAAACGCGTTTTCCTTGAAAGCAGGTTTTGAAAGTCCGTGTCCATCGTCATTCAATAACTACTGCAATTTTTTTTTCCGAATTTTGCACACACTTTCTACTTTTTTTTAATTCAATAATCTAATTTTTCAGGCACACTGCTTAAGCTCTAAGATGCCG
The DNA here is from genome assembly GCF_030247185.1 of Malaya genurostris. Lineage (NCBI taxonomy): Eukaryota > Metazoa > Arthropoda > Insecta > Diptera > Culicidae > Malaya > Malaya genurostris. The sequence goes on from NC_080572.1 coordinate 178,651,814, forward strand.
GCTTTTTCTAATTTTAGTTAACGACTAACATAAAACTGTAATATTGTATTGTAAATTCCAAAAATTTTAAATAAATTAAACAGAAATGTTAGGGTCTAGAAAAACATCTACTCTATCTATGCTGCTTTGATTTATTGACTTCTGATTAGTCTGCGCTATGATATATTTGACTACTTTTTACTTAAGTTTGAGTTGTTTTTTTTAATCTTTACTTTAAATTGCTCTTTCCATTGTTGGCAAAACACAAGGAGCAAATCCACCCAACAGCGAGAGTTTCGTTCAATAGGATAATAATAAGTGAGCTTTATTTAACCTTGAATTGAGTCAGTATAACTAAACAGTTTAGTAAATATAACATACTAATGAGTGGGTATAACTCACCTTTCAGTGCCGTATGGAAACTACTTGGAGAAACTTTATCAAACATTCGGTTATTGAAAGGAGCCCCGAAGTTAGGTGTAATATACGAAGTGCCCTGCCAGTCGTTGCTATCCAGGGTGAGATAGGTCTCGGCGTCCATCACCACGTCGCAATCCGCTGTCATTGCGTCATTGCCAGCAGCTCCGAAACCAGTGGACGCGACTTCCGCTTCCGGATATGTATGTTCATGTTCGCCAGGAACTTTTTCACTGTTCGGCCGGTTGCACCGACCTCCTGGCCAAGCACACGCAGCGATGTAGCCACTTTTCCCTCGGTCTACCACTTCAGCTTCCTCTGGAGCTTCTGGTCGCTTAGGGTCGTCGGCCGTCCGGAACCGGGCTTTCTTTCGATGCTCTTATTGTAATCTAATAGTGCCAAGATGTTGTAGATGCCAGAACGGGCGCATCCGGCGTCCGCAAAATGCCACACGATGTCGCGGGGTACCGTTATTTGAACGCACATACTTTTGAATTAAGTTGCTTCACTGTTTTTGCCATCACGGGTAGAGTTCCTGCTGTCAAATCTTGTCTGCTGACTTATCGGTTACTATTACCGTTTTCATTTTTGAACCTACACGCGGGCGACTCTGACTCCGAGTAAAACGAACAGCTGGTACGCGCCCTAAACAACAACACATATAAAAAGGAAAAAATAAACAAACTCGCATGGATGCGTGGTGCGACCCGAGAAAATTGTCAGAACCGCCGTTTGGTAAAAATGGGTGTACAAGGTTGCCTGCGTAAAATGTATTTACAAAGTTGCCTGAGCATTTCACACAAGTACTGTAAGTATTGGAAAAAGTACAGTCAGTGTCTCCCTGCGGTGGGGAATGGGCTGACTTGTTAATTTTTGAGAACAATATCAATCAAATGGCCACCTATATTAGCAACTAGCTGAATTACCCGGCGTTGCTCGGAAATGTTTCGTGAAGGCAAGGCCGAAAAAAGTTCTTGAAGTTGTTCTGCTTAGTGAAACACTCTGATTGTAGTGAAACATAACTTAGACGGAAACTCGATTGAACAATATTCCGTTCATGTTCAAATTGCGAATGATCAGTGTCCCATCTCAGATCTACCTTCTTAGTAACCTCCGAGTTTCATATGTATATGTGCTTGTAACGTACTTCCGTACTTCCTCGTCACAATCGATCTACAATACCTTTGGCTTCCATGGATATAATCTTTTGCTACTCCCTCCTCTTTATACAAATTTTCCATCTGATAATGATTATTTTATAACGAAAGGCGGTTTAACATCATAGCTACAATCGTACTGTAGAATAACGTTTTTATATAATTTATTTTACCAAGGCTTTAACCATTTTGGTCGTTCATCGGGGAGGAAAACCTATAGAATAATGTTTCAGTTAATACAAATGTTGTTGTAAACTTATTTCCATTACCTTGAGTCGACAGTTTTCTCAATTTACATTATAAAATGTACATTGATCGTATGATTTCGTCAATTCAGATCAATGTTGCGAATACTTATTCCGCCTCCCTCCTGTGAATATTTTTGAGAACCTCACTTGGTTGCTAGAAATATACTGTACTCGTAAAGAAGTACCAAAACCCGATCCATTTTCCCTTTCACTTTCCATGTTCGGGGCACTTGCTAATTTCCCTCATCCTCAAAATAACTTTATAATCTGTTTTGATTTAACTTGATTTTGACAGTGAACTTACTACAGATCTCCTCTATAATTACCTTGAGTAGTGTAGAAAGTATCAGTGCTTTTCAAAAAATATCGATTCCCACCTTTGGTACATATATCAAACTTGGTGGCAATTCGTTTAGTTGTTTTGTAGTTATGTTGAGATTTAAATACACTCGCGTTCATAGTCCCTTAGTTCTTTAATTTTCCCGGCAAAATGGAACCAGATCCTTTGAAATTATTTAAAGAAAATTGCGTTGCACTCGAATTAACAACAGCAATACTATCTACTACAACCTTGAAATTCTTGCCACTCTCTTGTTTTACATAAAATAGGAGATGAAAATATATTTTCAAAAACCTCTCCTTCTAGTCTAAATGTCAATTCCCTTCAAACTATATGAATTTCGTCATTGACCCTCTCCCTCCATGTTAAGGACACTTGCTACACACTTTCCCCCCTAAAAATGTTATGATCATCCTGAAGAGCAAGAAGTATCTGTGCCAAATTTGATAGCAATCCGTTCCGGAGTTGTGCCGTTACAAACATTACATCCCATTTTAGAGGGACGTGTTTCATCCACCTCACACGAATACCCTTATAATCTTATCTAAGTTACGCAAAAAGTATCTATGGTCTTCAAAATGTATCGATTCTCGTCAAATTAAATAATTTTTTTCATGACCCCTGTTAAGGATACTTGCTGCGCTCCCAACCCCATAAAATACCCTTCCAACTATCTCTGAAGAGCAAAAAGCAGCTATGCCAAGTGTGATAGCAATCCGTTCAGTGGTTTCGGAGTTATGCCGTTACATCCCCTATTTTAAAGGCACCCCTCATATATATCATATCTGAAGTATGGAAAATGTTTGCATAATCTTCAAAACTTATCGATTCTTGTAAAATTTTTTTCATGGCCCCTCCTGCCGTTACAAACCTTAAACTTCTTTTTTAGATACACTTACTACACCCTCTCCCCACCGAATATTCGTATAATCATATCTAAGTTGTGCAAAATGTGTCTACGGTCTTCAAAAAGTACCGATTTTCGCAAATTAGATCATTTTGTTAATGACCACCTTTGTTAAGGACACTTGCTAGAGTAAGAAGCACATGTGCCAAGTTTGATAGCAATCCGTCGAGTAGTTTCGAAATTATGCCATTACAAACATCACACCCCCTTTTTAAAGGAACTTGCTACATCCGTCAATCATTAAATCATATCTACCATTTTTCATGACCCCTCCTTATTAATGACACTGGCTACGCTCTCTCCCACCTTAAAAATACGTTTATACCATCACTGAAGAGCAAGAAGTACATGTGCCAAGTTTGATAGCAATCCGTTCAGTAACTCCGGAGTTATGCATTTACAAACATTACGCCCCCCCTTTTTAAAGGCACTTGTTACATCCACCCACCATATAATCATATATATTAAATGCAAAATGTTTCTACGGTCTTAAAAAGTATCGATTCTCGTCAAATTTGACAATTTTTTTCATGAACCCCCATGTTAAGAACACTTACTACGCTCCCTCCTCTATTACTATACCCTTACGACCTTTTTGGAAGAGCAAGAAGTATATGTGCCATGTTTGGGGGCAATCCGGTCAGTAGTTTCGGAGTTATGCCGTTTTAAACATTACACCCCCCACTTGTTACATCCACCACTCGTATAGTTATATCTAAGGTATGCAAAATGTTTCTATGGCCTTTAAAACGTATTGATTCTCTTCAAATTATATGAATTTTTCCATGACCCCCCCCTTGTTTATGACACTTGCTACGCTCCCTCCCCTATAAAAATTCTCCTTAAACCATCTCTGAAATGCAAGAAGTACCTTTGCCAAGTTTGGTGGCAATCCGTTGAGCATTTCCGAAGTTATGGCGTTACAAACATACAAACTTATATCCATTTTTATATATAACATATATAGATAGATTACAAAATGACTCCTTTTCTCTGCATTTGTCATTCCCTTTTCGAGAATCTCGGGTGTTATAGCGTCGATTTTAGCACGAATGTTTGCCTTGAGCTTGTCAATAGTTTGAAGCTGGTTGGTGTAAACCTTACTTTTCAGAAAACCCCACCAGTCAATGTCGCCGCGATTTTTTTCCGATATGCACGTGGAGTTAACACAATGGAACGACTGTTTTTCGATGTAAAGTGTCACTATCTCAGCGCTTTGTTTCGGTGTGAGGTAATCCATGGTCAAAAATGTACTGAATTGACGATTTCAAAACATATCTGATGCAAAAGCTCGGTTGGTAAATGTGAAAGTTTTTCAGCGTTTACATACCGACATAAAAGATGGAGCACCCTGTATTTATTACAAACAACAACTTAACGAAGCTGATGTTCTCGGTAATGTATATGATGATTAAATGTCTATACCTCTATATCAAGAAGAATTTGTGTAATGATACAACTAAGTTTATTCTTTACATAAACCGCATTAGCTTTATTTTTTCAAAATCAGAGCAATATTTCTCTCGCGGATAAACCAGACCAAATTTTATCTGATTCATTCCCTATCAGTTTTTCAACAATTCAAGCATATGTATTGGTAATTAATAGTAGTATTTAAAACTGCATAGTATTATATAATACGTTTCCTTTACCAAAAAAAGTCGAATCATTGAATATTATAAGAATAATATAACAGGGGTTGATTGTGGTATGTAAATAATTCGATCGTCCCCTGACAAAAGGGTCTAACTGCAAATGAGAGCCTCTCTTTGATTACTTCCTCTTTCGGTGATTGCGGAGCCACAGTAAAATTTTTAATCGAACGCTTGATTTTGATTTCTCGTAGGTCTAAAAGGTTGATATATTTGCAGTTGCAGCTCGCAGTTGACTGAGCAGGAAGTGAAGCAAGTGCATCATTCCGGTTGGTTCAGGTCCAGAGCTCAGTTCCAGTTCCAGTATCAAGAATTCAGTTCAATATTGAATCAATTGCGGGGCGTTCGTAGAGTCAATTTTTCTTCAAAGAAGATCGATTCCGTCATCCAGCTGCTGGTCGTTTGCATTGAAGCAAAATACAACGAAAAGTGAACAATGACGGAGAACATTATACATAATCAGCCCTTTTTATGGCTCCAAATCTTATCTAAAGAACTATTCGAATTACCTATCTGTTGACGTAACCATATGCAAATCGGAAGTGAATACAATTATTAGGTTAATTCAATATTGGGCGCCTATTCTAAAATTTATCACATAGTTGAGTTATAAGTTTTTGATCGCGAATATCTCTTGTTTTATTCAACGTATCTACATAATATTTTCTCTTAGTCATCGGAGATATGATTAGTATTTTGGAATATAATTTTCAGTAGTATGACACGACTACAAATAACTCGAAAAGAAAAAATCTCTAATTTATTTGATAAGAAAAGAAGATAAAAATTTGATGCTACATTCATTGCTTAGTTGACTCATTCAGCTCAGACCAGAATCCAAGTCCTGAATTCAATTCTAGAGTTCAGTTCTAAAATTTTGTTTTAGAATCCAAGACCAGATTTTTTTTTGGTTTCCTAAATCCAGGTCTGAAATTTAATATCTCGTCCAGAATCCAGAGACAGAATCGAGTTCCAGAACTCTGGAACTGAAATCGCTTTTCAGAACTTGATTCCAAGCCAGGGTCTTGACTCTAGATCTAGGAAATTGTTCAGAATTCAGTTCAAAAATTCCTAACCGGAATTTAGATTTAGAATTCTGAAACTGAGTTCTGAACCTGAAGTTGAGGTACCTCAGACAAAAACTCAGGACCGGAATTTCGATCCAAAATTCAGTAGTAATTCCAGAATTCAGTTCTTAAATGTATTCCGGAATCCAGGTTAATATTTCAGTTCCACAATGCTGATCTAGATTTCGGTTCCAAAATTCAGTTTCACAATTCTATAAATTTAACTGAACTCAGGATTCTGAGGATTTTTTAACTAAATTCCGTTTGAGTTTCGGAACTGAATTCTAGATCCGAATTTGAAAACTAAATCCTGTACCGGAATTCTGCTGCAGACCAGCAGCCTGATCTAGAGTTCGGTGTTCAGTTCCGAACCAGAATCCTTGTCTTGAATTCAGTTCCAGAACACAGATTCATTGATCAGCTCAACAATCCGTATCTAGAATGCAGTTCTAGAATTCTGTTTCAGAGTTCAGTTCCCGAGCTCAGTTGCAGAATTCATTTTTAGAATTCAAAACCAGCTTGAGGATTTTCAGAATTCAAAACCAGCTTGAGTTTTAAAACTAGTTTTTAGAACTGAATTCCGCTCCTTAAATCAGGTACGAAATTCAGTTATAACATTAAATTTGAAAGCTGTATACTGTAAATGAGTTCAGTTCCAGAATTATAGAACTAAATGAACTGAGAACTATTTTCATGAACATGAATTCCGAACCTGAATTTCGACACTGAATTCAGAGCCAGTCCCAGATTCCGAATTTAGTACAGTTCCAGTTCCTGAATGCACAGAATTCAGGTTTTGGTGTGGATTATCTATTTTTGGAAGTATAAAAGAAGCATTTCAGTTATATTCGTATTCACGTCTTCGAGTTATGTCTCTGACATTACCAACCCGCAATTTTTTTTAAAATAATTTCTGATTCATAAATCCTACTCATAAAAAAAATTATTCTCGATTTGTCCAAAATATGGTATGCGAATTTGAGAAAATAGAGATGTTTATTTTATGTGCATCCGTATATTCACTATAGTAGCATAATATAGCGTAAAACGTAAAAGAGCAGTGTGAATCATATGACAAATAACTTTGAGCAGTGCTCTTCTATTTTATTTCTTTGGCATGCAAACTAACTTCCTTTCTTTAAAGCTCACACTAGCTCTGTTTACTCTTTTTCCGACGCTGTGATTGTCCTTTGAAAATCATGGATATCAAACAAATTATTTTTACTAACAGACCAAGAATCAATCCGCATCCGGCGGCAATGAGAACATATACGTCAAGATTGTTATACTCGATAAAGTTAAGATGCTGGGCAGAGGATTTCAAGTGTTCTGCACCATCATGGCGGAGAACATAGTTCACCCAGTATTTCGCCATGTCCATTGCAGGCAGCGGTTGATCGCGCAGTCGTTTTGAAATGGTCTGCACATTCTTCGTATATCTGTAAACATAGAAGGTGTTGATACTGTAATTATATTCGAGATTCGAATCGGTAGGTATTTACTTGACATTATTAAGCACCTCGTTTAGTGCATAATTGAACGATTGCTCGGTTAGGTTTCCCAGACTAACTCCTACGCCCCAACCGGCCAATTCGGCGCGAGCCATATTCAAAAGTTGATCTCCAAAGACTGGTATTCCAACGACGGGCTTTCCATGGTGAATCGACTCGGTGCAACTCAGTAGTCCACCGTGGGTTATAAATAGTTTTACGTTGGGGTGAGCCAAAATGTCGTCCTGTGGAAGCCACTTGCCCAGTAGATACTTGTTTTTGTCCAGCAACAGAGATTCGTCATCCCATTTCCAGATTACGGTTTGCTTAAGTTTTGATAGCGAGTTCAAAATAGCATCACGCTTCTCGGGATCCAGTTTAGATGGTTTGATATTCGAGCCCAAGGAAAAGTAGATTACACCGTGCGTAGAGTTTTCAATAAAGTTAAGAATGTTCTGAAGAAACGTAGACGTTTTTTTTTTCTAGTCTTAAAAGAATGTGATCAAATCTTACCGACGGTAATGGGTTGACCTTACGATTCACGTGGAATCCTCCGATCTCGATCATATTCGGAACATATGGACGTGGAAAACTCAGACTGAAGTGACTGTTAACCAGTATCACCGATACCGCGTGCTTCTTCATTTCTTCCAATGACCTCTTGGCATTTGGGAATGCTTCTCGATACAGCTGATCTTGGACTGGATCGATCAATATGGACATCAAAGTGTCATCCAAAACGTTGAAAAGAACGTTAGCAAACCTTTGCCAGAAGCTCATACGATCGGTAAAGCTCAGATGCACGTGTGGCACGTACGATAAAGGCTGTGGAGTTCCAACCAATATGTTGATCCAGTTCACTACACCATGGGTGGTAAGTCCGATAACCGGACAGTTGAAGTGTTCCGCAAATCCGAGCAGAGCGTGATCAAAGAAGATTTCCAATATCAACAAATCGAATTTCTGATCGGATTGTAGTAGTTTCTGCACTTCCGGCGAATGGAGAGTGGTATTGGATAAATTATTTATAACTGTGTACATTTCGATCATTTTTTGAATCGGACTTTTTGCGGTATCTTTGAATACTTTATCAAGCCAATCTGTTTAGAGAAAGTTACTTATTTTAATGAACTCAAAACTATTTTTGTACTTACCATCGAAGAATTCCTTGTCGATTTCAATTTCGATGTGATGATAATTGGTGGGCGGTTTCGATAGTTTAAACGGGCTCATGTCAGTGATCTGAAGAAGTTTATCCTAGTTCCATTATTTGTCTCACGATCATATAACTGATGTCTTACCTCATGTCCGTCCAGTGCCAGTTCCTTCAGCAACGAAGAACCGAGTATCCAATGTGACTTTGAAGGGGTAGGAAAAACTCCTAAAATTTTTGCTGTTTCGGCGGATTCCCATCCGAAAACAAACATTAACAAAATAGCACATACCAAAATATTCATTGTATCAGAACTGCTTGAGGAACACTGATCTCATCGTCCGCTAATCAAAAAATCTTAAATGAATGACTTTTATTTTTATCTCTCTCTCTACCTAAGTGAGTTGCTAACTCGCGTGATACTGATAAGTTTATGCCTGTTCATTCGGCTTCCTCGTTCAAGCATATTTGGACAGTCAGTCGACAAAAATCGTAGGTTGGTATTTGTTGTGGAGGGATGAAATTGAAATAGTAGTATCTCGTATCTAACTATCACGTTGTCTACCGTACTAAAAATTAAAACCGCAATCATTATCATTTAATCAAATGCGCTAGTATGCTGAAAACGTTCTTGGTACGATACTCGGTAATAATGTTCGTAGAATACGGAGCAATACTATTTATACAAATGGCAAAAAAAAATTATTTGGTCGATTACGTCACTTGTACGCCTATATCTCCGAAACTTTAAATGTCAGGCATATAAATTTCGAAATCGACTCACCGCCTAATTTTAGCCTCGAACGAGCCTAAAATTATTGATATCGGTCAATCCATATACAAGAAAATTGAACGGTAATGAGTTTTGAAGTTCACGTCACTTATTCCATTATATCACCGGAATAATATCTGAAAGTCACTTGCACGTCAAACCTGAACTAATAGTAGTTTCCAAACTTTTACAACAAATCTCTTAGAATTTATGACATTCACTCTGAATGCAACGGACGCTGGCAACTACGTAGAAACTCTTTACACTGACTTTAGCAAAGCTCTTCTACACTTCTACACAAACTACAAAAATATGGCATAGAACATAGCCCTCTGGAATTGCTCAAATCATACTTAACGAATCGTGTACAGGTAGTCCGCTTCCAAAACATACTATCTGAACAAATTAATGTAACTTCTGGCGTACCTCAGGGTTCTCACTTTTCATTTTACATATAAACGACATTTCCTTCATACTCAACAATCTGAAAGTGCTTATATATGCAGACGACATGAAACTCTTCATGGAAATTAAAAATATCAACGACGCTGTAAAATTCAGAACGAAATCAATCTATTCCACATTTGGTGCTGCAAAAGTCTACTCCAACTCAATGTAAAAAAATGTAACTCAATAACTTTCAGCAGGAGAATGAAACTATATCTATAAACATACATCTAGGAAACCAACTTGTAGAAAAATTCTATATTGTATTCTATAAATAAATTTCAAACGAGCCTAAGTTTGTTGAAAGCGATTCGCCATCTTCGAGAAAATGAACCGGGTAGAAATTAAGCGCGTTTTGTCGGTTACGTAACTTATACCATTTTGTTGCCGGGATCAGAAGTGACAGTCATTTGATCTTCGAACTTCATGAATGGCTTAATAGTAGATTTAAAAAAAGACTAAGTTTGTTAAAATCGCCTCAGCCATCTTCGAGAAAATCGAGTGATAAAAAAATCGTTTGAAGGTGCACACACATACATACACGCAGTGATATTTTCCTATCTCGTCGACATGTCTAAAATCTTATAGTCACCAATGAACGAAAAAACCTAGATAGCCTTTAATTTAAATCTAAGGTTGTTAAAACGGGATTTTATTGTTAAGAAATATAAGTGAGTTTCATTTTTGCCTTTCTCATAGAGAAAGGTTATTCAATCACTGTGAAAACCGACTTTTGAACCGACACATATTTTTATATATCATTCGACTCAGTTCGTCGAGTACGCAAAATGTCTGTGTTTGTGCGCGAGGGCGCGCGTGTGTGTGTATGTAACGTTTTTTTGCTTTTCTCGGAGATGGCTGAATCGATTTTCACAAACAACTTCAAATGAAAGGTCTTGTGGTCCCATACGAAATTCATGAACATTTATTGGATCCGGCTCCTGGTTCCGGAATTATGGGGTAAAATGGGCAAAAAATTGTGAAAATAAGTGCTCCAACATTTTTCGGAGATGGCTCACCGATTTTCACAAACTTAAATTCAAATGAAAGCTCATTAGGTCCCATACTAAACTCCTTAATTTCATTTTGATGTTACTTCCGGTTCTGGAGTTCTTGGGTAAAATGTGCAAAATAGTGATAATATGTTTTTTAGCTTTTTTCCTAGATGGCGCGACCGATTTTAACAAACTTAAGTTCAAATGAAAGGTCCTGTGGTCCCATATTTTGACAGGTAATACTGCTTATAAAACATGTACAAACTTTGCGTTTTATCCACGGGAAAAATAACACAAGTTGAAAATAAATGTCACTGATGCAGCTCATTTAAACAATATCGAAGTATCCACGCCATCTGGACAAACCCCTCGTAAGATCCAACTCATCAGCCTCTGCCGACCACAAGCTGGAGACTGGATCACCAGATTTGCGGTAATCAGCATATGACTATGCGAACCAAATATCGTTATAAATCAATAAATTGTTCTAGTCTTAACTACTGTTAAGCAGTGATGGAATATCACTAGAGTGATACACCGTTTTGTAAGTATCATGCCTACACTGTGTATGCAGCCAACGAAACCCGCACAAAACGGAAAGCACTCTTCCTCTCAGTGTCGAATAGACAGACTTTCAATGTGTAATTGTGATTAGAGCAGCTGATGCGAGTGAATCACATTCTCTTCGCATGAATCGCTATCACGCGCTCTCGTCAAATTCACGTAAGTGTCCACTGGCGTGTGGCGGTGAGCGAATAGTTCTTGGATTTATTTTTGAATTTATAGAAGGCAGCGCTGGCCTTGCTATGAAAATCTTTTTCGCAGCAAAGAACAACGAAACTTCAACGATAAATTGTTTTTTTTTTTTTTTGCTGAATATGCGTGCCCCACGCTTCTCTTACGCGAACCGTACACCAGAGTGTTCACCGGCATGTACACTTTGGTGAAAATATTTACGTCCACATCAGAGAATTTGAGAGCTCTGCTCTAGAATTTTTGTGTGATTCAGCGCTAGAGGCGAAAGAAAATAAACACGCGCTCGTAAGCTACGTGCACACTTTATATAACAGTGGTCAAGGATGGCTTTTATCGTATCAAAGAACGCTCACTGGCAACTCTTCAACGATTGAATCAGTGCCATCAAAGAGAGACGGATATTTCGCAACAACAAAAACCCGGCATGGCTCATTTAACATAGAATCGACACCAGTGCGAGAGCGAATTTCTCTCGATGACATTTCTGAGAAGCAAAGGTTAGCACGCTGCTGTGGGGATCCTCTCTGAAGCAACAAACGGTCGCTTATTCTCGTTTCGCGATTCGATTCTATACAGGCAGTTGATAATTGCGATAGAATCATTTCTACTATTGCCGCTTATTCTAACTATGTGCATATAACCTTTGTATAATTTGTGTCTATGAAAAAGTATGTTAATGTTCCACACAAGGGTTTTGAAATATTGCAACCTAGTACGAGAATCATCAAGTTGAATCATCGATTCGATTTTCTGCGATAATTGTCAACTTGCGATTCTCTCTTGGGAAATTCCACACAGCATCGATCATTATCAGACTGTAAATTTTTCTTAAGGGCGTGGAATACTCAGAGTATGAAGTGGAGCGAAGAAATGCAGCTAAATTCTCTCACGGTTCATGTATTGAGAGACTCGAGTTCTTGTAGCATCTTCTACCGGATTTAAAATGTTGTATACAATATAGATAGCAATATAGCAGCTTCTGTCAAATTTTCGGCAATCACCAACACTGACAGTGCACAGTGGTCCAGGAAGCAAAATTAGCAGGAAACAATTGTTTACGCTTTTATTATTGGCCTCAGAGATTTGAAGTCTTCGGCACATTAGTTCCACTTAATAAACTGGGTGTTTCGGCCATAGTGGTTTTAGGGTGGTCCTAAAACAAACTATGAATTAAAAAATTATTTCAAAATCTGGATGAGATAGAACAATGCATCCTTCCACAATAATTTAGAATAATCAATTTAAGGCAACTTTGTCGAAGATATTGGTTGTGTATCTTTAACCGTTTTTAAATTAGAACGGTTAAAATATCCTTAGTTAGGGTGCTTCTTAAAGAAACAGTTTTTATTCAATAACTTTTTCATTTGAATTTTCTCAATAAAGTAATGTTCTAAGAAATTCAGGAGCCTAAAAAGACGCAACTTTTAGTGGAAGAAAATTTTTTTTATACTACCTGGTTCAATAGTTATGTAAGATTTTAACAATAAAATACGCCATAACATAAATAACAACAATAAATAACATAATAGTTTCTAAAAATGGCGCAATCCGTAATATAACAGTTTCTAAAAATGGCGCAATCCGAAAAAAAAAATTTGCTTGCATTTGATAGCTTGTACTTTTTTATATAATATGAGAAAAAATTGGAAAACAGTTATTTTTCTATCTCATTTAAATCAAAATTATTTTTGTACGTTATCATATAGCATGATAGTGAAGAATATTTTATTTGAACAATTTTAACAAGTCATTTAGGGGTTAACCTAAGTTTGTGCTTAGGGCACATAACCGTTTTCACTTTTCCTTACGTTTCGTCTTAGACTCGTCAGTGCAGAACAGTTCAAATTGAACTGCTTAATGCAAACTTAAACAGTTAAACTTGAACCGCTATACAAACGTAAAGTTAATGCTATTTGCAAAACACTTATTAATCAGCCTCCACTTGATCGATCCACCTTGCTCGTTGCGCTCCTCTTCTTCTTGTACCAGTCGGATTAGATTCAAGAATCATTTTCACTGAGCTGTCGTCCGACATCCTTCCCAGCCCATCGTAGACGTCCGATTTTAGCTGTCCGTACGATGGGTGGTCCCCCTAGCAGCTGTTGCAATTCGTGATTCATACGCCGTCTCCACGTTCCGTCTTCCATCTGCACTCCGCCATAGATGGTCCTCAGTATCTTTCTTTCGAAAACACTGAGGGCGCGTTGGTCCTCTGCCAACATAGTCCAGTTCTCGTGGCCATAGAGAAAAACCGGTCTAATAAGCGTTTTGTAAATGGTCAATTTCGTGCGTTGGCGTACTTTTCTCGATCGAAGGGTTTTTCTGAGTCCAAAGTACGCACGATTCCCTGCCAAAATACGTCTCTGTATTTCTCTGCTGGTGTCATTTTCAGCGGTCACCAGTGAGCCCAAATACACAAACTCGATAATCACCTCGATATCGTCGCCGTCTATCAATATTCGTGGTGGGAGGCGTAGTGTTTCTTCTCTAGAGCCTCTTCCTTTCATGTATTTTGTTTTCGACGCATTTATGCCCAGTCCGATACGCATAGCTTCAGCTTTCAGTCCGATGTAGGTTTCCGTCATCTTCTCAAGGTTACGTGTCACAATATCAATATCATCAGCGAAGCCAAAAAGTTGTACGGACATTCGGAAGATCGTGCCACTCGTGTCGATCCTCGCTCTTCGAATCACACATTCCAAGGCAATATTGAACAAGATGCAAGAGAGTCCATCACCTTGCCGTAGTCCTCTCCGAGATTCGAAGGGACGGACGTAGCACATTACTCTATCCATTGTTGCTTTGACCAATCGCGTCAGTTTATCCGGGAAACCGTATTCCTGCATGATATGCCATAGCTGTTCTCGATCGATTGTGTCGTATGCCGCTTTGAAGTCAATGAATAGGTGATGCGTGGGTACGTCGTATTCACGACACTTCTGGAGTACTTGTCTTATCGCAAATATGTGATCCATAGTAGCGCGGGCTCCAGTAAATCCCGCTTGGTACTGCTCTACGAATTCCTTAGCTATTGGTGATAGACGACGGCAAAGGATTTGGGAGAGTACCTTGTAGGCGGCGTTGAGTAATGTGATTGCGCGGTAATTGCAACAATCTAGCTTATCGTCCTTTGTGTAGACGGGACATACCACTCCATCCATCCATTCCTGCGGTAGAATCTCCTCCTCCCAAATCTTAGAAATCATCCAGTGCAGCGCTCTAGCCAGTGCCTCTCCTCCATGTTTGAGCAGCTCGCCTGGTAACTGGTCATTACCCGCGGCTTTGTTGTTCCTCAGCTTGCCGATCTCCTCACTTATCTCCGTCAGATCAGGTGCTGGGAATCTGTCCGTCGGCTCTTATATTCCTCCAGCCGTCTTCAAGAGTCGCCGCGCCAAGCTGCTCTTCCGTTGGTAGCACTTGCTCCAGTTGTTGCGCATATTCCTCTGCAGTACGAACGCTACGTAACTGCTCGAGATTGAATCCCGGCGTTCCTGTGCGACGAATATTGTGCACCGTCGATAGTTTTGAGCGCATACAAACTGCAACAAGGTAGTGGTCAGAATCAATGTTGGCACTGCGGTAAGTGCGGACATTGATGACGTCGGAGAAGAACCACCCGTCGATGAGAACGTGGTCGATTTGATTTTCCGTATGTTGATCAGGTGATCTCCAGGTGGCTTTGTGGATATCTTTGCGGGGGAAGAAGGTGCTTCGAACTACCATTCCTCGGGAGGCTGCAAAGTTCACGCATCGTTGACCGTTGTCGTTTGTTACCTCGTGCAGGCTCTCCAGCCCGATCACAGGCCTGTACATTGCCTCCCGGCCTACCTGAGCATTCATGTCGCCGATGACAAGTTTTACATCCCGCCGTGGACAGCTGTCGTAGGTTCGTTCCAGCTGCGCGTAAAATGCTTCCTTCTCGTCATCGGGTCTCGTCTCATGTGGGCAGTGCACGTTGATGATGCTGTTATTGAAGAAACGGAACTTGATCTTCAATACGCACATTCTATCACTGATTGGCTGTCACCCAATCACGCGCTGGCGCATCTTGCCCAACACTACAAATCCCGTTCCTAGAACGTTGGTTGTGTCACAGCTCTGGTAGAAGGTAGCCGCTCGATGCCCACTTTTCCACACCTTCTGACCCGTCCAACAAAGTTCCTGCAGTGCTACGACATCGAAGCCGCGGATTAGAAGCTCATCATGCAGCATTCGGTCTTATTCTGGGAAACCAAGCGATTTGCAGTTCCATGTGCCAATCTTCCAATCGTAGTCCTTATTTCGTCGCGTAGGTCTTTGCCGATTATTCCGAGTCGTACTTATATCCTGATTATTCGTAACAAGTGTTTTCCGGGCGGCTTGTTAGGCCTGCACCAACCTCCTGTCTCGCCGGAGTGCCATCGTGTCAGCACTGTTTAATCCCACACTGACACAAGGACGGTAATCAGCCGCTCCTAACATGGAGAACAGACGCTGTTTCGAGCCGCCCCAACATGGGGAAAAGACGCTCGGGTAGGCTCGCTCTCTGTAAAGAGGAAGCAAGCCCCCCCTTCCCTGTCATCATACGATCAAGGTCCCACCGGGGTTGGTTACCCGATTTTTCCTATGGTTACTCGCACCCCAGCCGGCACCGCGGGGAGGTAGGGATAGGAGTTACTGGACAAGAGGCTATGAACCACATTGGGGCCTGAATTGCGCATTGTCCAGTCGTTTATCAACCATCAATTATTCAATGAACAGATTTAATGAGCTCTGCGGTCCAGTCGAGTAACCGATGTTCTTGTGATGTAATGTTTCTCAGTTCAAGTCGCCCTGCTGCTATCGATCTTTCGTTTTTTATATAATTCGAATTCAAGACATGTAATTTTCAAATCAAACCATTTTACATGTTCTTGATTAAAAATTTGTATGAAATACGACGCTCCATAAGTGTGTTGAAGTCAATGGGAAATGTTTTGAAGGAGACAATATCAATTTTGATGAATAATCTTGTATTTTTAGTTTTCTGAATAAATTCCGGGAACTTTTTGATCAAGGTAGTATTCTGGTTATTGACTGGTTATACTATTTGATTTTGACATTTGCTCTCCAGTTGCAAAAATGACATGAAAGCAACGGATCAAAACTTTACTCGCGCTTTGCGAAAATCTTCGTACTACTTGCATTGATTGTTGTTTGTTAAATGTAATTTACGCAATAGTCGCGTAAAAAAGTTTTTGCATAACGAGGGATTTTTTAATTTCTACGTATTCAACATGCCTCAGTGAATTGAATTTTTTTCTATGGTTCACCAGGAGCAACACAAAACAGACATCGGCCATCTATCGGCAAAACTAGAAATTAATTTGATGTACGCCTGGTAGAGAATGGTAGTTTCGGGATTGTTTTCAAATGAAGACCCATACTGAGATCATGTAATACTTAAATTTATTTCACAAGACAGCAATTTCGTCTTTCTTTGACATTAGATTATAAAATATGAGAATATGTCTAAGATGGATGACTTTACACTTCTATTTAAAAAAAAATCTAAACATATTATATTGATCAGCCCTAAAAATGAAATAAAACTTATATGTCCTATACTTTTACAATTTTAATGTGACGGCAGTCTATTGTTGAATAAACCTAAAATAAATATGCCAGCCTTTCATTACGGATTGAGTCTTGTAATACTTCGGTAGTAAAAATAAAAATCGTCATCCGTTTTCGATTTCATCAGAGATCATTTCTTGAAAATATCTAAACTTCTAATAAATCAACTGTCAAAAACATTTTCTGAGGCAAAATTCCGGACGAACCATCATTCACCGAACACTGCTCGTAGTTTTATGTATGAGAAAATACTTTTCTCTTTCGTTTACTGTTGTGTATTTTGACAATTTGGGAATAATTGCAACTGTTACAATGAGAAGCTCTCTATTCGTTTTCTGTTTTTTAATTGCAAAAGTTGCGTTATACAGTTCGGCAATTAACTGCCAGTACAGAGCAGAAGACTAGGTTTTAAGTGTCTAATATGAAGAGTTAAAGAACAAACTTTGGAAAATGAACAAAGAAAATTCTCATCGTTGCATGTGCCTTAAAATTGCAAATATTCCTAGTGTTCATTATTTTAGTCCTAGCACTGTTTTACTTATCTATGTAAACCTACTTTCGCTCGATTTCTTTTTCTTTCAAACTTGATAAATGCATGCAGTATTTTAATTAAAAAAAAACATAGTAAAACAAAAACCGGCACCGGATTTACCCTTCGTGGTATGAACTTTGCATTAAAGGCAAACCCACAGTGACTGACCCAGCGGAACCGTTCGCACTGTCCCCGGAGGGAGTTGCGGCCGGGTTGTTGTTGCCGTTGTTGTAGTGCATGTTTCCGAAGGAACTGTTTAACTCGCTGGCTACGCTAAGAATACTGCCGCTGCTGCTCGGTTTTCGGCTCATCATGGGTTGAGCCAGCGATTGAGTGCTATTCTTTGGTATGACTTGGTTTTGCTGATTCAGATCAGCTTCACTGGTCAGCGACGACACCGAGATGGTTCCCGCCGAGTGGTCCATTCTTCGACTTCGCCCTGAACCGTGATGGTGGTGGTGATGATGATGACGATGGGGGTCCTTCGGGGGACGCTTGGATTCACGGCTGGAATAACCGGTGCCGGGACTACTGGCGGCCGTTGTTTCACCGTCCCCGAACTCTAGGTTACTGTCAATGCTTTTTCGGGGCAGACTGAAGTTTTTGTATGACTGAGGATTGGTCGGATGTTGGAGTTGGTGTGATTGAGACTGTGGGTTTTCCTGCATGGAGTGTATGCTCTTACTGCTGCGGCTGGTACCCGAATTGTGGTAGAAGCTTCGATTGCTTTGGGTTTCAAATTGTTCACCTTCCTCCATCTTGCCGTTATTGGAACGGTCCAGCGAGTTGTGATGCTGATGGTGGGAACGCGAGTGATGATGATGGGGTGCTTGCTGGTGAGCTGGTTGTTGGGTCGTTCGTAAAATTTTCTCCCGTTCGAGAGAGTGATGGTGCTTGCGAGGTTGGTGGGACTGATGCGGTTGGGACTGCAGTTGATCTCGGGGATCCATTTGCTGGTTACGGTTAAGCGAATGATGGCTAGACGACGACGAGGGAGTTACTGCGTTCAGGTTCCCCTGAGAGGACATTCGTTGATTGTTTACGCTTAAGACGGATCCTTTTCGATTGAAACCTTGTTCGGATTGTTCGTCTGAAAAAAAAAAACACGCTTATCAATAGTCTTACAACGTTCCACCCGATCGATAGCTTACTTCTTTTTTGTGCTTGATACCAAATTTTTAGTCGATGGCCAATTTCTGGGAACGTAGGACGGCGCACGGCTTGCTCATGCCAACATTCGACCATCAGTGAGTACACTGCACTTGGACAAGCTTCGGGACATGGAAGCAACTGTCTGGCTCGGACCATATTGATAACTTCTTGATTGCTATATCCGTAGTATGGTTGCAACCCATAGCTGTAGATTTCCCAGAGGACAACTCCGTACGACCAAACATCACTTTCGGTTGTAAACTTACCATACAAAATGGACTCGGATGGCATCCAACGAACTGGCAACAAAGATTTCGATTGGACACTGGAAGATAATAAGATTAAGCTATTGTTCCTATACAAGAAGTGAACACACCTACCGATAGTAATCGGAACTGTAGATGTCACGAGACAAACCGAAATCAGATATTTTAACCGTTAAATGATCACCAACTAAACAATTTCTAGCTGCCAGATCTCGGTGAACGTAATGGTGGCTAGCCAAATATTCCATCCCATCGCAGATTTGCTGAGCAATCAACAAAAATTGCAATTGGCTCAATTGTTTGCCTTCGTTCGGAGAGTTTGCGATCAAAAACTCATGCAGATCGCCTTGAGCCATGTATTCGAAAAGCATGCAGAGAGGTTCCTCCTTGAGTACCACCCCCAGGATGCACACGATGTTGTCATGCCTTAGATCGGAGATCAGTTCTATTTCCCTCTTAAAATCAGCTTGTGTCTTGGCACTCGCATTTTCCTTCAGTGCTTTGACGGCTACGAAGATCTTTTCCCCGTCCTTCTGTGTCAGTTCACCTTTGTAAACTTTACCGAAGGCACCCTCGCCGAGCTCTTCCACAAATTGTACATCCTGCAAGGTATACTGTGGAACCCGTGCGATACCATTGTTACGAGACTGGGAAGATTGACCTTGATTTCCAGGCTGACCACTGGTCAAACCTTGAATACCACCATTCTCGGAGTTTCTGTTGACCACTCCAGCGGAATTCTGATTCGCCATCAGAGACGTCATTTCTATGGGCGAGTTGTGTCGGGAGTTTCCGTAAATATTTTTATCCGCGTTCGGTAAATTTATCTGTAATTTAAATACCATCAAATAAATTCTAACCGAATGAGCACGACCGTAAACTTACGTTTTGAATATTAGATACGCCATGCTTTCTGTACTTTTTACAGCATACGATTGAGATCACTACGATCAATGTTGTAATGAAAGCTACAAAACTCACGATGAGATAGAGCCACATGCGTTCCGAGCACTTTTGAATTTCACAAAACTCTATCGTTTTCTTGAGATCTACAAAACACCACGGCGACGCTTGCTCACCGCCAGGATTCCTGTCCGAAGGAAAATTAGTTAGCGAAATGGAAATATATCCAACACAGACTACATTTTACCTGCAATAATTATGACCAGCAAGTTCGGGGTAGTTCGAAATTTCCCTCATCAGTTTGGACCATCGCATGCAGGACTTTCCAGTGTTTGATCTATCCAATATTCCTCTGTATGAGTAACCTGTTTCCCAGTAACAATCATCGTCCGGAATAATGTCCATTTTGATACCCAGCTTCATACATTCCATATCACCGGAACTTCCGAGACCACCAATGCCGTTCAGAATCGTTCCATCGACCGAGTTCTGTAACGGTAGATCATCGCACTCTTCCAGTGGCAGTTTCTGTCCGATCGTCGGATGTCGCTTGGCAATGGCATACTCCTTTTGGCACAACTCGTTCTCCAGCAGTTCACAATCATTCCGGCAAATTCGTCTCAAGTTTTCCGTATTCCGCGTCGGAGGATAGTTCTTTTTGCTGTTCGTATTGCCCGAGTAGGAAGAGTAGTATCCGTCATCGCTTCCGAAGGTATTCTGCTGGAGAAAATGGCGAGCCTTTTCATCTGCCGATCGCCGTCTTCTGGCGTTATCGCTCAAAGAGTTCTCCGTTACGATTTCTCCACCGAACTCATTGACGCTGAAAGTAGGTGTAACACCACCACTAAAGTACACTTTCAGTCGTTCGGTGGTAGTCATTATGGTCGAACTGGTTGCCACTTTCTGGGTCGCTTTGCGATTGTTCTTTTTCTCGTGCGATTTGAACTTCGATCTACCGTAACCATTGCCACGTCGCGCGGTTTCTGCTGCTGCTTTATTGGCAAAGTACTGATGATTGGTTTTCTCCGGAGTGCGACACACCGGCAAAATACTGTAACACAAACTCGGCAAAGCATAACCCCGACAGTTGGCGTTCATATCCTTGGACTCCTTGATAACTCCATAAGCAGCTTTAAGGCGTTCTTCCAGTATGTCCATCGTAATATCCGGCGTAATAAAGACAGTCTGATTTTTTAGAAACTCTTCACAGGTAGTCCCGGTGTAAACCTGGCACACGCCCAGTTCGATCCTTTCGTCATCATCGCGGTACAGCAGCTTTTCGTTCTTTTTTCGACGGTTGAACTTTTCCGATGTAGGTGACGGGACCGTCAACCTGGAATGAATGTATGGGAAGTAAATTAGCCTCAGAGTCTCAGGTTTTATTTTTAAAAATGTGGTTTGAGGTATTTCAGAAATCAACAGCAGAAAAAGAGACAGAATCGGGATCGACTTTGTACTCGACTGCAGTCTGGCAAACCATTAATTTTAAAAAGGGCGAATGCATTTATTGCATGCATTTTCTGCTAACTCAAAAACCGTAATTTGATCATGGTGCACCATCGAGCTATTTCTTATATCAACGACGAAAACCTCCAACATTTTCCAGCCAGTTAAAAAAAACTATAAAATGTCATTTAGTGCCATTTTAGCTATGAGTCGATACACACCAAAAGAACATGTTGAAATCTTAGCGCTGTACGTGGAAAACGATCGTTCAATTGTGAAATTTGTGCGGGCCTTTCGTGAAAAGTATGAAAGTCTTTCGGCGCCTACGAACCGGGCTTTTTCAGTGGGGTTATTTAAAAAAATAAAGTTTATTCCAGCATGCTGAAGAACCTTGATGAAATCATAGCTAATATACAAACAGAATGGTAAGTTAATTAGTGATTTCAATTTCCAGGTTTTTTTCCCGGCGCGCGAGATGAAAATTTCCGGTTTTTGAACAGACCTGAATAGCCTATATTCAGTATTTTTCAAAATATTTCTCTCATTCAAGCTTTAAGTAGAAATCCCAAGTCCAAAAGAACATCGAGAATTGAGAAAGGAAGTATTTTTCGGGTATCGCCTTGGAACTAAACGTCCAAACGTTCATCTTCTGAACTAACAGTACTACCCAGCTCAATGTATTCCATATTTATTTTGTCTTTTACTTCGCCAGTGACTTTGATGTAACAGAAAAATAAAAATAACTGTTAAAATGTGTTCAACCGATTGACGCTAGCAGTGACGGTAAAAGAACTAATTAGATTTTTTATCGTGACGTCACAAATGAACAAGAATTCATCCTCGACAGTTCAGCGGTACTGTTTACAAACAAGCTTAAATTTAAATCGAGAAACACATCTCACACTTTTATTTAATAAATCTCTGAAACGAACCGTATCGAATCGTTAACAAATGTTCTGAAACTTTATTTAGGCGATATGGACCGTAAACGGTCTCATCCGTTTGTCAACAGACAAAAAAAAATCTGTTTACAAACAGTACTGCTGAACTGTCAAAATGTGTTCATTTGATTGAGGTTTGACAGCTCAGCAGTACTGTTTTTAAACATAGATGTTTTTGTGCTGCCAAGTTCATCAAGTTCATTCAAATCAATTGAAACTGAATGTGGAACACATTGACGATCACCCTACTGCAGTAAACTTCACATTCTGACACACACAATGTTCGTTGACATACCGAACCAGCAGGATTCAGTTCTTCAATAAAATATATCGAATTGGTTCAAGATAGTAGATGAAAGACAAACTAGGTGGCTGAAATATCAATTACAGAATACACATAAATTAATAGTTTCCTCCTTCAGTTTTCATACTTTACTTTACTTAATTTACAGTTCTATTCATTCGAACTTGCTCACTACCAAGAGCGAAGACAATGAAGCAGCTAGACTACTTAGCACTTGAAACTGAGCAAGCAAAACTTCAAATGACTAGGTACGATTATTCAACTGATGACGAATTCTGGGAGCTTCACTTGAAAATGGCAGCAAAAGTCATATGAGTTTGTATCGATATGCTAATGGTCAGTGACCATAAATTTCATTTTCATCTGATATCATTCGATTGAAAATAAAATTTTACCGCACTGGTCATATACCATTCCAATCAGCTCCGGTCTGTGTGAGTGTAAGTGAAAAAATTGTGTATTCAATGTGTGAATTCTATGCAATTGGTCAACATAGCAAAGCAAAGCCTTGATATTAAATTTCTTGTTGTGGAACCTTCTGTTTCAATCGATTCATTGCATGACTAATTCTACGATCGCACTCCTTCCAGTTCAACATAATTCTTTTAGCTTATAGTTCATGTTGCTTGTCAAACAAACTGATCAGTTTCCGGCTTGGAAAATCTAGACAGTGACCATCAAAAGAAAACGGAATGAAACTGTCATCAATAAGTGATGTGTTGATAATTTCATATCGTGATATGAGAAAAACGAACGAAATCTTCAGTGGCTAATGGAGCTCCGGTTAGTTCAAGACCAAATAAACTCATTTCCGTTATGTTGGTTCTTGGTTCCGCAAAAACACCGGAGATCAATAAATTGCGTAATGGAAATGTAATTATTTTTGCATATAAATGACGATGAGAAAGTTATCATTACATCAAATAAAAAAAAAAGAAAATAAAAAGCTTGAATTTTAGCAACTTATGTCTTACATTATTAAACCAGCGCATTTTTTAGGTTTAGCGTATGACGAAAACTCGCTTGCAAGGATCACATAGAAGGAATTTATAATAAATATTATAAGCAAATACCGAAATAATCGATGCAATCTATAATTAAATCAATTCGCTCTTTGTATTGATTGGTAATTTGATATATAAGTTCCTTTCCCCCATTACATATTACAAGTAGGTTTACAATTTTTCCTACAAAAACATAGTAAAATTGCGGAAGCAAATGATGCCCTAATGATAATGACAAAATCATGTACATAATAGGGATGAAAAATCACACCAAACTTCAATCTAAAACATTTAAATTGAATTCATAGTGCATTAAATAACACAAATAAAAAAACAGCACACTTGCCATGCAGTTGCATCGAATTTAACGTTTTAGCCGTCCAACTCAACAAACTTCTTACTAAAACTTCGAACTTGGGGCTCGACGAATGTTACAGTTTACCGTTTCGGAGGTTATATACGATTCCGTTTGTTTGAAAATAGGTAAAACGTAACATTGTTTCGTCTGGGATTTTCACTTCGAAAATGTTGTTGGCTTTACAATACGCTACTGAGTAATTATCGTCAACCACTCATAGCTCAGTTTCAAGTCAAAACATAAACAACCTCAAGCTGGCATAAAAAGTCTAGACGGTTGTTAATACAAGTAATTTGATTAAGCTTGCTTCCCCTACTGCTTGAGACTATCGTCAGAGCTACTACCTCTTGTTGTTTATCTTTGTCGTGATGATTCTAGTTTGGAGCATCTGGTGGTAATTTAGATTATAAACACCAGTCATTCACTTTCAAACTGATTCTTTTGCATCTGTACCTGCACTTTGTGACAAAGTGAACTTGAAACGGTCAAAATTTATACTCTTGCAGTGATGATCAAACGTTTTGGTCTTTATTAGATTTTTTATCGTGACGACACAAATGAACAAGTATTCATCCTTGACAGTTTTGACTGTTTGCAAACAAGCTTAAACAAAAATCGAAGAACACATCTTAAACAATCATTTTTACACTTTGCAACTAGTCACTTTTATTTAATAAATCTCAAAAACAAACCGTATTAAATCGTGAACAAATGTTTCAAAACTTTATTTTGGCGATATGGACCGTAAATGGTTTGATCCAATTTGTCAACAAACTAACAAAAAAATCTCTGTTTACAAACAGTACTGCTGAACTGTCAAAATGTTTTAATCCGATTGAAGTTAGCAGTGACGGTAAAAAATCTAAATTATCTAGTCTTATGGAATATGTTTGTATCTTGTTTCTGAAATCATACAATTGGATTTCACGATGTTGTATATTTTTCGATCATTTCATCAGTGCAGATTAAATAATGATAGTTTTAGTTATTCTTTTCAAATAGTTAGAGAGAAGGTTTTCTAATGTCGTTTTTGCTTGAGAAAAGTGAAACTGCCCCAGTTGCATCAAACACTTTTTACTAAACTGTGTTGATTTCGCACTTAGCAACGGGGGGTTGGAGCAAACCTGATATAAAAACCAGGTTCGAAATTGCCTCGATTTTCAGTTCAACAACGTTGAAACTAGGTTCAAAACTGGCTTCAAACAAATGGTTTGACAGCAGTTAGAGTGAAAACTGGGTTAGGTTTGGCATCAAGCGAAAACGACTTAAGAGTATGGTAATAATCGAAAGATAATGTGCAACAAAGAGAATCTGTCATTTGCACATAGAATCTAATCTATTGTTCGAAATATGGCATGCTTTTCCGTTTTATAGTTGATGTGATCTAGTAACCACATAATTTGTATCTGTTTTGATTTCATTATATTCAAAAATTGTTCTTAGTTATCTGACCGCTTTCTGTTTTTCGTTTGTTTTCCCTTCCTCTATAGAAAGGGAATAGAATTTCTGTATAAACCGACTTTTAATCGGAGCTCCAGAGACTCCTAGTGTTATATACCACATGACTCAGCTCGACGAGATCGAAAAATGTATGTGGGTTAGTGTGGTCCTTTTAAAAGATTTTCTCCGCTCAATTTTATTGAAGATGGCTGAGCCGATTTCAACAAGCTTAGACTCGTCTAAAAGTTACTATTGGGTTGTTAATCAAATTCGTAGATCATAGTGGCTGTCACTTCCGATTCCTGAGATATGATGGTATAAGTGACGTAACCGACAAAACATATTTTTTGTCTCCGCTCAATTTTCTCGAAAATGACTCAACCGATTATAACAAAATTAGGCTCGTTTGAAAGCTACTATTGGGTTGTGAATCAAGTTTGCAGATCATCGCGTGTTTAGAGTTAAAATTACAATTTCGAATTATTTCCTCACTTTTATCAGATTGTTCCAAACTTAGGTTCAAATTAAAGTTTTCATTCCTATGCAAACCTTCAAAATTTCATCCGGATGCGAATACCGGTTCCGGAATTATAGGATAAAGTGTGTTCAAAATTTGATACCGTCATTTAAAGTGGCGAATCAAAACACGTAAAAGCCTGTTTTAATCCATCTAGTGGTGTAATGATGCTTTTCTCATATCAATCATACTATCTCATACAATACTGTGGTATTCTTCGAAATAATCTTCTTCGATTCTTGAGAAAATAACCGAAATCGGTTTGTTGGGCCGTCTACTGACAAAAACTATAAATTGGAGAAGATTTGAGTTCGATTTAGAATTTTTTGTACGTTTTTTTGCCCTTTTTAGTGACGGTATAAAATGTTTAACACACTTTACCCTATATTTTCGGATATGGCGGTTGGATCCGGATGAAATTCAGTATTTTCGTATGGGACCACAGGACCTTTCATTTGGACCTAAGTTTGTGAAAATCGGTTGCGCCATTTATGAGAAAAGTAAGAACACATATTTTCATTTTTTTTTGCACATTTTACCCAATAACTCCAGATCCGGAAGTTAGATCCAAATGAAATACAGGAATTTAGTATGGAACTTAAACAGCATCCATTTGAATCTAAATCGGTTTAGACAAAAAGTTGGTGCACTTATTTTCACAATTTTTTCACATTTTACCCCATAACTCCGGAACCGGAAGTCGAATCCTAATAAAACTCAGGAATTTTGTATGGGATCACAAGACCTCTCATTTGAATATAAGTTAGAGAAAATCGGTTCGGATATCTACGCGAAAAGTTAGAGCAAAAAATCATTACATACACACACATACATTTAGCTTACTCGACGAACTGAGTCGAATGGTATATGACACTCGGCCCCCCAGGTCTCTGTTCAAAAGTCGGTTTTAACAGTGATGGCATAACCTTTCTATATCAGTCAACAACCAAAGTTTCCGATTTCGGAAGCACCGGAAATAGTTATTATAAAATCTCTCACTTTTCTCAGTGATGGCCGACCGATTTTCACAAACTTAGGTGAAATGCTACCATAATGAATTCCTGAATTTCATCCGGTTCCGGAATTACATGATGAAGATTGTTGAAATATTCATACCGTCACTAAAAGCGGCGAAGTTAAACACGTAAAATAATTTCAAAGCTTGCCTCGCAACTATTCTAATCGGTAGTCAATGTCAGTAGACGGTCAAACAAATTAATGTCGGCTTTTCTGATTTTCGGTTTACGATTAACGACCGCAGATTACGAGTATAGATTCAAAAATGAATCTCAGTCACTTTTCTCGAATTGACTTCGATTATACCGGCTCCCGGATTCCGGTTTCGGAAATACCTGCAATAGTGGAACTCCTTTCGTTTTCGCAGAGATGGCCTAACCGAACTGAGAACTGTTTCACTCTATAGGTTATATTAGTTTATGGGCAAACCTTTTTGGTTTTTAAGAATGAAAGAAAATTATTTTGCGAAAAATCACTCATTTATATATGAGAATATGAGAAAGACATCATTATAGCACTAGGTGGAAATTTGTTTTAGAAAAAAGTTAAAATTCGTATCTGAAATTATCCTAACGAAAAAATGTATGTTTTATTGAGACTTATAAGAGAAAGGCAGCATCACTCCACTAGGTGGACTATGAAGAAGAGGTTTTTTTGTTAGAATGTCATAAAGGTTTTGTATCGTGTACTGAAGAAAAGTGCTTCGAAACCAACTGAATTGTTATTTCTATGTAATGTGAATCACATTTTCTGTTACATTACATCACTTTAAACAGATAACATGATATCTGTACTGTACTGCATATTCTGATGCTTTTATCGTTGATTTCATTGCTGTATTCTTTGTGATGAATGCCGAGTTAAGTTTTCTATGAAACATTGTTTCGGAGGATTATACTGTTAATATCCCATTTCGTTTGGGATTGTGGAATAATCTATGCGCAATGGTAACTATGCTTTAGCTGTCTTTTTGAAGCTATTTTTATAGATATTTTTTTCCACCTAGCGGTAATTTAAAACTGGACAGTGTGTACACAAATCGAAACCCACGCGTATAACGCATCACGAAATCATAAATGGTTGTGATCAATCAAAATAATTTACCCATTGCTCGCAACATCCCGCACATTGGTCTCGCCTAATGTCACCGGCCGATGTAAACAAATTACTACTGCTGCTACAATCCAAGCGATCGCTAACATAATAACTCTCGCTCCGAACCGTTCAGCTCCACTTTGGCGGTCACCTTTCTACGCTAGCACTTCCACCCTCTGCGTAGGGTTCTTTCGCACCACACCGCACCGAGGAAAATTTTTTATTACTCTTTTGTTGCCATAAAACAAGAAGAATTTCCAGAAGATTTCAAGAAGTTCCTCTCACTGCTGCTTTGGTAATACTGCGACTGTTCCGCCTTTCTTCTAACTGTTTTTTATTACCCTCATTCACTTATACTAATGTACGCACTTCGATAGTGCTGCTGCCTAAACAAACCCGCACGAGATGAGACACATTGGTTGGTTGCATTCAGCAGTGTATTAAACGACCATGGGTCGTATGCACCAGTGTAATTAGTTATAATGATTGATATTACTAATGTTCAGAATGAATGAACTTCTCTACTCAAACCAGAGGTTGTTTTTTTTATGAATATTTAATCAACTAAAACAAAGCAGCACATGGTGCATACGAGCCAAAGTCAATACGGCACGAGACTCTGACGGCGGCTGTTACGTTGTACGCCACCCCCGCCAATAAACATTCGGCCAGGCATGCGAGGGCATGTATGTATGTATCTGATTTCTATGCTGCCACCAATACCACTCCACGATGGGTCGTTCCTCCTTTTGCCACTCTCGAGAATGAATGAAAATTGTACAATTTTCAATCGCGAAAACCCGTGTCGTTTCGGCAAATCCCGATACTTTACGCACAACACCGCATATCACACACGAGCAATACACTAGAGTGACACAGTTTTCAATGCGAAATTCATCTTTTACACTTCGGAAACACACTTTTTAGTAGCTGCTTTTGTTTATTGATGCAGCGAGCACGAAGGTGTAGTGAACAGAATGAGTATTGACAAACGACTCCGCAAACGGGCAAACCATGAATGGGAGAGACACTCTCGAATCGGGCTGCTCCCACACAACGACAAAAGAAAAGATTGTATTTATGCGATGGATTATGTTATGCTGCTATGATCAAGAGGGAGACAGGCTACAGAACATAGAGATGAGAGAGATATTGCCGGCATCTGAACTGTGGTAATATGATAAAGATTGCGTAAAAATATTTGATTGTGTACGTTGGTATACTGTGGTAGCGGGGTGCGTTTAGGCGATGCCGTTTTTATTCCTGCTGAAAAGAATGTTTGATTAATGTCATTTTAAGTTTAAATTTGATTTCTTTTTGTCGTTTTAAAGCAGGGATACACTTCCGGTGAAACCCTCAACGAGTGAACACGTCGTATCGTGTTAGTGCGGTGAAAATTCGAGTATTTCGCGAGAAAGAAAGGATTTTCATCCGTACTTCGGTGACTCCACGTTGTCACATAGCGAGGGTTTCACTTGTAGTCCAGTGAAAAGAAAGTCCATTGGACTATAAACGAAAGCTAACTGGCAATATAGCTAAATCGCTGTGCCATCAATCGGCGTCATCTCAAGTGAGGTGACGCCACCAGAAGTGAAGAAGAAGAAGAAGAAAGCAGGGATAGCTGAAGATAAAAAAATCAAGTCGACATCGCGTTTCTAGAGTTCAGCGTGAATATTGCTGATTTTAGGGACCAGCTTCAATATTCAAAAAGCTTTGATTTTAAATTTGAAAAATATTGTATAAAAATGGTGCATTTCTGGTCAGACCAGAATTATTCCTATTTCTACGTAATTGTAGTAAAAAACATTTTACTTTTTTATATGTGATTTCTGGTCAGTCTGTAATTTTCACTTTTTCGGTTTTCAACGATATCAAAATAACTAGAGATTGTGAGATTGCCGTTTCGGATAGTAAATGGCTACCTTTGCCTTCACTTTCTGACGTATCAGAGATTCGGATGATTCGTATTCGTATTATAACACATTATAACACACGTTTTTCTACTTAAACCTAAGTACATGAAAATCGGCCAAACTATCCTTGAGAAAAATAGTTTCAGGAGTATTTAAACACTATTTCCGATGCTTCCGGAATCGGAAATCGGGTTTAATAGGTCGTCTACTCACAAAAAATTTATCAATCAGTTGTATGGGATTTGTACTTGTGTTTCCTGTCGTTTATGAAAAAAAAAACCACATGAAATTGATTCTAGTTCCGAAACCAAACATCAGATCTGGATGAAATGTTCTAGAAATTTTTTAATAATTTTAAGACCTTTTGTTTGAATCTCAGTTTGTGAGAATCGGATCAACCATTACTGAAAAAAGTGAGTGCATATATTTTCCATATTTTCGGAGCATATCACCCTGTATCTCCGGAACCGGAAGTCAGATCAGGATGAAATTCAATAGCAGGCTATGGGACCATAGGAAGTAAAAATCGGCTCGGCATGATTGCATATCCTTTATGTATGAAAAAGGCTAAACACGCCTCTGAAAATGAACTTTTTATACCTATTAGTTTGTAATTCTGGAACCAGAACTGTGTTACAACCGATAGTACTATAAAATAGACATCAATTGAAACGAAAATCTGACTTAAAACCATGATTGATGTAAAATTACATTAAAATTCATTTAGTTTTTCATTGAACAAGACTGTATATTTACAAACCACTTCGTTTTGTAATGTAAATTTCCATTCAATTGCCTGCTCCAAATATGTGCATGAAAATAAATGTAAAATCACAAAATGTTTTTATCTGTGTAACTTCTAACTGTATGGGTAAAATTTACAGAAATTTTCGATAAAACGCAATTACATGTGGAAAATATCGTCAGAATCTGTTTCGCTTGAAAGTATCGTGTGCATGCTCGGTGAGTTTCCGGAAGAAGAACACAGAAAAAAATAATGAATTTTACAGGTGACAGAATGCTACAAACGATACAATTCACAACTACTTGATTTTTCAAATGACGCAATATTCCACTCGCACAAAATTTTACATGCTCTAAGTGTAATTTGCATTCGGCTACCAAGTGCCGCTGTATGGATTTATATTTATCAATTATTCAATGAACAGATATGAGCTCTGCGGTCCAGTCGAGTAACCGATGTGCTGGTGATCTAATGTTTCTCGGTTCAAGTCGCGCTGCTGCTATCGCTCTTTTGTTTTTTATTTCATTCGAAATCAAGACATGTAATCACACAATTTTACATGTTTTTGAATATAAATTTGTATGAAATACGATACTCTATTTATGTGCATATTATAAGATTGTGGGTCAACAAAGGAAGTACTTGGAGTGGCAGATGATCTTTGGGTGCAGTAAATTCATCAAGCCATGCCATGCTTAACGATCGACTAAACGGCTATTTAGATAAAGAAGAACGCCTCCAAAAGCGCTTGCTGCTCTTTATCCTGTCCCACGAAAATTACACTCTGTTCAGGTCGGATCTGGCATCGTGCCGTTAAACGAAACCGGTAGTGAAGTGGTACGAAGCCAACGTCGTTGTTTTTGTATCGGAGTATCTGCCAAACCCGTCAGAACTAATCCCCAAAGAATAGAATTAATCAATTTTTTTATCCAAATATAATACATGATTGAATCAACGAATACATTGAAAAAAACATCAACTCAACTTTTGTTGACATGTAATTAATGGTTAATCTATTTCATCAATAAAATCCACCAATACCAATACAAAATTTTTTTCGCTAGCCAGGATCAGAAATTTGCTTCAAATATATAACTGATATAATTTTTGGTGTAGAAGGGAGTAACTAGTTCAAAACAATCATATTCTAGCTTGATATTAACATAAATCATATTTAAAAATCAACTGAATGTTTTGTTATTTTGAACAAGCTCCATTTCTGTGCGTGTATATGTAGAATTTTTTTAACATCAACGATTGGAACGCTTCTCACACGGTTCCTAAAAGTATAAAACTCACATTTTATTCTCATGCCGATTTAATAACACATGAACAAAGAAATTTATTAGTTAAGTTATTAAACTGTGATATTAGCCTACACCAAAAACAAACAAAAAATGGCGTGATGGGAGTGTCGCACCCAAAACAGTGGCGATCGCGGCGACATCCGTAAGGGTGAAGCCAGAGTGAAATAAAGAAATTGGATTATCGTATCAATAACGAAATATATGTAATAACTTATTTTGATGCTAAACAGATATTGTATAATTTCTTGATTTCTTCAATGAAATATCAATAAAATATAAAGCATCACTATGACACCATAGAAACATCAAGACAAGATATGATGATAAAATTTGTTATTATTTTTATCTTTGTTTGTTATTTACATCTACTCGGATTGTTGTTTTCATACCGGAGAAGACAATCCGCCAAACTCGTCAGAACTTAGCCCTAAAGCACCATTCTGGGTGATTATGAACAGAAAGATTCGGAAAACGGGAAATGTTTTAACAAACGATAAGGATTTGAAGAAAGAGTAGACGAAAGTGTACACAGAAAGAAATAATGAAATTTACACGAGATGTAAATCAATAGTAACATGGAATGGACATGGGTTGAATCGAAATTTTGATTGAAAACCTTCATCGATGCAAAACTAAATTGAATTGCATTGAATTTTCAATGAATATAACTGTATCTTTCAATTAACGCTTATTTTGCGATTAAATTGTATTGAAACGTACAGAATTGTGAGGTAATTTTATGTTTAATTACCTGCTCCAAATATGTGCATGAAAATAGATGTAAATTCACAAAATATTTTTATCTGTGTATAAGAAATGTGGCGCAAGAGTGATGTAGGATTTCATGGGTGGCGTTAAGTTCAAGGTGCGGGCTTTTCGTTTAGGAGAGTTTAGAATCAACTTATATGAAGTTTCTAAAATATCCCGATTAAAAAATTAATTCCGTTAAAAGTTCGTCGATAAACATAATTGAGTTACAAGTAAATATTGTCAATGCCGTAATAATCTAGTAAAGTAACGCACAAAGAGAAACATTCATTTTTCCATTGAACCATTTATGAGGGATCAATCCGGACAAATCGCCTTAAACTTTGTCTGAATTTTGGCCAGATTTAGCTGTTTTAGAAAAGTTTATCGGGGATAGTTAATAAACTTAAAAAACAAACAATTAGACTATGCGTCTAATAATCATTGCTCGAATAGTTGAAAAATTTGAAAGATAAAATAATTTTTACCAAAATCATTTTTCACGTCACTATTTTTTACCTGGAGCTGTTAGTGGAATGTATTCAACAGTTTCACTTTTTCTGTACCATTTAATTCCACTATTTCACTGTCACGTTATTACACTTTCACAAAGTCACTATACTTTAATGAAGCATAACAAACGTTACAATACAGATACGCGTATTTCGGAATGTTACTTACATCCTTCTTCAGTGTATCGGTTATAAAACCGATTGGTTATAAAACCGATACACTGAAGAAGGATGTAAGTAACATTCCGAAATACGCGTATCTGTATTGTAACGTTTGTTATGCTTCATTAAAGTATAGTGACTTTGTGAAAGTGTAATAACGTGACAGTGAAATAGTGGAATTAAATGGTACAGAAAAAGTGAAACTGTTGATTTTTCACGTATTCGCGATCCTATTTTCTGGCTATTCCTAATGGTTTGTGGTAAACTTTACGGTTTAACAGTGATATGTTATGTTTATATTGATTTATTTATAACCTTCTTGCATTATCTTGGCGTATGTTCCAACCCCGACCTGGAAGGATTCGTAGTGTCAGTAAAATCGTAGCACCAGTCATGCAATGGTTCTGTACAGTCTGAATCGGCTGCGAAGTCTGTTGAAACAGAAGGTCAAATTCTACTATAGGAATGTAATACCAAGGCTTTTTTACATTATTTTGAGATAGGATTGCCTTACCAGCAGTAATCTGTAAGAACATAGTCTTACGTCAATTTCGCTAGAAACTTACCTGTTGTGTGTGATATTAAACAACATGAAAATCATCCAATATTAGACTTCGGAACTTATCATATGTGAAAAAATATCTAACGACAGATAATAGATATACAGGTTCGAACAAAAATGTTAACCTGGTATATGTTGAAAATAGGTTACTCAGTATTGACAACAATGTTATTTTGTACACGCAGTAAAAAATATTGTAAAAGTAAGTAAATTTTGGTTTCACCCTACGATTAAATGTGACAAAAGGAAATTTAGTTTAATATAGCAAATATTGTTGCTTGAAACTACAACACTAGATGTTTGATTTTTCGCAGCAGAATAATCTATTACATTAAATATTTTTATCAAACAAACAAATATTTTACTTGTGCGTTTCTGTCAATTTCTTGACAAACAATTTCATAGTAAATTTAATTTATAAAATCAGTTTAAAATAAACTAACTATAGATAAATGTGATATTTATATTAATCTGAACTTATAAATTTGGCAGTAAATTTATAAATGATAAGACATAAACCTAAAATGATTAGTATTTCAACATACGCTTTTGTTTGTATTAAAAAAATATTTATTTCAAACTAAATTTCAAGGTCATTTTTTAAACTAAATTATTTCGATTTTTATCTATTTTCAAATAGTTCAATGCTTTCAGCAGCAGTTGAGCCCTTTTGTCGTCGCCACAATCAAACTCCTGGAATATTAATTATTATTGTATCCAACGAATCGTGGTCCATTTGTCCGGTCAAAATAGAGATACTGCATCGATTATTTTCAGTAAGAAACCTGTTATGTAATGTTAAGGAGGTTTAGTAATATTTTAAATTATTCATACATACACTTGAATTGCTGAAAAGCTCCAAAGAAAAGAAAGAAACACATAAATTTTCCTTCTAAAACACGCGCAAACTTTTTTAATTATCCACAAGAGGAAAAAACTCTGTGGTTTATAAGGAATAAAACTGATACGGTTCATTCAAACAAAAAAACAAAACATATAACAAGATCATAGATAAAATTAATCAATTTTTTTATCCAAATTTAATACATGATTAAATCAACAAATACATTGCCACAACCATCAACTCAACTTTTGTAGACGTGTAGTTATTGGTTAATCTATTTCATCAATAAAATACACCAATAATACTAATTTTTTTTCGCTATCCAGGATCAGAAATTTGCTTCAAATATATAATTGATAATTTTGAACAAGCTCCATCGCTGTGCGTGTATATGTAGAATTTTTTTAACTTCAACGATTGGAACGCTTCTCACACGGTATAAAACTCAAAAGTATAAAACTCACATTTTATTCTCATGCCGATTTAATAACACATGAACAAAGAAATATTAAACTGTGATATTAGCCTACACCAAAAACAAACAAAAAATGGCGTGATGGGAGTGTTGCACCCAAAACAGTGGCGATCGCGACGACATCCCAAGCCAGAGCCAGAGTGGGCGCGACACGCGACGTGATGCGTAACGCGAAAGTTTTCCAATGATAGCGAGTGTCAAAGTGATAGTAGTAACAAAACAATATAATTTAATTATATTCCTATTTAATGAAAAGAAAATTCTGATCAGAATGAATCTTGACTGAATCCACTCTTATTTAAGTCATCTACCTACATGCTGTAGTGTTAATCGCCTGCAGCTCTATCCGAAGTTGTAGCTTTTTTTGCAGAATGCAAATCTTTCTCACGCAACAATGTTTTTTTCTGCAGTAGTTTCAACTTTCGAAATTCTATTTCCAGAAGTAGTGCCGATTGGAAGCCAACTTCTTAACATTTTCAATTAAAAATTTATGGAAAATGTATAAACTCTTTCCATCGACATAACTCGAAATTTTCTCAAAACTCATTTAATGCACTTTCATTGACTGTACATGTCAGTAATTTCTAATGTTTTCAAATCTCCAACACTTGCGCATTCCGTTAAAACTGCTCCGATTAGTGCTTTGATACCAATAAAATTATCTTCTTTCGTCATTCTCAGTAGGCCTCGCCAAAACTGGACGCGATAAAAATTGTTCTGTCAAGTTTTTCTGTGAAATTTCACGACAGAAAAAAAAATCAAGAACCGTGGAACAGCCTGTGTTTGGATATCGGCACAGTATCAACTTGGACGTGTTGCTGAAGCAGCAAGCAGAGCAGAGACGTCTAGCGTTGATTTTTCCGGATTCGATTGGATCGTTACCTCTTCGGAACATTGCTGTTATCGTTCCTGATCATTTGGATGAGAGTTAACAAAGCTAACTCACCGTGACTGGAAGACGTATCAAATTCAATTTAGTGTATCTTTAATTAAGTATTCTTTGTTTCCTTATTTTTGTGTTATCTTCAAGTTTAGTATTTGTTCTTTACTTTCATTTTATTAATTTCACGTGAATTACTTTCATTTTTTTTTTTTTACGTGAATCCATCTAAATCCATGCTGAAATCATTATAATGGATTTAGATTCAATGGAACCGATGGATACTATCAAAAAACCTAGACTTAAAATTTATCCCTCTATATCAACCGGACCATGGGTGGTGTATTTCCGGACCAAAGGAAAACCATTGAACATTTTGAAAATTTCACAAGATCTTACGAAACGATTTTCGGCCGTGACCAAAATTGAAAAAATCAGACCAGATAAATTGAAAGTCGTTGTTTCCAATGTACAACAGGCAAACGACATTGTTAGATGCGAGCTGTTTGTTCCACTGTACCGCGTATACGTGCCCGCTCATGAAGTGGAAATAGACGGGGTGGTTACGGATTCGACGCTGACATGCGAGGATTTGTTGAATTATGGAACTGGTGGCTTCAGAGATTCTTTACTTCAGAAAGTGAAGATACTCGATTGCAAGCAATTGAGCTCAGTATCAATCACTGAAGACGGAACCAAGTCTTATCTCCCGTCAGCGTCGTTTCGAGTAACTTTCGCCGGGTCCGCTTTACCTAACTTCGTCCTCTTGGACAGGGTTCGTCTTCCTGTTCGTCTATTTGTGCCACGTGTTATGAACTGCATAAAATGCAAACAATTAGGTCACACCGCTTCTCACTGTGGTAATAAAGATAGGTGTGGTAAATGTGGAGAAAATCATGAGGACGAATCGTGCAGTAGAAATTCTGAAAAATGTGTCTACTGTGGGAATACTCCTCATGATATCTCTTCATGTCCAACATATAAATCACGCGCAGATAAACTGAAAAAGTCTCTTAAAGAGCGTTCCAAGCGTTCATATGCTGAAATGCTAGAGAAAGCTACACCACCGACCAATACTAATCTCTTTACTTGCTTGTCAGCTGACGAATGTGAGTCTGACGATCCCCAAGAAGGTACATCTTCTACTGTGCCTAGAAGTTTTAGGAAGCGAAAAAATATTTCGTCCAACAAACTTCCTTGTAAAGGCCCGAAGATATCTTCTCAGGGACCATCAAATACAACATCTAAACTTAGTGCTCCAAAAAAATCAAAGCAAATTGCTCCAGGTCTAGGAAATCTTAGATCCGACAAGGAGTAACCAGCACTTCCTGGAACATCAAAACCCCTCAGTGTTCCACGAGATCAGTCAGAGAATCAGACCAGTGCTGGGTTTATAAAATTTTCCGACATCGTGGAGTGGATCCTATCTACTTTCAACATGCCTGATCCTTTTAAAAGCTTTGTGATAGCTATTATACCCACAGTTGAATCATTTTTGAAGCAGTTGACTGCAAAATGGCCCCTCCTTTCAGCGATCATATCCTTCAATGGCTAAATCATTGAAAGAGATTAAGGATTTGATCACTGTTCTACAGTGGAATTGCAGAAGTATCATTCCTAAAATAGATTCTTTTAAATTCTTAATAAACAACTTACAATGTGACGCATTTGCTTTATGTGAATCATGGTTAACTTCTGAAATACCCCTCAACTTCCACGATTTTAACATTATTCGCTGGGATCGAGAAACCCCGTACGGAGGAGTACTTTTAGGGATCAAAAAGTGCTATTCCTTCCATCGTATTAACCTCCCCTCGATACCAGATATTGAAGTTGTCGCATGTCAAGTCACAATGAAAGGCAAAGACCTTTGCATTGCTTCCGTCTACATTCCCCCAAGAGCCTCGATTGGGCACCGACGGTTTTGCGATCTCATAACTCTCCTTCCTGCACCAACGTTAGTTTTAGGAGACTTTAACTCTCATGGTACGGGATGGGGCTGTCTTCATGATGATAACAGATCAACTTTGATCTATGATCTTTGCGATAACTTCAATATGACCATTTTGAATACGGGAGAAATGACACGGATTCCTGCACCACCAGCGAGACCAAGTGCACTGGATCTTTCCATTTGTTCGACATCGCTAAGGTTGGATTGCAAGTGGAAGGTAATCCCTGATCCCCACGGTAGCGATCATTTGCCGATCGTAATTTCAATCACTAGCGGATTGAGATCATTGGAGACAATCAATGTTTCGTATGACCTCACACGAAATATTGATTGGAAATACTACGCAAATTCGATATCTGAGAAACTAGCTACAACACAAGAACTTCCTCCGGAGGAAGAGTACACATTTCTGGCTGACTTGATTCTCGATACCGCGATTCAATCTCAGACCAAACGTGTACCCGGCGCGAAAACTTACATCCATCCTCCCAACCCGTGGTGGGACAAAGAGTGCTCAGAGCTGAAAGTAGAAAAAACTTCAGCTTTCATCGCGTTTAGAAAAAATGGAACACCAGATAACTATCGAAAATACGCGTCGTTAGATTTTAAAATGAAAAGCATAATTAAAGCTAAGAAACGCGGTTATTGGCGTCGGTTCGTAGAGGGATTGTCGAGAGAAACATCAATGAGCACTCTTTGGAATACGGCCCGACGAATGCGCAACCATAATACCACGAACGAAAATGAGGAATATTCTCACCGCTGGATATTCGATTTCGCTAAAAAAGTATGTCCTGACTCTGTTCCGGAGCTGAAGATCACCCACGTCACGTCATCAAACAGGAACGACACATCGTTTTCAATGGTAGAGTTCTCACTTGCGCTCCTGTCATGTAACAATAAAGCACCGGGGCTAGACAGAATCAAATTCAACTTGTTGAAGAATCTGCCTGACACCGCCAAAAGACGCTTGCTGAATTTATTCAACGAGTTCATAGAGGGTAATATTGTACCACACGACTGGAGACAAGTGAGAGTGATCGCCATTCAAAAACCAGGGAAACCAGCCTCCGATCACAATTCGTATAGGCCGATTGCTATGCTTTCCTGTATCCGAAAATTGTTCGAAAAAATGATTCTATTTCGCCTAGACAATTGGGCCGAGACTAATGGTTTGCTTTCAGATACACAATTTGGCTTCCGCAAGGGGAAAGGAACGAACGATTGTCTTGCGTTGCTCTCAACAGAAATTCAAATGGCATTTACTCGTAAAGAACAAATGGCATCAGTTTTCCTAGATATCAAGGGGGCTTTCGACTCAGTTTCTATAAATATCCTGTCTGAGAAGTTGCATCAACATGGTCTTTCGCCAGTTTTGAATAACTTTTTGTATAATCTATTGTCCGAGAAACACATGTATTTCGCGCATGGTGATTTGTCGACAATACGATTCAGTTACATGGGTCTTCCTCAGGGCTCATGCTTAAGCCCCCTTTTATACAATTTTTACGTGAACAACATTGATGAATGTATCAATACATCTTGCACGCTAAGACAACTTGCCGACGACAGCGTTGTGTCTATTATAGGACCCAAAGCTGCCGATCTTCAAGGACCATTACAAGATACTCTCGACAACTTGTCATCATGGGCTCTTCAGATGGGTATCGAGTTCTCTACGGAGAAAACTGAGTTGGTTGTATTTTCAAGGAAGCGAGAACCAGCACAATTACAGCTTCAACTAAGGGGTGAAACCATAGCTCAGGTCTTCACATTTAAATATCTCGGGGTCTGGTTCGACTCCAAGGGAACCTGGGGATGTCACATTAGGTATCTGAAACAAAAATGCCAGCAGAGAATAAATTTTCTTCGTACAATAACTGGAACTTGGTGGGGAGCTCACCCAGGAGACTTAATAAGGCTGTACAAAACAACGGTACTGTCTGTAATGGAATATGGATGCTTCTGCTTCCGATCCGCCGCGAACACCCATTTCATTAAACTGGAAAGAATTCAGTATCGTTGTTTGCGTATTGCCTTAGGTTGCATGCAGTCGACTCACACGATGAGTCTCGAAGTGCTCGCGGGCGTCTTACCGTTGAAAAATCGATTCTGGGATCTCTCATATCGATTGCTAATCCGATGCGACATCTTGAATCCGATGGTGATTGAAAACTTCGAAAGGCTTATCGAGCTCAATTCTCAGACCCGTTTCATGTCCTTGTACTTTAATTTCATGGCTCAAAATATCAATCCTTCTTCATATATTCCAAACCGTGCTCATTTCTTGGATACTTCTAATTCTACTGTGTTTTTCGATACATCCATGAAAGAAGAAATTCGTGGAATCCCGGATCACGTACGCCCTCAAGTGGCCCCAAATATTTTTAATAACAAATTCAGAACAGTCAACTGTGAAAAGATGTTTTACACTGACGGATCAAACATCAACAGGTCCACTGGCTTTGGAATCTTCAATCAGAACATCACCGCTTCTTACAAACTCAGTGATCCGGCTTCAGTTTACGTCGCAGAATTAGCTGCTATTCAGTACACCCTCGAGATCATTGAAACCTTGCCCAAAGACCATTACTTCATCGTCACGGACAGTCTAAGCTCAATAGAAGCTCTCCGGGCGATGAAACCAGGAAAGTATCCCCCATATTTCCTGGGGAAAATAAGGGAACATTTAAGAGCTTTATCTGAGCGGTCTTATTTAATATCGTTAGTCTGGGTCCCTTCGCATTGCTCTATTCCGGGCAATGAAAAGGCAGACTCATTGGCTAAAGTGGGCGCATTGGAAGGTGATATTTACGAAAGACCAATCTGCTTCAACGAATTTTTCAGCATTTCTCGTCAGAAGACACTCGAAAGTTGGCAAGCTTCATGGAGCAATGGAGACCTAGGACGTTGGCTATACTCTATAATTCCAAAGGTATCGACGAAGCCTTGGTTTGAGGGGATGAAAGTGGGTCGCGATTTCATTCGTGTGATGTCCCGACTTATGTCTAATCACTCCGAGTTGGGTACGCATCTCTGGCGAATTGGCCTCGCTGAAAATGGTATCTGCGCTTGTGGCAATGGTTACCACGACATCGAGCATATTGTGTGGTCATGTGCCCTGAATCGTTTCGCAAGATTACAGTTAAGAGACTCCCTTTGGGCCCGAGGTAGGCCACCAAATGTGCCGGTGCGAGATGTACTAGCAAGTCGCGATTGCACTTATATGTACTCGATTTACATCTTTCTGAAAAATATTGGTTTATCAATCTAGTTACTGCTTTTCTTTATTTACATCCTTTACAGTTCACCTTTCCCCAAAATGCCATATGGTGACGTACTGATTGGTTTTTGGTAATCACACATCGGAAATTTTGAGCCAAAATGAAACGAAGATTACACGAAGACTTTGAAGTTATTACATTATTATTATCTGTTTTTTGTTGTTGTATATTGTTTGAGTGTGTATGTAACTATTTGTTTTTTCCATACTAACCTGGAGTAACCGCCAGTAATTCGGCTCCCTTTTTCAACACTAACCTTAAATTTTCTATAGTTTAACCATAAATGTATTCCCCACTCTTTATCTCTCCCACCAACCTTGTATGTGTATGTATATATGTTAAATAATAATTGTAATTATATTGTACGAAAAAATACAATACAGACTTTGGCACCTCTGAGCTAAAGCTATGTGCCATATCAAATAAACGATCTGAAGAAAAAAAAAATAACGAAAAATAATTTAGGGAACCTTTGGTCGCTCGTTAATCGCATGAAAAACTGTGCACGTACTGCTTCGTTGTTTGTCGCACCGATCGAAATCGCTTGTCATTACGCAACGCCTCGTGTTTACTCTGAAATATATGTTAATTTTTTGCTGTAAACAAATTAATGAAATACAGAACTTTAATTATTACATCGCGTCGCTTGTCGCTTTCTCTCTGGTTTCACCCTAAGTATTTGCCACACTGCTCTTTAAAAATTGTATACACTGTTCATTTACATCAGTAATTAAAAAAATAACGGATGAAAGCAACCAATGTTTAATAAAATAGATTTACAAATCAATAGTAAACCTTATGTTCAAAATAAAATCTTTTGATTGT
Organism: Malaya genurostris; assembly: GCF_030247185.1. Taxonomy (NCBI): domain Eukaryota; kingdom Metazoa; phylum Arthropoda; class Insecta; order Diptera; family Culicidae; genus Malaya; species Malaya genurostris. The sequence continues at coordinate 178,693,974 of NC_080572.1, forward strand.
GAAACTTTATAGTACTGCGTTTAAAATAATTGTTAAGTTCATAAATACCAGATACCAGTTTAAAATAAATCAACATCTACCTGGAAACAGCATATATCACATAGTAACCCCATTGAGAATAAATATCGCCTTTCGTATTTGACTAATTGCTTTCGTAGTAGCTTCAAAATACTGATGGTATTCAGAAGTAAAGGGCTGATAGTGTCCAACACTTTGAAAAATCATTTTTTTCTTCTTTGTATTTTCTTATAGTGAAATATTTCAAGATCCTTTTGTCAAATTTTCTAGCCTATAGAAACATAACTCAGGATAAATGGGCTTTTATCTTTTCTTATCTCATACTGGGGAGATGCAAGATACACGTAAATGAAATTTACGATAGACGTAAATCCATGCATGCCGTAAATCCTTCGCAATGACACAATATTAAATATGTGTGTAAACTTTAGCTAAATTGACTGGGAAGTTTGAGATATGACTGATCTTTACATACTTTGAACTGTAGATTTAAGTGAATTATGACGTAAATTTACACATCTTTTTCTAAGTGTGTATGTAAACATATCACACAAAATATTTTGTAACTTCCATTCATTTACTTCAATGCTTCGTAAGATGAGAATATAACAAATTAAATGAAATTCCTAATAATAATTCTAAAGGTACATGGTTTTCCTCCTCTTAGTTTGAATTCGAATTTAAAAAGTGATTTGTTTACGATTTTAGTCAGAAAATAGTACACTTTGAGTTAGTATGATCAACCCAGGAATGAGCTTAAAATTAGTATTATTTTGTGCTTGTTTTGTAAATTATGAAAATTTTGTATGATTGTAAAAATTCAGTTAACATGAGATAACTACTTTTACGATTTTCAACAATGTCTGTTTTCCTTAGATGACGTTGAACAGAAACGTAGAACCCGTTTGGCTGGGTTGGTCAACATAAACAATGTGTTGTTACTATTGAATACTACCATAATATTTTTGAATGTTGACACTGCTGATTCTGTTATGACGACAATAATTAAAATTGAGGAAAATTATACGGTTTGAACCTTTCGGACTGTATATGAAGTGAGGGATTCACTAGAAAAAAATAATAATTTGATCTGTATCTCTAGGGTACCTTTTTGGTGCAGGAAATGATTAATAAAACACTGAATACATTATCGAAGAAAGAAAGAACAAAAAATCGTTGAGACTGTTTGAACCGGTGGTGATCATGGCCAAACACACCATTAATCAAAACTAAGTGACCGGTCTGGATTTGGTCTACAGTCGAGCGCAAATGAGGTGAGTTTTTGCGTGTTGGTCTTTGTGACATTATTGTGTATAGATGATTTTTGGTCAGTAACGAAAAAATCGTGGCGAAATAAGATTTTTTTTTTGAATAACGACCCGGTAAGTGCAGAGAAACTTTAACTAATGCAATATAAATTTAAACTCCAAACGAAAGAGTAAACTTTCTGTCTCGTTTATTGTAATCTTAGCGAATACTGAATTCCTTTTCAAAGTGGGTGTTGACAGCTGCAATAAGCCATAATCTAAAAAACCATTCGTGAACTTTTCGAAATTGTATATTTGCGTAAATAAACTGTCTCTACCCGTCTCTACCCGACAGAAATGTTCATATCGTTAATCCGACAATAGTATTGTGGCCAAAGTTCTACAAGAAAAATTTCGTTGATTTTCAGTGAAGTTCTTTTATGTCGGTATGTGTTATTCTGTCTAGAATATTATAAATAAATATACAAATGCGTATCTGTATATAAACAAATAAATTGTTTTTGATAGAGACATGCACTAGTTATTATATGATTCCAATATATTCTCACACTCAGTTGGTTCTCATGTCCTGATGCAATCACAGTGTATGTTAGCAATCCTAAAACTTCCAGGTTCGAAACCAGTTGTGGCTGCTGTCTGACTTTATTTATTGCAAGACAAATCGCCTAAAGGTATTTTAAATTTTGTTATTACCTAGGACCAACTAAGTTATAATTTCTGTTATTTCAACTATTAACGAGGCCAAGTTTATGACTAACAACTTAGTAATAAAGAACGAAAAACATGAAATTTAATTGAAACATTTTTTTTTCTGTGAACTCCTGTCAGTGGGACTTGGGATAGTCTAAACACACACACACACACACACGAGAAATAGTTATAGTTGTATGGACTACAAAGTGGAAAATAATTTTGAACACTTTTTTTAGAATTGAAAAATTAACCGAAAAAAAAATAAATTGAAAAAGCGCGTCAATCATTTTTGCGATATTCATTTTTCAAACTAGTTATTGACACCAACCTTAGACATTATTTTGATTAGTATCGTTCTAAAAATAAAGTTACTGCTAAAAAAGTTTAAAGGTGTTTGCAAAACTTCAAGTGCTTGATAAAAACATTTTTTTTAACCACCTAATGGTGGTATGATGCCTTTCTCATATTACTTCAATTTTCAAAAATATCAAATTCGGTCAAGATTTTTTTTTTCAAACTTGAATAGAATTATAATCTTTCTCTGGGTATAAACTAACATAACCTTTTCAATTGTTATGTCAAATTAAAAAGAATTTTTTTTATTTTGCAACGACGCACTAAATGACGGTTTAATATATTAAACACGCTTTGCCTACCGGAAATCGGACTCTGATGAAATTCAACAGGAACCTAAGAGGCTATAGGACCTTTCATTTGAGCCTACACACTAAAAAAAACCCTGTGATTTTACATCTTATTAGGTGCACATAAATGGAGCGTCGCAGCTCACGCAAATTTACGTCGAAGAACATTTAAAATTGTGTCTAAGACTCCATGACATGAAATTCATTGAAATAAAGAAAAGAGTACTAATAGCAACCGCCGCGACTTGAACCGAGAATCATTGGATCGCAAGAACGACTGTTAATCGACTGAGCCACAGGAGCATGCATCTGCTTGGCTGGTAAAAGGTACATTTAAATTTATACAGTCACACCTGCTACCAGAAAGCAAGTAACAGTCGAAACCAGTAAAATTCAAGCTCATCTAACATTAAGTCATTACAAATAAAATTTTCAGTCATTTGACAAATTAGGTCATTATGAATTACATCGTATGAGGGATTAAGTCACCTGTAAAATTCAAATTTTTTTGGAGTATATGTTCGTGAAAATCGATCACATCATCCCTGAGACAATGGAGAATTTTTAACCACTTTTCCGGCACTTCCGAAAACCGGGAACTGGAATCCGGTATAGCCGAAGACGGTTCGTTTAGTAAGTCACTTATTTTGCGTACAAATTAAATCTAGACGAATTACACCCTTTTTGCATCGTCGCTCTAATTGACAGTAGGGAATTTTAAACAAACTTTACCAAATGTAAGCATGATGAAATTCAATAGCAATCTATAGGACTATGAGACTTTTTATTCGAACCTAAGGTCGATCAAACCACAGTGAATATCTGGGAAAAGTTACAATATTTTTGACACATACGAGGTCTGTTCAAAAAGTTCCCGGAATTTTTTAATTGCGCGCGTCTGGAGAGTCCGGTGGTCAAAAATTTTTTTTATTGTGTTAGTACATATGTCCCTAATGTATGGTGAAATTTTCAGCTGTATTCATTGTTTACATTCTGTCTTGTAGCGGCTGGTGTAGACGTGTTTTTTTGTGCTCGGCGTTTTTTGTTAGTTTAAACAATGGAAGAATTGAAGAGTCAAAGAATTTGTATTAAATTTTGCGTGAAAAATGAAATAAAGTGTAACCAAGTGTGCGAAATGTTACAGAGAGCCTACGGTGAGTCTGCTATGAAAAAAACAAGTGTTTAAGAGTGGTATAAGTGTTTCCAAGATGGCCGCGAAGACGTTGAAGACGACGAACGCTCCGGTCGACCCAGCACGTCAATAATCGATGAAAATGTGGGAAAAGTGGAAAAAATGATTATGGTTGATCGCCGAATCACTATTAGAGAAGTTGCTGATGAAGTTGGCATATCAGTTGGCTCATGCCATCATATTTTTTCAAATGTTTTGGGCATGAAACGAGTGGCAGCAAAATTCGTTCCAAAACTGCTGAATTTTGATCAAAAAAACAAACGCACTACCATCGCTCAGGAGCTGTTAAACGACGTCAACGATGATCCAAATTTACTTGAAAGGGTCATAACTGGTGATGGAACATGGGTGTACGGTTATGAAACAAAAGCACAATCGTCCACGTGGAAGCACCCAACGTCACCAAGACAAAAATCGCCGAGCTCAAAAAACCACGTCTACACCAGCCGCTACAAGACAGAATGTAAACAATGAATACAGCTGAAATTTTCACCATACATTAGGGACATATGTACTAACACAATAAAAAAAAATTTTGACCACCGGACTCTCCAGACGCGCGCAATTAAAAAATTCCGGGAACTTTTTGAACAGACCTCGTACATACACACATACATTGCTCAGCTCGATGAACTGTGTCGAATGGTATAGGACTAGTGAAAGTCAATTTTTCAAGTGATTGCATTAACTTTTTTATGCGAAAGGCAATAAGTATAATAAGTAAGTAATAGAATCGTTATCATGATTTTGTGATTATACTAACAAGTGGGAACAAATTAAATAAGACAGAATATCAAGGATGGTAAACAATATAAATAGTCCCATCTGCTAATGATGGTTTATCTATATTAACTTTTCTTGCAATTATTTTAGGGTATTTCTTAATGTTTTCTAACATTTCTTCTGATAAGACGAAAAGATGGCGACTTGGTCATAATGTAAGATAGAAAAAAGAAATGCTTGCCAATTGTCTTACAATAAACGCTACCTCTAAACAAATAGTAACTGTCATTTTCTCCTTCGATTGAATAGCTTTTTCATTTCGTTGCGCTTAGATTCCTTATCATTTTCATGTACAAATTTTTAATGCAGAATTTTAATCCCTCGAAACAGATTTTCAGATTTTTCTACTGGAAAATATTTAAATATGGCAACCCTACATTCTATTCGAAATTGAACAAAGCATGTTGTGAGCTTCGTTCGCAATGGGGTGATGTTTTCTTCTTCCGTGTCAGCACGTACCGATGCGCACCGGTTTTGCATCGTCATTTTGTATGACGGCTTGAAAGTTTTGACACTCATCGCCATATAATTCCGGAACCGGAGGTCGGACCTGGATGAAATTGCACAGTATCTTTTAAGACAATGAGAGCTTCAATTTGAATAAAGATTTGTGAATATCGGTTTAACCGTGCCTGAGAAACCAGCGTGTTTTCCTATTTGGGATCTTTCCTCACTATTATCAGTGCTTTCGCAATCGGAAACTGTGGACTAGTGATTCCAAAGTAGGTTTACATATCCACAAACTAAAAATATCTGCCACCTAAATTTTATAAAAATTTGCACCAGTAAGTTTTATAAAAGCACCTCGTTTCGCCATCACTTGTGAATGAAATACTCATGAGAATGAATATTTCTCACTTATCGCGCTGTAATACCGGAATCGGAAGTCGAATCCGAATAATTTTTGAGATTTTTTTAATCAATTTAAAGACCTTTTATTTGCATCTTGGTTTGTGAAAATCGGTTGAGAAATTTCGGAAAAAATTGAGTGCGCATTTTTTGATATATTTGCACATATTAGCTTAAGGGAGGGGTAGGGTCTAAACGATGAAAACAATCCTCATTTTTGCGATTTTTTCTCAGAATCGTTCAAATTCAAATCTTTTGCATGATAAAAAGCATCATTCGAACAACATTTTGTATTTTTTTCGTGGAAATATATTGAGAAATAAGTCGTTGAAGAGGTATTTTTGAGGACGCTTATTAAAAATCATGATTTGCGGTGTCCACTGTATCTCAGCACAGACTAATTCGAAGTGAACAAATTAACGCAGCATAGTTAGAGTAGAAGTTTCTCTAGACCCAACGTTTCTGTTTGCAAGGATGGCTTTTATCGTATCAAAGAACGTTCACTGGCAACTCTTCAACGATTGAATCAGTGCCATCAAAGAGAGACGAAAATCATCGAAACAACAAAAACCCGTCATGACTCATTTAACATAGAATCGACACCAGTGCGAGAGCGAATTTCTCTTGATGACATTTCTGAGAATCAAAGGTTAGCACGCTGCTGTGGGGATCTTCTCTGAAGCAACAAACGATCGCTTATTCTCGTTTCGCGATCCGATTCTATACATGCAGTTGATAATTGCGATAGAATCATTTGACTATTTCCGCTTATTCTAACTATGTGCATATAACCTTTGTATAAGTTGTTTCTATGAAAATGTCTGTGAATGATCCACACATGGGTTTTGAAATATTGCAACCTAGTATGAGAATCATCAAGTTGAATCATCGACTCGATTTTCTGCGGTAATTATCAACTTGCGATTCTTTCTTGGGAAATTCCACACTGCAACGATCATTATCAGACTGTAAATTTTTTTTAGGGGCGTGAAATACTCTGAGTATGAAATGGAGCGAGCAAATGTAGCAAAATTCTCTCACGGTTCATGCATTGAACTCGAGTTCTTGTAGCATTTTCTACCGGATTGAAAATGTTGTATACAATATAGATAGCAATATAGCAGCTTTTGTCAAATTTTCGGCAATCACCAACACTGTCTGTTTTATTTTGTTTTCAATTTTTTCAATTTTTGATAGTTGTTCAAACTACGATTTTTCACGAAAAAATCCGCCATTTTGTAGCTGTAAAACCTTCCCAAAGTAACAAACAACGAAAGGGAAAACGTTGGGGTCTGGTTTTTTATATGTACAAAGTGTGTGCAAAATTTGAAAAAAATTGGTGCAGTAGTTTTTGAATGACGATGGACACGGACTTTTAAAATCTGCTTTCGAGACAAACGCGTTTAAATTTTTTTGTCTATAAAATCAACGGAAACAATTTTCTTATTCCATGGAACCCGTATAGTCTAACATTTTCAAAAAATCATATATTTTCTTTTATAATTTTTTATAATGAAATATTTCAAGAATGTTTTGTCAAGTTTTTAAGACAATCGAAGCAGAAATTTTAGGCCTGTGTGCCGAGCTTTTACTTCTCCGCAGTATGAGATAAGCAAAGATAAAGGCCCATAACATGCTGAGTATTTTTTCCGACAGGCTTGAAATTTTCACAGAATATTCTTGAAATGTTTTGCTATTGGAAAATACAAAGAAAAAAGTAAATGATTTTTTAAATGTGTTAGACCCTACCCGCCCCTTAAAGTTCCTGAACCGGAAGTCGGATGAAGATGAAATTTCATATTAGTCTATGGGACCATAAGACTTTTGAATTTGAGGTTGTCTCTGAGAAAAATGAGTGACATTTTTTGTCATATACACACATACACACATGCATTTTGTGATCTCGACGAACTGAGTCGAATTCTATATAACACCTCGGCCCTCCGGTCCTCCGTTCAAAAGTCGGTTTTCACAGTGATTGCATAGCCTTTCTATATGAGACAAAAAGGCAAAAAATATTCATGATTTTTCATGTCAAATGTGATAAATTAGCTCAAAGTGATTTTTCTTCTACAGCACCCGTTTTTGGTGTCATTTTACCCAATTACCAGTACCACGAATTGTGTAATGGGCAGTGATTGATAAAGATGATAAGAGCAATGTTTTATTATCATTAGTCAATTAAAGTTAAAATCATGTCTATGGGATTTTTGCAACCTCAGGTGTTGAAATATAAACATTCCAAACATATTCAATCAATTGCATATCGGTAAATAAATTCAATCAACGAACAGTCTCATTTGAACGGTCATATTATTTTATTAGATATTTAACTGCCAATGGCATCAATTTAGTTCCGGATCAATCGTGTTTGGTGGTTAGGTAATAAAACCTGCTGTCCTTACTTGGAGCGTGGAGACTTGAGCGAAGAGGCATGAGTGAAACGATGTGACAATAATCAATTACCCGATACACTAATCAGCGCTAAATGACACCATCACACAGATATTACAAAATCACACTAAGCAGTATCATGTATCGGATGCGAGTCAAGGGAGATGTCTTAAATTCTGCTATAATTATTATGTGACAATTTTGTTACAGGAAAAAAATCTTAAACCTAGTTATTATTCTACATAACCTGAGCTTCTTGGAGTCAGCTAAACTATATCAGAGAATCGATTTCAGACCGTTTCGGATGCTGCTTCCGGGGCTTCCAGATTCGTGTCGTGTCGAGGAATCATGTGGTCTTTATAGGTATAATCTGTTAACGAACCTGTTCATCGATTCAATTTCTATATTTTTCTTATTTTTTCATTCTTATATCTTATACTTATCTGTTTAAACGCACGAAAGACTCATGTAAATACGAGTGTTGCTCGATATGTCTATAATTTCTAAGATCTTCTACAAATTTGCAAATTACTTTCAGATAGGGCAACAAGCTATTGAATCCATGCTCTATCGAGCGGAAATTTTATTAAATTAAATTCATTACTTACTAAAGCAAAGAATCCATTAGCTGGAGCAATGTATTCGTTCATTACGGGTCGCGTCGGCAGACTTTTACAGAGCAAAGTAAGAACAATTGCTAATCATTCAGCGCTACGTTTTTCAAACGTACTGAAACTTATTTTTGCAATTTTATAAATACAATCATCTAGTTTCGTGATTTATTATGAGAGTATCATTACATGTACCATTATTCAAAGTATTGTCAATGTCTTTCTTGTAATACTCGGAAACCGCGTTGAAAAAAATCCTTTTCTCTAGATTCAATCTAGATCCATCTTTATCGAGCATCGGCATCAAATCTTCATTTTCGAACTTTTTCGGCTAATTCCATTTTTTAATCCACTTTCTGCACGTTTGCTAAGCGAGAGTATGTTCAGTATATATTTTCACTAAAGACCAACAGAAATTAACAGCAGAGAAGGTGGAAGGTCAGGATCGACTTTTTTCTAATGAAACTTGGCACACATTTTTAGAATGGTGAAACGTTTGTTTTGTACGACCAATTGGACTCAAGAATGATTTTTAAAAAGGGTGGATGTAATTTTGCATGCACTTTCTTCAAATCTTTGTAACTCGAGATATGAATTATATAAAAATGGTGTCCAAGAAGTAGTTGTACGAAAGCAATTGAGCACTCTAAAAATATATTGTATGTATATAATATAAAACAATGCTTTTTCAAGAATTAAAGACTATCCCAGAATGTATGGACGCACTTTGATTTTGCTGCAAATAATTCACAAGTTTTAGATATTGAAATTTTATTCGATATACTGATAATATTAGACTACAACAAGAGAATATTATTCTCAACATTTGCTACTTAGCCATTGCCCAAAATTTCTCAATTGGTCGAAGTTGTGGGCAATTTAGTGGATCCCTTTGGGACGAAAGTGACATTTTTGGTAGTATACCATTCTACCGTTGATTTCGAGTAGTGGCAAGAAGCAAGATCTAGCCAGAAGACAACAGCATCCTTTTGGCTTCGAATCATGGGTAGAAGTCGTTTTTGTAAACATTCCTTGATGTATATTTCGCTGTTCATTGAAGCAATGGTGATGAAGGGTTGCGAAATCTTACCGCAGCTACAAATTGCTTGCCAGACCATAGCTTTCTTATCAAATTTTTCGACTTCATTCGATGTCTCGGACTGGTTTAACACTTGCCCTTCTCGCACCGTATAATATTGTGGTCCCGGCAAGGATTTGTAATCGAGTTTCACGTAGGTTTCGTCGTCCATGATTATACAGTTCAAATTTCCAGCAAGAATCGTATTGTACAGCTTTCGAACCCTCGGCCTAATCGATGCTTCTCGTTTCGGACTACGTTTTGGTTGTTTCTGTTTCTTATGGGTTCGAAGATTCAAACGTTCTTTAGCACGAAGAACATTTGACTTCGAAGTGCCCACTTTTTTGGCCACATCCCGAACTGAAACCTCCTTCTTTTGCTCGAACGCCTTCAGTATACGTTTATTCAACTGAGGGTTAGCAGCAGAGATGACATTTCACTAGAGTGATACACCAGGGCGTAGGTTTCAATTATACACTGCGGATACATTTGCTCCGCTCCACACAAAGCGGAAAGCGCACTTCTTCTCAGTGTCCAGACAGACAGACTTTGAGTGCGTGCTTGTGTTGAAAGAAGCTGGTGCAAGAGAATAACATTCTCTTCGCACGAATCACTCTCACGTGCTTTCGCCTAAATACACCCAAGTGATCACTGGCGCGTGATGGTGAGCGAATACTTCTGTGAACTTCAATTAATAGAGAGTAGATCTAGCCTTGCTATGAAAAATTTGCAATGAAAACCGAAAATTTAACGATAAATTGTTTTATTTTGCTGATTTTGCGTGTCCACGCTTCTTCTACACAAACCATACACCAGAGTGCTCACCAGCGTGTACACCTCTGTGAAAGTATCAGCATCCACCTCAGAGAATTTATTAGCTCTCGCTCTAGCACTTTGGTGCGATTCAGTGGAGGAGGTAAAAGGAAATAAATAAACGCACTCATGATGCGTGCACACTTTATACAACAGTGGTGTATATATGTGAAAGAGAAGAGCTCTCGTTGAAGTTGTCTGTGCGAGGGAGAAATTTTTCTTGCTCTTCGTCACACAGAGGAGATGGACATCTCTGGTTAGCAGGACCTTTTTTTCGACCCGTTTTCGGTTTATCCTCAAAGTGTTATCCTCACCGAACTTCCTGATTGCAATTCGCACGGCTTTTTCACTTACTCCATTCCAGTCCGCGTTCTGTGCACCATTTTGTATACAATTTTCCGACGTTGTTCTGCTGAAAGTCCACGCATTTCGAAACAAACTAATGAAAACGAATAAATAACTGCACAAGTGGTTCGAGAAGAGCGTAAACAACAGGACGCAGCCATAAAAAATGACAGATTCTGAACCATTGCGAAATGGCAGCGGTTTTTGGTTGCGTTCATATTTTCTGGGACAGTCTTTAGGAAGTCAACCGAAAAAGTAAAATAAAAAAAAACGTCTCTTTAATAATGTTTTAAACAAGTTTATTCCGAACCTTAACATAAAGATATTCGATGCAAATTTGATTGGAGCGAATTGAGAAATGATCTTTAGAAGTTTGCAGAAAATTTTCGATGAAGAATAGTCATTTAAATATTAGAATATAATTTTACAGATTAGGGGAAATAAATTCGTTCATAACGATCCAGATTCTAGAACTAAAAGTTAGATCTGAACTCCGAACCTGAATTTTATTACTGATCTCTGAACCAGCATTTAATTCCTGAATTTAGTTGCAGAATTTAATTCCTAATTCTCGTTTTGGAATTCATTTCCAGAATTTTAGAACCCGCATGCACGCATGGAACTAAATTCGAAATATGGATTCTGAAACTGATTTCAATTTCTTTATTTAGGTTCGAAATTCAAGTTCAAAATACAGTTTTTGAAGTAAATTCGGAACTTGGGTTGTATGGTAAAATATGTTTATCGTCAATAAGTCGTACTTTAATATACATGCGCTTCGTTAGCTTAACTGGACTACATTTCCTTTTCACTATTAAAAGTGCGTATTAGTAATACAAAGTTCTATGTTAATATATACAGTTTTTTGACCATATTTTTCCATTATTATTCCTTTTAAACAAAATATGATACAATTTTATGGAAAACCCTATTTAAGAAAAAAAAGAAACCATATCAAACAAGTAAGGGTTTTAGAGTGATTCGAAAGCAAGATCAGATACAATTTTCATTCCAATGATTTCTGAGTAGGGGAAAGTCGTATAAAGCGTCCCTGCTGGCTAAAACGTCCCCTTCTTTTTTGAGCATTCAAAACGTTTCCAAACAAAATTTTGTCACTAACACTATCTTTTCGTAGAATCTTTTTAGTAAACAAGTTTAGGTCGTCTGCTGTAAAATATGAATAAATTGATAATATCATTAGGCAGCTTATCGATGTAAGATTTTGCGTCAACTAAATAGTCATTTTATGCGAATGAAACGTCTAATAGTCGGTTGCTATTTAGTAGCTAGCTTTTAGCAGTGCTTAAGTCTCTATTCATGGTTTAAAAATGCAAAGAAACTAAGCCATATATTTGATGTATCAGTTTTTTCATAACAGTCTCTATATGGACATAATGCCCCACTCTTAATTCAGCAGTGTACTCCGTTTCAAAAAAATATTATTTTATAGATTTATTATTTTCTCTGCTTTTCTTCTACATCGACATTTCAAGGAGCATAATGTCTTTTATTGTGGTGTATATCACTGATTTGCAATGGGGCATTTATACGACTGCTGGGGCATTATGTCTGAGGCAAATAAAGAAACTAAGAATGTGGTTGTTTTGAAAAATGTGTTTTTACCAACCAATTTACATCACCTCTACCAGAATCATTATGTTTCTCAGTTGAATTACAATGAAATATCCACATTCTTGAAGAGAACATATTAATACATTTATAAATATCTTAATATTTCCTTAAGAGAGGATATAATAACACTATACTCCTGTTTGAAAAATTGAGTACAGTACTTTTTTGTATTAACATATTGCACGTAGGGAAGAGGGCTGTATTATGAACCGGGCTGAGTAGTGAACCATCAGCACATTTTTTCCCCTAATTGACCAATATCGCCAGCTGTCTGTGTAAGCCAGTTTTTTGTCATGAGCCAGGTTTTTTATTCACAGAGAAGTTTACTGTAGGATTACTAGTGACAGCTGCAGAGGTGGTATTGAAAATTGATCGCGTGTAATTTTTTTAATGTTTCTAAAGTTCTATCCAAGCGGCTGAACTTGTGCCGAAAAGGTAAGGTTTATGCATATTTGTTAAGTGTCTTAATAATACTTTCCGATTCAGTATTGGTGTATGTCGTATTGAGATTGCAAGTACTTTGTTTTTTTACGTTACACAAAATTGCGTCATGGCTGAGTTGTGAACCATCCGTATTTCATGCTAGAGTTGTATCAGAACTGTCAAATATCATTAGATATCTTGAATTCAAGAAATTTTATTTAATTTTATTCTATTTGTGTTACTTTTTGTCTAGTATAAACTAGCCGTCTGCGAAAGAAAAGACACAGCCACCACCATTAAAGCGTCGGAAGACAAAAAATAAACGTTTTCAGAACCATCGGGTGAAGATTTCTAAAATTGCTGAAAACTTCTAAACTTCTAAAATAAATTTCCAAAATCGAGCCTTCTGTATATAAATGCTCTTTTTCACTTTCCAAACAATTATGAGTGTTTCACTTCGATTTTTCCGAATTTCACCAGGATTTTACCGGTGCACAGTGGGGAAAATGGACCTAAAACGCGACATTTTTTCTGAGACAAGATACAGCTGACCACAAAGCACTTTTTTGGTGTAAAATAATCAGTAAAATCGATTCCATGTATTTGGAAGGATCGCACGAAACGCTATCATGTTCATTTTACCCCAAGCTCCCTTTTTATACTGTTTGTATTCAAGCTTAACTATATAACATAAAACCGAAGAACTTGCCGAAGAGCGAATAGAGTTTTTCTGATATAAAAAAGTCTAACAAATCGATTTCATATAGTTTTAATGACACCAGCAAACTCGTTGTACCGTTCTACCCCATTTCTTTTCTAGTTATAATATTCAGTTGAAATATGATCTACAATATGAAAGCAGATCCAATACGATCTATCAATATTGGTTCATATTACGTACAAAATATCTGTGATTCAATCAAACACGATGGGAATGACAGTTCTAGCCTGTTTAACTATAATTTTCTTTTGCATACCGTAAGCAGGCTGATTACGGTTGGTGGAAATATATTACGAACGAAGACGCAAAAATAAGATTACAAATGGCCGCACGAATCTTGTTATACCGTTTTACCTCAATTTATATCATAAGTCGTACCAATCTGTCGTAGACGAATCACTGTCAGCAGAAGACACTGACCGATCAAGTTTTTCACGTAATATTGATAGTTTGTATTGGATCTGCTTCCGAATGGTAAATCAAAAGGCTGAACTAAAAAAATATTGAAGCTCAATTCAAAAGAATTAGGGTAAAATGAAATAACAGAATTTGTGCGGTCATTGAATCCATTTGTAATCTTATTTCTAGGTCTTTCTTCGTAATATCAATCGATTTTCATCAACCGCAATCAGCCTGCTTTCGAAATACGAAAGAAAGTTCACCCACAGATACAACTTATTACATAAATGGGGGTGAACAGGGTTAAACGAACTAGTACTGTAATTCCCCTTATGTGTACTTGGATCACTGAAGTTTTCTACGTAATATTAACCAATATTGGTAGGTCATATTGGATTTGCTTCGAGATTGCAAATCTGAATTCAACATAAAATTATATTTGTGGGAAAATTAGGGTAAAACGATGTAGCGCGAAGCATGCGATCATGGAGACTATCTGTTAATTATTTTTTGAGGTTAAATGCGAAACATAGAACTGTCTTCTTTTCTGTAAATTCATGGAAGAAGATGACTGGGGGTAAAACAGAATACTGTTATTTATGCTGTGCGTTTGGCTGTCAGCTTTCGTTTGTTTACTTATTTGTGCGGTTGAAATTCTGCGTTTTCAAAATGTCGCGTATTGAAAAGGAAGTGAAAATTGAGGTTCTGGACACATGGCTAAGTGAGAAGGGTATTACTATGCGAAAATTGGCGAAGCGGTTTAGAATTCATCATGTCAGTGTTAAAACCATCATTAATAAGTTTGGGGAGCACTATTCTTTGGATGAGCTACCTGGAAGAGGCAGAAAACCCGGGTCTTCCAACCCGGAACTGGACCAGAAAGTGGTATCTCTAATCATGAAGAACAAATCAATGTCAATACGTGATTTGGCCAAAAAAACATGGACGAGTGTCGGAATGATCCAGCGTATCACGAGGCGAAATCACCTGAAGACCTACAAGAAGCAGAAAATTTCGAAACAATGTGTAGAACAGAAGAAGCGAGCAGCAACAAGGTCTTTTGCATGCGTTTTGATGGACGATGAGACTTACGTAAAGAAGGACTCGAAAACCCTTCCATGTCCACAATACTTTACTAGCGTCGTTGGGTAGGATGTGAGCGATGCGGACAGGTCGATTCAAGTGGAGAAATTCGGTCGAACGGTACTGGTTTGACAAGCAATATGTTCCTGTGGTTCGAAGTCAACCATTTTTCACATTACCGAAACTATAGATGTAGAAATCTATCGATCTGAGTGTCTCCAGAAGAGATTGCTGTTTTTATAAAAGAAGCATAGTACACCTCCACTGCTTTGACCGGATTTAGCGTCGGCTCACTATGCCAAAACCACTCTCAATTGGCTTGCGGAAAAGGGTATCAGTTTCGTTGAGAAAAATATCAATCCACCAAATTGGCCTCAGCTTCGACCCATCGAACGTTACTGGGCAATCGTGAAGAGGGTCTTCAAGAAGACTGGTAAGGCAGCTGGGAACATGTAGGAACATGTGCTCAAGCGTCCAAAAAGTGCGATGCAACGCTTATCCGGAACTTGATGAAGAGCGTTCGATCAAATGTTCGAAAATTCTTAAAGGAATGACTTAAATTTCATCCGGTTTTCATTAGGCTCAAGTTTAACCTCGTACAATAAAAGATCAATTTTTAGTTTGAATAAAATATCGTTTTTTATCATAATTTGAAAGAAAAATTTGTGGATAGCTTATTTTCGATACACTTCTTAACTGGCACGAAAGGTTTATGACATTCACCCTTCCGAAACTCGGTTCAAATGACTGCTTTCATAGTTTATCTTCGTAAGAAATGCAAAACATTTAAAATAAAAACTATTCTCTGGGGATTTGGACAATATTCGAGTCCTGTAATCACGGATTTGATTTTTTTTCACGATAATACCATAAAGCGGCAAACTGATAAATTATTTAGTTAAAATAATACCGAACTGGAATTCCAAAAAAAAAGTCTAATCGATTTTTTTCAGTTTTCAAACGGTGTGTACAGAAATTTCACAGCTTTTGTTAAAAAAATGTATTTCACAGATATTGGTAAAAAAATGAACTGCCTGGAGACAGTAACTGTCCAAACGAATCTCGAGATTCTTGTTGTATCTACCGGCCTAGGGCTGTAGTGTCATAACTCATGTCGTAAATTGTGAGTGCCCTACTCAATTGACCTCCGTTGATTATTCAATCCCAACAAAATCCGTTGTAAGCATGGCGCGTAGGGCCTCGTTTAGTCCATTACTATAGCTTTATAGTAATGGATTAGAAATCTACACAATCTAAAATGTAAATTTGATGTCACATAACTTACATAAGTTTATGTAACAGCCATTGGCGTTCGAGTTCATATCTATGTTTGTACCTAATGATGGAGAAATCCATGTGCTTCTGCGGTAGCAGTTTAATTTAAGAACATTTGAAAAACAAAGATTTTGTTGATAATTTTGCCGCCGGAAAATTACACTGCCCCAGTATGTTTCAATCTCAATCTGATCTTAGCACTCTCAAAAATAGGTTAGGCTGGCAGAAATCTCATTGAGAATAGCTTATTGTTTGTAATATATTAACAGCCCGTATAAACAATCACCTGTGTAGCGGCTTGGTTACTTTCGGAGCAGCACGAATTCGTTGCTCTGTTTCTGACCAGTCCCTACGTGTTTAATCTGCTAACGTGTTTTAGCCATTTAGCACTCCCAAAGCCAGCAGGGGTACGCATAAGCTTAGCCGGACAGCAGTCGTGCTAGTGCAAGACATCCACAACACAAGCAAACCCTGTTCGACTGGATCTAACCGGGAAGCAGAGGAAATCCCCCCGAACAAAACAAAAATGAACCGTTTCATGTAGTCGTGGAATGACTATCGAATAGATACTGCTGATACCGACCCGTTGGCTGAACAAATACCGCGAGCGTCGATCGAGTTCGATTCGAGTTCCGTCTGTTCTGTGATGCAGCCAGCAACAACTGCTCGTCCCGGCAGCAACCGCGGCAGGCTCGTTCAGTTGTGTCCGGAAGGTTGGTGCGATAGCTCGCAATTTACTGGTTGTCTGTCAAGTCTTCAGTTCCGTTCAAATCCGTCGTAGACTTTTGAAAATACACCAGTAGAGAAGTGAAGAATTTCGTTTGGCTTACATTTTAGCACCCATCGGAAACGTTTAGCAGCGAGGAAAAAGTGTTTGTTTTAACTACAGGAAAGTGCGAAGAAACAAATACCGAGCGGGCCGACTGTCATGAATGAAAGTAGTGTTGTTTGGGTCGTGTTTTTATTGGTTAACATAAAAAATGTTTTCTGGGAAATAAATCGGTGGACCAGCGTGGACAATTTTTGTTGTTGAATTTGTTCGTTTGTTTGCGCGTTTTCACTCGTCGTGTTCATGAGTCATTAGAAACCAGTTTCTGTCTAGTGTGGAGTTTGGAGCAAATCGAAAAGCTTTGTGGCGCTTTCCTGAAAGGTCAGTCTGTGTGTCAGCTAATTGGTTCGCCGGTAGACGACTTACCGGTGCGATATTGATAGCATAGTTAACCAGAAACCAATACCTCCTTTGGTAGTGTCGCGTGTGAGTGTGTGTTTTTTTGTTTACCGGTGTCTGTTTCTCGTTTCCGGTTTCCCAGGCACAAAAGTAGTTGAGGAGAATCCAGCGCTGAGAAATTCCAGAACACAACAAAGCAGGTAATTATTGGCGATATCATAGTAACGAGCGCGTGACTATTGTCTGACGCCTAGGAATAATTAGTGGCGGCCGAAACGCTTTGCTTTCATCGAAGCAGACGTTTCTATTGAAGTTTCAGATTTGGTATGCAAAAATTATTAGGAAATTTTGTTCTATTTAGTCAGTCTGAGCCTGTTTTTGATAAAAATATGGTAAACTTTTGCTATCATCTCGTGACGTTTTTCGATTTCGGTTAAAGCTTTTGGGTTCAAGTTTTAGATAGCAAACAAATGTTTTTTAAGGTGAGCTAAATGGTTATTGAATGAATAATTGTTTTAAATGAAAAAAATGGTATGAATTTTTTAGGATGTCAAGACGGCATTCAAAAGATTAAAAATTTAGCATAAATGCTACAACAGTTCTAATCTACCCAATGGAGTGATTATGATTTTCTCATAAGCGTATCCAGTACTGTAGGATCCCCCAAGACGCTTCTCCTTGATTCTTGAATAAAAGCAAGAAATTTTTTTGGGCATCAATTTACAATATCTATCATTTGAAGCACTTTTGAGACCAGACTGTAAGGCAGCTGAGATCCGGTGGAACTACAAAAATTTTCATGTAAATCTAAGTTTGTGAAAATCGGTCCAACCATCTCTGAGAAATCGATTGAAGTTTCATTTCAAAGTCTAAAGGTCCCGGCCCTAAAGCTAAATGGTAGAAGCGTAGTGAATTTGTAGTGAAAAAGATTTTTTTTCGCGTTTGGCACCGTCGTTTGAAATCTTTGATCATTACTTCTTGTGCTTCCGGAACCGGAACCCGGGAATCGGTATAGCCGAGGTGAGTTAGTATGGTCATCATCTAAGAAGTCATACAGAAAGAATTATTTTGAAGTCAATTTTCCGGTTTTTTAATCGTCGCTTCAAATGACGGGATAAAGTTTTGCAACACTCATCTCTCAAGAAAGAATTCCAATGCCTTCAGGGTTTAATTATAATTTATAGGGATTTAGTAATTGATTCAACAATGACTACCTGTTTTATGACAGCTATAATCAATGCCCTTTTTGACAAGTACAATAATAATTAATTGTTTATAAAGCTTCTATGAAATCGTTTGCATAGATTAACAAATTAGCATGACTTTGGCCTTATCATTAGTTTTTTAATCGCATTGCAACTCACCAAAAATAAAATAACTAGTGCTTGAATAAAACAATGCATACACTCGCAGGCCGTTCGCGTCCATGCACGATTAGTCGCGAATAAAAACTTTGTTCGGCTTTTTCTGGAAACTATGTTTTGCATTTCTCTATCGCTTAGGATCGTTTAAGAGCTAGTAATGGGTCATTGATCAAGTTCGAAGATCAAATGACTGTGACTATTGGTTACGGAGATGTAATGATATAAGTGACGTAATCGACAAAACGCGTTGTTTTTTTACCCCGCAATTTTCTCAGAGATGGCTCAACCGATTTTAACAAACTTAGACTTGTTTGAAAGCTACTATTAGGTCATTGATAAAGCTCGAAGATTAAATGACGGCAACTTCTGGTTCCGGAGATGGTATAAGTGACGTAACCGACAAAATACATTTTTTACCGTTCTAATATAAATATAAGCCAATATTTGGGGATCACCTATAATTTCGTGAAGCAGTCGTGCTCAAAAGTTTAAGCACCTCGAAAAAAGTCCTCATGCTAAATTTGAGCTAAATCGGACATGGGTAAGGGGTGCTGCCCGGCGGTTAAGGTTTATAATCTTCGATCTTGAAAAATCACATGAGATTTCCTAAATCAAATTTTTTTATGCCAAAAGTATCAAAATTGCATGAAACGAGTCGAGATTTAGTGTTATCTCGAAAAAAATGGTTTTTAAGAATATCGACTTTTTGGACTGGGAGATTCGATAAGTCGATATTTAAAAAAAAAGTTTTTCGAGATGACACTAAATCTCGTCGTTTCATGGAATTTTGAGACTTTTGGCATCAAAAATACAATTCGATTTCGGAAATCTCATGTACTCCTTCCAATGGTATTTTGTCAATATCCATGAAAATTGCACTAAGTGGATTAAGAAGGGTTTTGCCTTTCTCATATAGAAAGGTTATGGAATCACTGTGAAAACCGACTTTTGAACCAAAACCCGGAGGGCTGTATGTCATATATCAATCTACTGAGTTCGTCGAGTACGCAAAATGTATGTGTGTATGTATCGTTTTTTACACTAACTTTTTTCGAAGATGGCTTAACCGATTTTCACAAACTTAGATTCAAAGTTTTGTGATCCCATACAAAATTCCCGAATATTATTTGGATTCGACTTCCGGATCCGGTATGTATGTGAAAAAACTGTGAAAATAGATGCACCAACTTTTCTTGAAGATGGCTTAACCGATTTTCACAAACTTAGATTTAAATGAAAGCTCTTATGGTCCCATACAAAATTCTTGAATTTTTTTTAACATGACTTCTGATTCCGGAGTTATAGGGTAAAATATGCAAAAAAAAAATCAAAATATGTGTACTAATTTTTCTCAGAGATGGTGTGACCGATTTCACAAACCTAGATTCAAATGACTGGTCTCATGGTTCTTCACAAAACTTCTGAATTTCATCTGTATCCGACCTCCGGTTCCGGAATTATAAGGCGATTAGTGCAAGAATTCCAATTTTAAATTACTTATTACTTAGACCGATTTCATCAAACAAATTCAAATGAATGATCGTATGGTCCCATACGAAACTTCTGAATTTCATTTGGATCCGACTTCCGGTTCCGGAATTATAGGGTAAAGAGTGTAAACACTTCTATACCATCACTTAGAGGGACGAAACAAAAAGCGAAAAAAATCTAAACTGACCCCTAAGCTACTCCATCCGATAGTCATTATCAGTAGATGGTAAAACAAACTGATTTTGGTTATCCTGGTTTTCATATTTCGATTCCGGAGGCACCAATGTTGCTCGAATATTAACAATGCAACGAACGCCAATGATCATCGTTCGCTTTCCTTCGCCTTAGTTCGATAATCGCTCTGATATTCGGACTTGTCTGTATATTTGGGTGCGAACGAAGCCGACGCTGCTTCGTTGCTCGCACGAAGATCTATTCCTTGCAGTTGTTATTCGCATTGAATATACCCCCGAATGACTTAACGCGAATATGGAACGAATATTCATACAGCTATCATCGTCAAACTCTAATTCGCGATGATCGTTCGTGCTGTCTTTGAAACAAGTAAATTAAGACGTTTCCCCTGCAATAGTACCATAGTCTTATGTGTGTGTGATGAACCATATCCCAGCACTCCCCCATTGCTGCTATCTCACAAGATATGATGAATTTATTAGAATAAGAATGCTTCGCGAAGAATAGAATACAACGATCATCGCAGTGACGCTATTCGAACCAATTCGAGAAGTAAAGTGAATGAAATAATGACAAACGAATGTATAAAACGAACATGCACGATGTATACCAGCATCGAAGAATGTATTAGTAGATTCGGGTACTCTACGATTATTGCTTATTCATTTTCACCCTCTTTCGTGCAGTAAATAGTTCAACGTTGTTCGAAACGGGCATATTCGAAGACAGTAAATTCGTACCGAGGATCGGTGAATGAATTAGTTACACGAAGAATATGTGCAACATTGCGGAGGCACAGGAAGTAGTGGTGATATTTTCTCAAATGGATCTCACTCACTTTTCTTAGCGATGGTTTGACGATTTTTCACAAACTAAGGTTTTAATAGAAGGTCATGTGGTCTTGTACGAAATTTCTGAATTTCATCCGGATCCGACATCTGGTTCCGGATATATAGGGATATATACTCCAATAGTCATTATCAGTAAACAGTCAACTAAACCGATTCCGATTAATCTTTCAAGAATCTAAAAAACTACAAGGATCAGCCCCTGGGGTTGTTCGAGCCATTGATGTGGAACAAGACAAACAAAATTTCTAATGATCGTTATTTTCAATTAATCGTCACACTTTTGAATCCGCAAATGCACAAGAGTCTGCTTAGATTGATCTTTATTAGGAACCAACACCGAACACGCTAACCCAGAATGAAAGACATCATATTAACAAGATATCCAGCTCTCACATTTCCCGAACAAATCATTGGCAACAACATTTTTTGCGAGCATGGCGCCCTCAAGCGAGTCCGTATCGAATCTCGTACACAGAAGTAGGGAGAGAAATGTCAAATTCGTGCGCGCCAAAATAGCAGCAGTGCGCACCCATACAATTGACATGATATGTTGAATGTGACACCGTGCGATGGCGTTGTTGAACTGAAGATTGATTTCGCTCCAAGCTGACAGGGTCTGCCAGAATATAGACTTTAAGGCTATTCGCAACGCGGTGATGGATATCTGTTCTAAAATGACATACTGTTGTATAATTTAAAACTGTCAAAAATAAAACTCGAGCTTTACGATCTCAACGGAAAGAAATGTCATTCGACGCTTTGACATCTCGTCTCTCAGATTTCGTAACAGACGCTCACGCAAAAAAAAAAATTAAAACAGTGTTCTATTCATGTTTCAAATATACATTAATTTAAAACAATTTCGTCGAGCAGTTTTAAATCTGTTTTAAATCTGTACTCGAAAAATAGAACTAAATCTCAGCGTCGTGATTGACATGTTTCAGTTGTAGATCTAAAGTAGATTAGTTCATATGAAATAGAACAGCCTTGCGAACTACCTAATAGTCGTGATTTGTATTTGTTTTGTAGCCGACGAAATTACATCAATAGCCCAAATGTATGCAATTATATGGTTGTATGTACATGCTTGCGATACGGATATCGATATTTAAGCTTCTCTTCGCCAAGCTTGTGTTCAAGTTTTGTACGCAGCAGTTATTTTTATAGCGTTTCTCTACCATTACTATCCTTCTGCGATTTTTGTTGAAGCGATAAACTTTATCCCATCATCAATCGAGTTCATCTTATATAAATTAGAAATTAATCTTATGCACTCAAAATTTACCCTGGGGTAGTTGTCATTTTCTCAGACAAACGACATAACATGGAGTTTCATCCGATCTTGCATGATACAAGATCAGAGCATACCAGTTAAAGCTTCAAATCGTTTTATGGCACTTTTTGTCTTGCTGTTTACCAACAACCTATCTCTAGCATACTACGCGTAGGACTGAAACGTTAGCTATACAGTGGGGTCTCGTACAACGCGGATTCGGTTTTTCCGGTATTCGTTGTTGCCGGATTCGTTACTGCCGGATAACCGCGATAAACGGGACCCAGAGCATATGGGATTTCGACTGATTGGGGCTGTCAACGGTTATCTCGCTTCGGTCAACAGATAGAGTCACACTATCTTCGGCAAACTTGTTGTAGATACTTAGACCAACAATTTAGTGTAGTTTGACAGACAATTAGTTAAGAACTGCTCCGTTAGGGGCGCTTCGAAAAATGCATGATATAAATCATTCGCTTAATACAGACAAAACGATTTGTAACTCGCAAATTATAGTATTTTGAAGAATGCGGGAATTAGGGAGTTTTTGTCAAACAGCAAAAGTAATAACTCGGACTTACTCCATCAGATGTAGCTAGTGTGCTTGAATACAAATATCAATAATCAGAATTATGTTCTTATAAAAAGAACTGAAAGATATAGAGCGGTTTTGTTTGTTGGAAAGTTGTTAGGAATGTTATAGTTTACATTATGAAAACTATCTTAGTTGAGAACCTTTCAACAGAATGGCGCTATTGTGATCACATAAAATTTATTATGTTATATCTCTAAAACCTGATGATATAGATTGGCGGTGTTTTCGGAAAGAAAGTAAAGGAGGTAAAAACAGATTAAATAGTGTGAACAGTTGTAAAATTTTTTTCTCAATTGGTGATGTTGGTGTGCAATTCTGGGTTGGAAATTCCTGTAATCTTGATTTTGTTGATTTATTAATATCGTTTTTTAGAGGGTTTACAAACTGGTTAGAAGGTTGATAAAAGCTTGTGTGTGAATTTGAGAGCAGTGTATCTTCCTCAACATTGCTTGGTTTATCAAAAAGTATTCGATAATGGGAACAGTAGTTTAGTATTCAAAAAAGGTTGCGCTATTGCGATCATGATGACTTAGATAGCTATTTTTTGGGAAAATTATATTTGTTCGTTTCGTGATTTATACTAGTTGACGGTAGAGATTTCTTCTACAATGCTTGTGTAGGAATTAATAGCTGTCTGGTCGTGGACAAACTTGATGAGAAATATGATTACTTTTATGGGATTTCTCAAGTTTCGAAATATGCGGTTTCTATATAGTTTTCTGAATTTTTCGGTTTGTTAAAATAGCTGTTATTTCGGAGGATTCGTAAAATGATGCAAACTCATGTGCTTCCCTAAGTCATAAAATGATTTTGTGTCATGCGATTATCTAACAAATCTACTAAGCATACATCCTACGCGACGCTATCGTAACTGTGTTAGTGTGTTTCTGAAGAATTACTTTCTCGCATACATATACATACACAACTATATACTAGTTGAGTCGCGTTGAAAGCTAGAATATAAAAACAACTACGGTGCAACAGAGAGAACGATCATAGATTCATTCTTTCGTTTCATTTGGTTGTGTTAGAGACGTGAATATGTAATTTTTTCCTATATATACGTTGTAGCTAACTTTCTGAGCATCCAGTAGAAATTAAGCAGATAGGGCATTTTGGGCGCGTGAAAAATAAACCCTGGAACGGGAAAGATCCAATTTTCATTGGTTTTCCTTTACCAATCGTCTGCTACAAAATTTTTGATTCAATTTACGAACTTCACAAAATTCGTGGGTGTAAAATTTATTAAGATTCGTTGAAAAACAGTTGAGCTATGACAGATCGAAGTTACCGTTCCAACTTTTTTTCATTTGGAGTGTTAATAATGTACCAAATCACGTGCTTTAAAAAATTTGCAGCGTTCGAATCTCCCAGTAACCGGAGCAATAAAAAAGGCTGGATGACTCGAGAAATTTCCCAAGATTGAATGAGAAACTGTTTCATTCCCGAGTTAGAATAATTTTGCTTAAATCGCAACATCGAAATTGCTTTGATTGCATTCAATCAGTTTTAGTTCAAATTAAGTCATCAACGTTGAAAAATTGCTGGAAAAAACTACTTCCATTTTTTTTAGCCTGGTTCACAAATCGATGATATTGAAAACGAAAGAATAATTTCTGAAATTAAGGATTTCGGTGAAAAGATGGGTGCTGAACATCGTTCTCGTGAGGAAATTGATGACATCATCGCTGATAAATTGATTACGGCAATGGTACTGTCTTTTTGGCTCTTTATTGTTAACTTGACATCCACCGCGTCGAAGCCATTCAGAATAAACTTCTTCGGTTTGCTTTTCGTAGTTTCCCTTGCAGTGATCCCTACAAACTTTCCCTTGCAGTGATTCCTGCAAACTTTTCGATTTTTGCTTCTTATCCGTTCACCGAAATATGTCTTTGGTCGTTTACGTAGCAGCTTTTGTTACAAACTCGAATTGGTTATCCGCACTTGTTATACAAATTGAATTTATAGATTTACTGCCTGATGAAGAGTGTGACTAAGAAATTTTCTCTCCATTGGTCTTTAACCTGTTCAATAAAAAAGGTTTAATTCAAATAAAATCAAACTATATGAGCAATATATGTCACATTTTATGTACTTCACATTATATAATTGTATAAATAATCAAAACATTAAGTATGAAATTCTAGTTTTCACACTATCTTATACTATGTTCACACCTGCAGAAAATAACATGTTTTAAGGATAGTAATATAAAGTTAAAACCGCACTGTTCACACTAAGATTATGTTATACGCATGACATATTACTTGGCATTGAGTTTGTTTATAAACAAACTGCAAAAATGCCTACGTCGCAGGTACGAAAGATAAAAGTATTTTGACAACATCCGAAAAATAAGCCTGGTACTTCTTCTAGCTATGAAGGATATTATCGTTTCACGAATATTGCCAACGTTTCGAATATTTTTGAGTAGCAAATGATCAAAAAAGTCATCTTTTAATTCAAAAACAAAAGTGGTTGTACCAGTCTGCGTTGACAGGTCGTTTTTCCAAAAATCTGTATTCGGCGCAAAAATCTATCTGTACCATATCGGTGTCAGAGTCTCTTCTACATAAGTAGTAGAAAATGTCACCAAGAGGTGAGCAAAAAAAGGTCCCACGACAACCTTTTTTCAAGTCTATTCAAGCTAAAAACCAAAATCGGTACTTATCTGTATGATCGTTATTTTGGAAGTACATATCTGTATTGCGGTATAGACGGCAAAAATCTGTATAAATACCGAGCAATCGGTACACCTGGAAACGTTGGTACCAGTTTCCAGTTTTGTTTTATTATGATTACATGGCTACTTTGATGGAAAACTGCTGTTGTTGAACAGCTTGTCAATTGACATAGTCGTAAAGTGACGGAAAATGCTAGCAGGGTTGTTCTTTACTGACAATTATATCATGTTATTTCGGGAAAACATGTTTTAATGCGACGTTTCTGAATATGAAATAACGCAAAAGTAAAACATGTTATTTCGCTTAAAACATGAAATCAGAGTTAAAACTTGTTTTAACTCATAGTGTGAACATAGTATTATTCCTCAAATTTCAGATGTCGATACTACTTTAGTAACTTACTAACGCCTTAATACTCTTAATACTTTAGTAACTTACTAACGCCTTCCAGAAAAACAGTTCAAGATCTGTCTCTCCTTCATCAACTTATTCAAAAACTGATCGATAAGATCACTCTCATAAACAAGTATGGTATTCAGTTACAGAAGATCACATTGTAGATACAATAAAAGCTGTTTCATCAATCGTTCAATAGGTATTGGAACCTTGAAACACCTTCTCGAAGAAACCATCTTAATAAGTCAACATGATTTTAAGTTGCAAGAATTTCGAACGTTGAATGGCACACAAGAGTCAGCCATGCGAGAAATTTCAATTACTGTTTACACAATTTGATCTGTTTTGACCTCCGGAACATTCTTTACGAAAACACCGACACCACCGAAAGTAAAATATTCGTGATATTTCATGTTCAAACTGTTTTCCTATTGTGAACATATGAATTATTTCATGCTCTTTTCAAAGCGCCCCTGGTTGTGCAGTTCTCAACAAATTGTCGGTAAAACTACACTAAATTGTTGGTCTAAGTATCTACAACAAGTTTGCCGAAGATTGTATAGCTCTATTTGTCGACCGTAGCGAGATAATCGTTCACAGCCCCAATCAGTCGAAATCCCATATGCCCTGGGTCCCGTTTATCGCGGATTCGCTTTTCACGCCCCCGGTGTACCGCGTTATACGAGACCCCTCTATAATTTAGTTTCGCGTGCTTCCAACAGCTTCGCTTTTGGTTCGATTGACCAATCAGAGCGATGCTTTCCCTTTTACATATCGCTTACTCCTTCAAAACCGTCGACTATGGCAGGGAAATCCGGTATGCCGGAGATTTTTAGCAGACAAAATAGGACACTGCTCGCTACTAATCAAAATTTCAATCATATATAAATGAAAATACGTGGGTTGATACATTCAAATCGAAACGTAGAAGTATTTCCTATCAAATGATGAAATAATATTAATAATTGATACAAAATAGACTGAGCTGTAATTGCTTAAAACCAGACCACATTTCTATGTGTAGTTTTTCTTGAGTTTCTGATTTGCACCACTATATAGAAAATAAAGATGTGTTCCACATCAAAAAATTATTTTGTAGAATACCACAGTATTATATATGACAGTATGTTTGATATGAGAAAGGCATCATTACACAACTAGGTGGATAAAAACAGGTTGTTTTAGATTGGAATCCCTATTCTCATACAAATAGGCAACACAAATGTCAAGCGCTTGGTTTTGCGAACTACTCGAATCAATCTGGATAAATTGGTGTCAAAAGTGAGCCCAAATTATTGTCAGAAATTATCTTAATAAAATGGCAAAAAAAATTTAATGAGACTTTTTCGATGAAAGAGAAAGGCATTATCACACCACTAGGAGGGCTTTTTCAACGGGGTGTGACTCATATTCCAACTATGGTCGGAGCTACAACCAAAAATATTCCTTGTTATTCAAATAAGTTATTAACAGTTAAAAGTGCTAAAACAGGATCGAAAATCGGAAAATGGCCGCCATTTTGTTCTTTCTCGGTGGAACGTGGTGCCCAGTCAACGGCATTAGCGGAATAATAGTTTCAAAATTTCGGTTTCTAGTGAAAATCGTATTCTGTGTAGTGTAGGTAATGTAATTACTTCGATATATCATTTTCTAGGCCAAATTTCACAGATTTTCAGTATATCGCTGAAAAAATAATAACTGAAATTCGATTGATTCTGACCGCAAATGTAATTTTGGTTTTGTCTTGTCGTAGGGGAACGAATGAAGTTGACGTTGATACTTTCTTTTGTTGCAGTGAGAGATGAAAAAGCATCGTCTCTCTTCGTCTGTTTTGGAAGCGAACGTTTACGAATGAAACAGTAGTTTAGTTTAGTTTTTTTTGTTTGAGACTTTCAGCCGTAGACTAGTTCGTCTCTGGAATGCAGCAAATAACGAATATTAGACTGTTGGATTGGATTTTTTTACTGATTTAAGCCCTGATGAATGCAACGAAATGAAATAACACCCATGCTGTATCAACAGCAACACAAAACATAAAATGCCATCGATCGGCAAAAAACAGGAATTAATTATGAGTACACCTGGTATAAAAGCACACTTTTGAAATTGTAGTTTTTTTACCGATCAACATGTAATTCCGGAGTCGGAAGTCAGATCCGGATGAAATTTAAAAACGCACACCCGTACACACGTATGTGCAAGTACAGAAATTTTGCGATCTCGACGTATTGAGTTGTTGATGAAACAGCATAATTCAACGAAAAGTCCTCTTTGAATTTTATGAGTGAAAGTATACTACAGGGTGCGCCATCTAGATAGTACTTCGATAAATCAGCCAGATTCGAAAATGTCAGTCTTGTATCGCTTTAGTCATGTATCGCTTTATGCCAAAAAAATGGGCTGAAATTTCGATGATGTACATTGAATACAAGCTTTTATTTGTGAAAGCTGTGCGCGAATATCGTACAAAATATGGTAGACTTTTAGCGACCTTTTTTTTCCTGTGGGGCAATTTTCAGAGTATATAGAAAAAAAGAATTGTAACAGTCTCGATGTGATTATCAATTGATGTTAAAAATATTTAACTTGCTGTTAAAAACTTGCTGAATGTCAAATGCAATAATTTTCTTTTTTCGAGCAATATGGCAAGTAAATCACACGTTATTACATCGAAAAAAAAAATTGGGTAAATTACATTAGCTTTACTGAATACTGTATATGATTCTGACTAAAAATTATATATCTTTTCGTGTAGTTTCACAACCTTTAGAACGACACCGATGCTTACATCAAAATTGCTGCACATCACTACTCACTACTGACGGGCAGCGATTACTATATAATGTCACAACAATCTCGATGTCGTTCCAGGAAAAGATGCATAATCTCATATCAGAATCGTATACAGTATTCAGTTAAGGTGATGTAATGAACTCAACACGTTATTTCGATGTAATGACGTGAGATTTATTTGCAATATTGCTCGAAAATAGAAACTTATTGCACTTGATGTTCAGTACGTCTAAATTTTGGCTTTAAAAATCCCTTACTCTTCACTGTATGGGGCCGGGTGTCAATAAAAAGTTTCAAAAATAGTCGCGTAACCTTTTTGTGCCATAATTTTGAACGTTAATAACTCGGTCATTTGTTGATGGATTGTTATAATTTAACAACCAATCGATTTGGAAACTTTTAACTCAAACATGTATGACGACGTCGTTTCAGTATTTCAATAGCATACTATTGAAAAAATGGTTGGAATCGACCTATGTTTTCATCCACCAATCCCTGTTGTACAAAATGACGTCAACTTCTTGTTCGGCATAGGAGGCTTTGCGTCATGCATAAAAAACACCGCATCGTTCTGCGTGGTATGAAGAGAAATCTATAAATATAGGCTGCACAATATTTCTTTGTCTAGTTGATGTTTGACTGTGAATGAAACAAGTAGCTCGTCCAGTGAGCTGATGACTGGGTTGTATATGCGTTCACTTGCTGGATTGTCGCTTTTGCATTATGTGTTGGTGAAATTTCCTGTTGTCTGCGCAACACCGTGTTCGCTTGAGTATCTTATACCTATCATATAGCTATTGAAGAACCGAATCAGCGTGGTGATTCTTTTGAAATATCCCATGTATTTAGCAAATTTTTGGTCGATTTTGCCATTAAAAATGCCTTACACCTCGCATCCCGAGGCTGGGTGTCAATTTAAAACATGCAAAACTAATCGCGTAACATTTTTCTGTCATAATTTTGAACGCTTATAACTCAGACATTTGGTGATGGATTTATATAATTCAACAAACAATCGATTCGGAAACATTTAACCTAAAGTTATGAGACAACGTCATTTGAATATTTCAATTGCATACCATTGAAAAATTTGTTTGAATTGATGATCTTATTTATGTTCTCTGGTAACTAACAGGCCAATCTATCGGCGAAAGATTTTTCGGATCTAATTTGCAGCGTTTGTTCCTCGATGATTTGTTAATGGATTTTCCCCATTTAAATGATTTCAAAGCTTCAATATTGTAAGCTTAAAAATGTTTTAATTTGTCAACGGATCGGTTTGCATACTTAAATCTCCATTCCTATACGAACAAAACGGTGGCGCGAAAATGGATTCAGTATAAAGTTGTGTGATGATGATAATCATAGATACTTCTTTTTCATTATATGTGACTGAACAAGTTGTTGTCCCACCAGCAATTAAACGGTTCAAAAACCTCAAAATTAAATTCTGAAACTTATCTAAAAGCGGCCTCCTCGGTTTAGTAGTATAAATGAGTTCCACAGGCTCTCATATACAGTACAATTAGATGCAATATCATATAGTATCAAAGATAAACTCAAGGTGAATTTACCTGCGATTTTACATGTATCGTTTGAATAGGAACCCTAGTAGAATTTGGTTAATGGCCAGTTTCAGTTTAATTATTATTTGCTTGAAAACAATAAGCGTCTGATGGCTACACGCGTTGTGACTATGACAATGTTCATTCATGTATTAATAACATCAAGTTACAATATGAACAAAATTTCGGAATTCTGTTGCGTTTCCATTCCGTATATTCCTAATATGCCAAAGCGAAAATCAATGTAAGTTTCACATGTTTTCTTCCTCGTATTGTTGCCATATTATTTACCGACACTTTCCGAAGATTATCGACGATTTTGAAGAAGGAATAATAAAATTACACTATTACTTAGTTTACTGGTACAACATTTTTCGTTAAAATAAATAAAATCTCCTCTTGGATCGATTAACTGTTTATAAAATTAATATGTTTGTACGTTTCTCGAAAATTTTTATCATAAAATAAAATATATTTATTTGTTCAGGTTTAAATCTTTTGGTTGTTTGTATCTAAAATTGAGCTTACAAGTAACTTTGAATTCATCATAATTGACTTCTAGTTAAAGGACGTTATTCAAATACTTAACAATGTAAAAATTTGTGGAAAGGGATCAAAATTGAATAGAATAAATTATCAAGAAAAAATCCAATTGTCAATTTTATCATTCGCTAACAATCTAAGCGCTTAAACTAGAGCAAGTTTGTAATTAGTCAATTGAATAAGTTTTTAGTTTAGTGTATCATCATTATCATCTCTTTCTTGTATTAATTATGAAGACCCTAGAAACGTTTCATTTTTAATGTTATTGTGCTCGGTCGTGTCTTGAATTCAACCCTCTAATTTTTTCACATCGATAGAGAATCACATCGAGGTTGCTACAATTCTTTTTTTTACTGTGTAAGGTGTATGTCTGGAAACCGAATACTATAGAATAAATAAAATAAATAATTTCTGCCATTACACTCGAAATGTGGTCAAATACAATGCAAAAGGTCCAAAAAAGGGCCGCTTTTTGTGTATCTACACCCAACCTTCCATTTACGTAACTTATATATGTATATATGTATTAATAAACTTACGCATGTGTGTAAATATTTGTATTTCTTAATACATATAAATATTGCTGAAGTAAAAGCAATCATTTATAAGTATTAATATATACACATACATGCAGATGGCTGAGTGCGTAAGCATACATACATACATATATAAGGTTCGTAAATGGAGGTTTGGGTGTAGTAGTGGCGATCATTTGATCATTATTGTATTCTGAGTGAATGGTTAAACGGCACTATATAGCCTAAATAAATTTTTCATTTCTCAAAATCGGAATTTAATAGGTCCTGTCAGGATGGCGCACCCTGTATGACAAAATTTACTGCTTTTCATCTGTACAAGTACCCAATTTCTCGATTGGTGTTCATTGGCCAATTTTTCACTCGTGGTGTCGCAATGAAAAGTGTATTTTATGAATCAGATCGGAGTATTCACATTTGAAATGGGATCAAAATGAGTTCTAGGCAAAAGCTTAATGTTCAACTTCAATTATTATTAAATAAATTTGGATGGCGTTTCCAATAAAAATACTCCTAAATAAATAAACGAATTTTAACCATTTCGTATTTCCATCTGAACTGGGAATAGTCTATAATTAGGGAAAAATTCATTATTGACATTCAGCTTCCGTTTATTGATTTACACCGATTGGCCAGCGATGTTTCGAAATTACTAGTCGAAAGTACGAGTTACGTAAGAGCTCACTCATTCCGAAGTACCGCTATTTTGGTTCTTCCAACCATATTTACACAAACAGTGGAATTGTAATTCGAACCAACAATGTTTATACGACGGTAAAGGATGAATATCTGCTGCTCTAGATGAAAATTAAAAAAAAAAAACTTTCTCTGCTTGTGGGCGCCGCATATCTGTTTCGAAATCGATCTACTCATCGGTGCTTATTGTGAAACTAGGGCTAAACTGGGAATCGGTCGCAACATGTTTGTTTCTGGAGAATTCTGATCGATGATATGGGTGGATCATCCGGTATTGTTCACAATTTCCAGTTTGTCTGGCTAGATGAGTCAGGATGGTTATTTCCGTCAGTACTGTTTACCTTAATTAAGAGTACGTACTTTCATCGGAGAACCACACGTTGCATTTCGAACAATACAAAGCGTTTTGTTCCTTAAAAGTAAAGAAAAAAAAATTCGTGGTGCCATTATTCAACGCACCTCGTATAATGAGACTGAATAGCACTAGGTATCATAAAAACCACGATGATGCAAACAAGTAAATATGGAAAACCCTGAGCCATTTTCGAACCAATAAAACGAAAAGCTAATAAAAAATTAAATGTTGAACGTGTTTTATGGCTAACGAAAACAAGATCTAAGCCGATTAACTCAACACACTAGTTTTTAAGCGTATCTCATGGATTTCAAAGATGGTGAAATGGTGATGAATTACTACACAAAGTATTTTTGTTACTATTTTGTTAGTATTTAGCGAAACGTGTATTGATTGTGAACGTTGAAAAATAAAAACAACGTGAGATGACTTCAAATAGAGATCTGTCATTTCATGTTATGACTCAAAGTAGACACCCAAAAATGTGTGACATGTCGCGCGAATATTTGTATTTGGTTTGCAAACCTTTGCGAATGAAAATTGGCTTTATTTTTGGTTCAATTCGTCACCGATTCTAACCGATTTAGGAGAAATTTGATTTACATCGATTCGTCATCAATACTGATTTTCATAACTTTTGATTCCGATGGAAGGTTTAATTCGATTACAGTGAAATTCTTACATTTTTGGATTACATTTCGAGTTTCTAAGCTACGGATCAATACGTGCAGGGAAATGGGATAATGACGTATAACAGGATAGTAGTCTTTCAAACTATTCTCTAGTAGAATTTTTTTTAAACTAATTTTTTATTTTTTTTTAATGTGGAACACATTTTTGTTTTCTATATACAAATTAGAAACTCAAGAAAAAAACACGTAGAAATGTGGTCAGGTTTTGAACAATTACAGCTCAGTCAATTTTGTATCAATTATTAATATTATGTCACCATTTGATTGGAAATATTTCTACGTATTCATGTGAATGTTCATAGCCATGTATTTTTAATTGTATATCATTGAAATGTTGATTAATAGCTAGCAGTGTCGTATTTTGTCTGAAAAAAATCTCCGGCATACCGGATTTCCCTGTCATAGTCGACGGTTTTGAAGGAGTAAGCGATATATCAAAGGGAAAACATCGCTCTGATTGGTAAAAGCGAAGCTGTTAGAAGCACGCGAAGCTATAAATATAAGTAAAATTATAGCTAACGTTTCAGTCCTATCCTACGTGTAGCATGCTAGAGGTAGGTTGTTGCTAGACAGTAAGACAAAAAATGCAATAAAATTTTGATTTGAAGCTTTAATTGGTATGCTCTGATCTTGTGTCATGCAAGATCGGATGAAATTCCATTTTATATCGTTTCGCCTGAGAAATTGACAACTACCTCAGAGTAAATTTTGAGTGCATGATATTAGTTTCTAATTTATATAAAATGAACTCGATTGATAATGAGAAAAAAAATAATCGCTTCAATCACAATCGCAGAATGGTAGTAATGGTAGAGAAACGCTATAAAATAACTGCTTGCATACAAAACTTGAACACAAGCTTGGCGAAGTGAAGCTTAAATATTGATATCCGTATCGCAAGCATGTACATACAACCATATAATTCAGTTCGTGCTCGCATCTCACCCAACACAGTCGAAAATCGTTTGCGGTCGAAGCAAAAGAAACAAAGACAATACAGTGCAGTGAACAATAGAGTATACGGAATGGTCAAATACGATTTAACAAAGTCTTAAACTTGGCCAACAAGACCAAATTCAATTTGTTAAGATTTCAAGCGTTGCAAAGTTAGACCAGCAGCAAATGAAATTGAAATCTTACTTAAAGAACGAATGCATCTAAACGTTAATGATGTAAGTGAGATTCAATTCAACAAGGCGTCTAACTGTGTGTATATTATGTTTAAACGTGAAAGCGATGCAATTGCATTCGCTTCGGTTAACAACGAGGTGCACAGCGTTGAGTGTGACAACATTAAATACAAAATTCCTGTGCACATGGTGGACAATGCCATACAAGTACGCGTGCATGACCTTCCCCCGCAGTCCAGCGATCAGTCCGTTCGGGAAATCATGTCGCAGTATGGTGAAGTTCTTTCCATCGAAAGAGAAGTATGGCGGAATTTTGTCCCCGGCATCCGAAATGGCGTGCGAGTGGTACGTATGCAACTAAGTAAGGCAATTCCATCCTACATCATTTGTGTTCAAGGTGGGACACATCCGTGTAAAACGCTGATTACTTATGAAAATCAGCTGGGTACATGTCAGTTTTGTGAACAACCTGCACACTACGGTGAACCTTGCACTGAAACTGCGAAAAAAACATCATCAACCAAAGACAAGTTGAACCGTTCAACTACGAAAACTAGTGAGGGTAGTACTCCTGTTTTACCATCAAACCAACCAACAACAGCAACCAATGTACAACAAGGCGCTTCTACAGCAACTAGCAACGAGCTCAAGACTGCGAACAAAAAGGAAAACGAAAAGATGACGGAAATCAACAACACAACCACCGATGCGGCAATGGAGGACGAGACGAGTCACGAACAAAGTGCCCCTCAATCCTCGCAGGAGGGAAATGGAAGCTCTTCTCCTCCTAGAAAAAGAGTGACAACGAGATCCACTTCAAAAAAATCTTTATTTAAAAAATCGGCTAATTCGGCCACGTAAAGCTTGTACGCAAATAGGCCGGAATTAAAATATCTTTTGAATGAAAAAAAAACCATTTAATTGCATACATTTGGGCTATTGGTGTAATTTCGTCGGCTATAGAACAAATACATATCACGACAAATAGAGTCTATATTCTGGGTTCGCGGGTTCGGTGTTGGTTCCTAATAAAGATCAATCTAAGTAGACTATAGTGCATTTGCGGATTCAAAAGTGTGACAATTAATTGAAAATGTCGATCATTAGAAATTTTAGTTGCCTTGTTCCACATCAATGGCTCAATGTCAATACGTGATTTGGCAAAAAAAGCAGGAACGAGTGTCGGAATGATCGAGCGTATCAAAAGGCAAAATCAGCGGAAGACCTACAAGAAGCAGAAAATTTCGAAACAAAGTGTAGAACAGAAGAAGTGAACAGCAATAAGGGCCCGGAAATTGTATTCGCGTCTTTTGCAGTGTCCGGATGCATGTGTTTTGATGGACGATGAGATTTATGTAAAGAAGGACTCGAAAACCCTTCCATGTCCACAATACTTTACTATCGTCGTTGGGTAGGATGTGAGCGATGCGGACAGGTCGATTCAAGTGGAGAAACTCGGTCGAACGGTACTGGTATGGCAAGCAATATGTTCCTGTGGTTTGAAGTCAACAATTTTCTACACTACCGGAACTATAAATGCAGAAATCTATCGTTCTGAGTGTCTCCAGAAGAGATTGCTGTCTTTATATAAGAAGCATAGTACACCTCCACTGTTTTGGCCGGATTTAGCGTCGGCTCATTATGCCAAAACCACTCTCAATTGGCTTGCGGTAAAGGGTATCAATTTCGTTGAGAAAAATATCAATCCACCAAATCGCCCTCAGCTTCGACCCATCGAACGTTACTGGGCAATCGTGAAAAAGGTCTTCAAAAAGACTGGTAAGGCAGCTGGGAACATGCAGGACTTCAAATAAATTTGAACTCAAGCGTCCAAAAAATGCGATACAACATTTGTCCGGAACTTGATGAAGAGCGTTCGATCAAAAGTTCGAAAATTCGTGAAAGAATAAGTTAAATTTCATCCGGTTCACATTATGCTCAATTTTACCCTCGTACAATAAAGGATCCATTTTTTGTTTGAATAAAATATCGTTTTTATCATAATTTGAAAGAAAAATTTGTGGATAGCTTATTTTCTATACACTCCTTACAACAAAAAGGAAAACATTGGGGTCTGGTATTTTAAATGTAGAATGTGTGTGTAAAATTTGAAAAAAATTGGAGCAGGAAAGGAAATAATTCATTACTCAAGGAAGCCCGTAGGCTCTACATTCTCAAAAAAAATATATTTTTTCTTTTGTATTTTGTTGTAATGAAACATTTCAAGAATGTTTGGTCAAGTTTTAATGTCGATCGAAGCAGAAATCTTGGGCCTTCTTCTTGTCTTACTTCTTCGCAGTATGAAATAATCAGAGATAAAGGCCCACTACTTGCTGAATTTTGCTCCAATAGCCTTGAAAATTTCACAGAATATTCTTGAAATGTTTTACTATAAGAAAATACATAGAAAAAAATAAATTATTTTTTAAATGTGTTAGACCCCACCCGCCCCTTAAGGGTGAACACCAATTATTCGAAATAATTGCGATCTGATGGTAATACTTGTTTAAGAATAGGCTGTTCAAATCTTCTTGCAATTCTACTATACTAATATTGTTTTGGTTTTTTTTTAAATAACTATTTATTGGAATATGAGTTAAAATTAAATTATTAAGATTTAAATTGGGTGCTCAGCCACAAGTGGTGACTTTTCAGCCCTATTATATATATGATTTGGTTATTACCATGAGGACATTATTTGCTTCCGCAATTCTGAGATTTTTGTGTAGGGAAAATTCTAAACCTACTTGTATTGTGTAATGGGGAAAAGGAACTTATATACTAACTTACTAACTAATACAGAGAGCGAATCGATTCAATTGAAGATTGCATCGATTTTTGTCGGAATTTGCTTATAATATTATGTGACATTACATCTAATGACTCTATATTTGTGAGTCTGTGTAAATCATTTCTACTAAACCAGGGAGGACGCTTTAAAATCATTTTCAGAATTTTATTCTGAATCCTTTGAAGCGTTTTCTTCCTGGTGGAACAACAACTTGACCAAATTGGTACTGCATAAAGCATGGCTGGTCTGAAAATTTGTTAATAAATAAACAACTTGTTTTTTAAACAGAGCTTAGAATTTCTGTTTATAAGAGGATATAAACATTTAATATATTTATTACACTTCGCCTGGATTCCTTCAATGTGATCCTTGAAAGTGAGTTTTTTGTCATACGTTAAACCTAAGTATTTAGCTTGATCAGACCATGTCAATTCCAAGCCATTCAATTTTAGAATGTGATTATTGTTTGGTTTAAGAAAAGAAGCTCTTGGCTTATGAGGAAAGATAATTAATTGCGTTTTTGCTGCATTTGGTTTAATTTTCCATTTTGACAGATAATCACTAAAAATATTTAAACTTCTTTGTAGCCGACTGCAGATCACTCTTAGATTTCTACCCGTGGCTAACAGACTTGTGTCGTCACAGAATAGCGATTTCTGACAACCAACGGGTAGATTTGGAAGATCAGAAGTGAAAATATTATACAAGATTGGAGCTACACTCGAACCCTGCGGAACACCGGCTCGTACGGGTAGCAATTCAGATTTACAATTCTGATAGCTAACCCGAAGAGTACGATCAGTTAAATAATTTTGAATCATTTTGATCAAATAAATAGGAAACTGGAAATCAGACATTTTTGCTATTAAACCTTTGTGCCAAACACTGTCGAATGCTTTTTCTATGTCTAGAAGAGCAACTCCAGTGGATAACCCAGAAGATTTATTTGATTTTATCATGTTCGTTACTCTGACAAGTTGATGAGTAGTTGAATGTTCATGGCGAAATCCAAACTGCTCTGGTAAAAAATTGATTTCTCATTTATATGAGACATCATTCTCAACAAGATAATTTTTTCAAAAAGTTTACTGATAGAAGAAAGTAAGCTAATTGGTCGATAACTTGATGTTTCTGCTGGGTTTTTATCAGGTTTCATGATAGGAATTACTTTAGCGTTTTTCCATCTTTTTGGGAAGTAAGCTAATGAAAAACACTTGTTGAAAATTTTAACCAGGAGTCTCAAGGCAACATCGGGAAGATTTTTAATAAGAATATTAAAAATTCCATCATTACCAGGAACCTTCATGTTTTTAAGTTTCCTAATAATTGATTTAATTTCATCAAAATTCGTCTCAATAATGTCATTGTGTGATAACACTTGGGTTGAAATATGATCATATTTCAGTGAGACTTCATTTTCAATAGGACTCATAACGTTCAAATTAAAATTGTGGACACTCTCGAACTGCTGAGCAAGTTTTTGAGCTTTTTCGCCATTTGTAAGAAGTATTTGATTTCCTTCCTTGAGAGCAGGAATTGGTTTCTGAGGTTTCTTAAGAACCTTAGAAAGTTTCCAGAAAGGTTTAGAATATGGTTTAATTTGTTCAACTTCTTTAGCGAAATTTTCATTTCGCAAAAGAGTAAATCTATGTTTAATTTCTTTTTGTAAATCCTTAACTATATTTTTCATAGCAGGATCACGAGAACGTTGATATTGTCGTCGACGAACATTCTTCAACCGAATGAGCAGTTGAAGATTGTCATCGATGATAGGAGAATTTAATTTAGTTTGAGCTTTGGGAACTGAAAGATTTCTAGCTTCGATAATACAGGGTGATTTTTTAAGAGCTTGAGAACTTTTTTAAACAATAAAACGCATAAAATTTGCAAAATCTCATCGGTTCTTTATTTTAAACGTTAGATTGGTACATGACATTTACTTTTTGAAGATAATTTCATTTAAATGTTGACCGCGGCTGCGTCTTAGGTGGTCCATTCGGAAAGTCCAATTTTGGGCAACTTTTTCGAGCATTTCGGCCGGAATAGCCCGAATTTCTTCGGAAATGTTGTCTTCCAAAGCTGGAATAGTTACTGGCTTATTTCTGTAGACTTTAGACTTGACGTAGCCCCACAAAAAATAGTCTAAAGGCGTCAAATCGCATGATCTTGGTGGCCAACTTACCGGTCCATTTCTTGAGATGAATTGTTCTCCGAAGTTTTCCCTCAAAATGGCCATAGAATCGCGAGCTGTGTGGCATGTAGCGCCATCTTGTTGAAACCACATGTCAACCAAGTTCAGTTCTTCCATTTTTGGCAACAAAAAGTTTGTTAGCATCGAACGATAGCGATCGCCATTCACTGTAACGTTGCGTCCAACAGCATCTTTGAAAAAATACGGTCCAATGATTCCACCAGCGTACAAACCACACCAAACAGTGCATTTTTCGGGATGCATGGGCAGTTCTTGAACGGCTTCTGGTTGCTCTTCACTCCAAATGCGGCAATTTTGCTTATTTACGTAGCCATTCAACCAGAAATGAGCCTCATCGCTGAACAAAATTTGTCGATAAAAAAGCGGATTTTCTGCCAACTTTTCTAGGGCCCATTCACTGATTTGCAAGCGTTGCTCGTTAGTAAGTCTATTCATGATGAAATGTCAGAGCATACTGAGCAAATAATAATGCATGAAAATCATAACCTCAAAAAATCTGAGCAAATACTAATGCATGAAAATCCTAACCTCAAAAAAATCACCTTTTATAATGATTCAAATTATCAATTGCTGTGTCGATGTCCGCAGAATTTTCTAAAATAGTTTCATGATCCACATGATTTTCAATGTGAGATCTGTAATCCAACCAATTAGCTCTATGATAGTTGAAAATAGAACTAATTGGATTAATTAAAGCTTCGTTGGAAAGTCTGAATGTTACTGGAAGATGATCTGAGTCAAAGTCAGCATGTGTAATCGGTTCACTACAAATGTGACTTTGATCTGTTAGAACCAGATCAATTGTAGACGGGTTTTTCACTGAAGAGAAACAAGTCGGATTACTGGGATGAAGAACTGTGAAGTAACCAGCTGAGAGTGGATTATGAAGTATTTTGCCATTACTGTTATTTTGCCTACAATTCCACTGGACATGCTTAGCATTTAAGTCCCCTATTACGAAAAGTTTCGATCGATATCTTGTAAGTTTTTGCAAATCGCCTTTAAAGAAATTTAATTGTTCGCCGGTGCATTGGAATGGCAAATATGCTCCAGCGATGAAATAAATTCCATGAATGGTTTCAACTTCGATTCCCAAGCTTTCAATAACTTTAGTATTGAAAGAAGGTAAAATTCGATGTTTAATTTGCCGTTGGACAAAAATGGCAACTCCACCACCCATTCCAGTAAACCTGACAAAACGATGAACCACATAATGTGGATTACTTTTTAATTTGGCATTTGGTTTAAGAAAAGTTTCTGTCACTATGGCAATATGGATTTTGTGAACTTCGAGAAAATTATAAAATTCATCTTCACTCGATTTCAAAGATCGAGCATTCCAATTTAAAATATTCAAATATTTATTTAACATCACTGTTAAATTTTAAATTCATTATAATATTATTTGCAAATTTCCATCCGATTTGAAATGCTTCAAAAAGAGATGAAGTCGAATTCATTTGGATGATCATTTGAAAAAGTTGATCTTGTAGGTAGATCATTTTATTTTCAGTTATATCGCCTAAATCGACTTCATTTAAAGAAGCGAATGGCATTGAAGGAATATTGGTAGGTAGACTGCCATTAGAAGAAGGTGATTTGGCCGGTCTACCTATTAATAAATTGTTTTCGTTAGAATTATTTACATTAGAAGAAATAAGAGGTAGTTTTCTACCTAATATACCAGCATAACTGACATTAGAAGAAGATGATGACGAGGTCGATCTACCTGTCAATAAATTGTTTTCGTTAGAAGACGAATTGGCAGGCGTACCTGTTTTTTGTTTTAAATTCGAAGAAATAAGTGCCTTAGAAGAATTAGGCGTGGCATTTGTAACGGTTTTTTGATTTTCAGGTATGTTCTGTAAATTTAAGGTCGTTGATTTGACTTGTTGTCTAAGCGAACGAGCGTTTAAAATTTTTTCCCTGACAGGACATTTCAAATAATTGGATTTATGATTTCCATTGCAATTTGAACATTAAAATTTATCAGTGGTTTCATTCACTGGACAAACGTCTTTCGAATGCGATTTACCACAATTCAAACACCGTATATCCATATGACAATTTTTGGTTCCATGACCGAAGCCTTGGCAACGACGACATTGCGTTAAGTTTGCAATACGATTATGCCGTTTATAATGTTCCCAATGAATTTTAATGTGGGAAATGAAACGTACTTTTTCTAAAGTTTTCAAATTGTTTACATCACTTCGATTGAAGTGTATTAGGTAAAGTTCATGGGAAATATCAGAGCGTGGTTTAGAAGTACCATTCGCTCTTTTTTTTCATAAGTATTACTTGGGAAGGGGCAAAACCAAGCAATTCTTTTAGTTCATTTATAATTTCATCAATACTTTGATCATTTGATAATCCTTTCAAGACAGCCTTGAAGGGTCTGTCTGATTTTATATCATATGAATAAAATTTATGAAGTTTCTCGGACAAATATCGAATAAGACGTTCGTAATCTTCCAATCCATCCACCAAGACTCGACATTCTCCTCATCGTCCGGTTTGAAATGAGACTATTACTTCCGGGAGAAAAGTAGAAAGCTCAGTACGGAATGCTTTGAAGTCGGAAATCATCACCGTCACTGGTGGCATAGATTGATGTTTCTTCCCAGAACGACAAGCGTCCATTTTGGGAATTTTTGAAGAATTTTCTTCTATGTCGCTACAATCGGATTCAGGAAGAATCTCGTAAATATTGTTAGACGGCACAGGATCAGCGGAAGGGAAATCCGTCCGTTGTCTTTTATTTTTACATTCAGATTCTATAATATCGTGAATGTTATTAGAAAAATGTTGAATAACGGATTGTGATTTATTCCGTATTGAATTATTTTTAGCCTTAGGCTTGTTGCCTTTCCGGTTGGACGCAGGCATTTTTTAAATGAATGAAATTTTAAATTAAATTAACTAGGCTAAATTAGTCTTCGATTAGACTCCTAGCTAGCCTTAAAAAAGGCTGATTAATTTCTTAGTCACTCTAATATCACTCTTTGTATCACTTAGTCACTCTAATATCACTCTTTGTATCACTTAGACACTTAGTTAGTGATTCAGGTAGTCTTGAAAAAGACTGAAGCCTTGAATCAATAAAACTCTAGGTAGCCAGAAAAAAATTCCAGGAGTCAAGAGCTATACGCGTGCGGTGCGAACGACTGTTCAACCATATCGTTTTGGTTTATTGATCCCGAGCCCGAAAGCTGACCCAGAGTCGCCCAAACAACGCTTGATATGTTTGTTTTAGCAACCTGAGGTCGCTCTAGAACGGACTCCAATCGCGTAGTTTTGCTCTGAAAATTTTCTCGGGTCGCACCACGCATCCCTGCCAGTTTGTTTATTTTTTATTTTTTTCATGAGTTGTTGTTTAGGGCGCGTACCACGTGTTCGTTTTACTCGGAGTCAGAGTCACCCGCGTCTAGGTTCAAAAACGAAAACGGTATAAGTATACTAAGACATTATTGTGAATCGTGCCAGATCGAGACGCGAACATATGAACCTAAAGCAAAGCAGGTATGTTTATTCTTCCGATTTAGATTCGAACCTTCTGCGCACAAAAAATATCACGTCTCTCTGGTATCTAAAAAAAACAAAACAAAATAAATCGGAGCCACCTAAGCTGTTTTTATCTGTGTTTTCAAGTGGCTGGCACAGCTAAACGGCAACTGAAAAATATGGAGTGATGATTGCGCGGTAGCCTCTATCTTACGACGTGTATGTAAGAACGTCGGAAGTCGCAATATCGAATGGACGACTTGTTAAAAAAGTCTAAAAGCTGGTAAAATGGCATGACGTAGAGTTGTTATCAAAAAAGAATTTTTGAACCATTGTATGGAATTTTAGTTCCAATAACAATATCAAGTTTTGGATTGATTTTGAAACCGTAAATTGTCGATTTTTTTTTATTTTCCTGTATTTTGTTTTTCGATCTGTCGACCTTTTGACATTTTCTCTTTCGGCGCTTTGACATTGTGACATTTTGTCACATTAAACTGCATAGTTTTCTAAATTTTTCATGCTTCTAGAGTGGCACAAGTATGATCGGTTTTACATTTTCAAAATGTAACTGTGGTTTAAGAGTGAACAAATACAGGATTGAAAGGAAAACATTCAAAACAGATATTTAAATTGGAATTGCGTATAATTTGCAAAAATGGAGCTCGTCGCAATTGATAACCGAACAGGTCTCTGAAAATGGCCAAATACAACCACAAGCAGACGTGTTTGCATTCGAACTCATCTGAACAAACCAACAAACTACGTTTCTTGTTTCAGTTTCCTTGTGTAGCACCCACATCTTTTTTTCAAAATAAAACCGGATTCCGAGTATTCTTTTTTTTTCGAGAAAACCCAAAAAAGGTGGTAGAACTGGCTTGGCTTCTGGGAGTAGTTTCGCTGAGCTGGTTCATCGACTTTTGGCATAAATTTCTATAACCGTGAATCGGTCATTTGAAGTGTTATAGAAATCGTATCCCTGTCACTTACCTATATTAATTATACTCTTCGAGGTGAATCCGTAAGCGAAACCTGATAGTGATATTCTTATCGCCTGTCGGTTCGAACGCAACATGTATTGGATTGGAAGAAATCGACAATACGAATACGAAAACAGTTCGATAAGATATGCTACTTATCAAGAGACTTTCGCAGAAAGATGAAACGAATCTTTATGGTTAGTGGCTAACGGTTGGTGTCATTGGACGGGGTGATAAACGCATAATAAATGTGCTTCGTTGCTGTTGGAACCCGGTTTTGATTCCATTCAGGACAGCAGGGAAGTAAGAATACGTTTTTTTGTCATAAACGTCGTGAAATGGATTTTGCCCTACTTCTTCGCCAGTATTTATATTTGATTCGTGATAGTGATTCAGTTTCCAGTTATTTTTAGATATTAGGTTTAGTCTGTTCACTACCAGTTTTTCTGTTTTTTAAGTCTTTTATGACCGATGGATGATTCAGCGAATAGAGCATTAATCTCTTCAGAAAAATTCTTTGCGGAAGCTGGATAATAGCTGGATCAACTTAATCCCGAGTGATGGTGCAATGATGAGTCGAAAATTAAGTCAATGAAAAAGTTATGTGCACTTAGCACGAATTAGGCTAGATTTTTTTTTCTCAAAATTAAATTTTTTCACCTTATTTTGAGAGAAAACTGAATCTGTAAAACGTGTGGGAAATCTGGAAAGTTAAATTGGTATTGCTAAGCATTGATCAGAGGAACACGAAATGGTAAGAA
The DNA here is from genome assembly GCF_030247185.1 of Malaya genurostris. Taxonomy (NCBI): domain Eukaryota; kingdom Metazoa; phylum Arthropoda; class Insecta; order Diptera; family Culicidae; genus Malaya; species Malaya genurostris. The sequence goes on from NC_080572.1 coordinate 178,738,770, forward strand.
AATAGTATAGTTATGAATATTAAGAGCAAATTTGCGTCATTTCGCCATCCAAAATTTAGCAATAATGGGTGTACGAACTCGAATTACATCACTTAAATCGTTGTAGCTTTTTACTCATAACTGTTTGTTTGTGCAAGTGACAAAAAATGTTTAAAATAAAAAAGGCTAAGACAGATAATTATTTTTGGTAAATTTACCATTGAAGGTAATTATTTGAGCTTACTTGCAAAACCCTACGCCCTTGCAAGTGGCCTTCCGGCAGTAAACCGGAACATTTACCATGATGGACGAAAACATGCGAGTAGGCAGTATTGAGTTCTTTGTTCGTTTTATTGATCAATTCCTCCATCAATCAAGAGATGGTCGGGTATAGAAATTCTTATACCCGAACCCGAATTATAAAAAAATTAGGGTGGAAAATATTCACATAACTTTTCACGTAACTACGATTGGTCAATTTTTTCAAATGAAGTAAATGAAGTAAAGAAAAATATGCCAGGTCTGGTCCTAGGCGCGAATGTCAAAACCCCTTGAATCAAATTGTTTATTTTTCGGAAGAACTGTTTTGCAATAAAAAATTCTCGTCAACGTGTAAACATATTTATCTGAAGTACAAATGGTCGGGTAATCGATCAGAAAAAAAATTTGCCCGTTCCCGACCCGTACCCGAGTGAGTAGTAAATTTTTTACCCGTACCCGACCCGTACCCGATTGAAAATAAAAAAAATTACCCGTACCCGACCAAAACCCGTCGGGTACGGGTCGGGTTTCGGGTAACATACCCGAGACCCGACAATCTCTACTCCTTAGTTTTCGTGACAAAATAGTTGAAGTAGATTTTACGCTTCAAGTTAGCCAAGAAATTCTCGATGAAACGCTGCTGGGCGACTTTGTCCGGGTTCGCCGGCTTGGGTACAGCATCGATATTCAGCTGCTCCATCTCTCCCCAACGATCGCTTCGAGTAGTGGGCCGATGCCAGATCCGCCCAGAAAACCGCGTCTTCGTCCTTATAGTATTTCCCCTTTCACGGTCAGTCCGGAACGAAAGAAGAACGACTTTGACATCACCTTTTCGCTGATTGTCAGCCACAACAGCACAACGCAGAAGGCTGTGGTGGAAACAAAACAACAAACGTACAAAGTTCAAAAGCCCTGAATTGCTATGAGCAGAAGAATACGGTGGAAAGATCACGTGCATGGAAGCAACGTACGATAATTTTTATGTCCCAGAAAATGTTAAAAAGCAGAAGATGTGCAAAAAACATAATTTAGCAATGAATTTGCTCATGTGGAAAGCGGAGCATTCCATTTCGTATAACCTGTACAAAAAATATACATAAAAACCTGTTTTAATCCACTTAGTGGTGTAATGATGCCTTTCTTATTTCCATTTTCTTCTGTATATTACAGCAGAAATTCATGTTTCATAACATTGACATTGATACACTACATTTGAATTTAAGTTAATGAAAATCTATTCAATCATATTTGAGAAAGTGAAGTGAACTCCATTTTATCATATTTGATTATTATTGCCGGTACTTCCGAAAGCTGGATATCGGCGTAGTGACATGCGGTTCATTTAACCATACACTAACATGAACTACAAACTTTTTTACGGTTCTCTATGACGATTTGAATTTTGGAAAAAAAAATGTACCGGTGGTCGAACTTGGATGAAATTCAGCAAATCATTTATGGGACTATCAATGGTTTATTTGGTTACAGAGTCTCATGGGCTGCAAACTAGAGAAAATCACTAGCCAATATAAAGAGCTTATGAACATAGTATTCCTGAAATTGACGTTTTCATACTGAGCACCCTATCTCCGGAACCAGGGGTTTGATCCGAAAGAAAATTGGGATATTCTTATGGCATCTTAAGAACATCCATCTCCAAGAAAAGTGAGTGACATTTTTTTCACATTTTTTGTGCATTATTTTCACATTTTTTATGCATCTCACCCTGTAATTCCAGAACTGAAGGTTGGATCGAAATGAAATTCCGAAACTTTATATAGGACCACGAGACCTTTCATTTGAATTTAAGTTTGTGAAGATTGGTTCTTCCATCTCCGAGAAAAGTGAGTGAAATTATATTCACATTTTGAATGCACTATTTCCATATTTTTGGTGCATATCAGCCTATCGAGTTACTTACCTTACCTAACAGCTATAGGCCTGGGGTGTCCTTTGCTGGCTGCTCGTCGCCAGCGACTCAAGGCACGAACCATTTTCACTACGTGAGCGGTTCACCTTCTCATAGAATTTCCGTGTATCATTTGCGCGGTCTTGATCTTCCTAGTGGCGCTTTTTCCTCCGGAAAACCGTGTTCTGTCTGTTCCGTGCCTGTCTGTATCGTCCCTCGTTCGCTCTAGTGCGGTGTTGCAGCATCCTCGCCATTGCTGCATTCTTCTCTTCGACCAACTGCTGACATTTACCGTCAAACCAGTCATTTCCTCGATTCGATATCCACGTACCTAGAACGGTTGCAGCAGTGCTACTCACGGCGGATCTTATATTCCTCCTGCCGTCTTCAAGAGTCGCCGCGCCAAGCTGCTCTTCCGTTGATAGCACTAGCTGCAGTTGTTGCGCGTATTCCTCTGCAGTACGAATGCTACATAGCTGCTCGAGATTTAGTCCCGGCGTTTCTGTGCGACGAGTATTGTGCACCGTCGATAGTTTTGAGCGCATACAAACCGCGACAAGGTAGTGGTCAGAATCAATATTGGCACTGCGGTAGGTGCGGACATTGATGACGTCGGAGAAGAATCGCCCGTCGATGAGAACGTGGTCGATTTGATTTTTCGTCTGTTGATCAGGTGATCTACAGGTGGCTTTGTGGATATCTTTGCGGGGAAAGAAGGTGCTTCAGACTACCATTCCTCGGGAGGCTGCAAAGTTCACGCATCGTTGGCCGTTGTCGTGCCTCGTTACCTCGTGCTCTCCAGCCCGATCACAAGCCTGTACATTGCCTCCCGGCCTACCTGATCATTCATGTCGCCGATGACAAGTTTTACATCCCACCGTGGACAGCTGTCGTAAGTTTGTTCGAGCTGCGCGTAGAATGCTTCCTCCTCGTCATTGGGTCTCGTCTCATCTGGGCAGTGCACGTTGATGATGCTGTAATTGAAAAAAACGACCCTTGATCTTCAATACGCACATTCTATCACTGATTGGCTGCCACCCAATCACGCGCTGGCGCATCTTGCCCAACACTACAAATCCCGTACCTAGCACATGGATCAATAAGTCCCGAGACTAAAGTAGAGATGGCGCTCATAGTAAACCAGTAACCACGTCTTTCTAGAGTACTAACCTTTGCTTGAAACGGGCCAAAATTTTAAGTCGATCCGACCACAAACAGCTGAGTTATCGAGGTTGGAGTAAAATCGTTTTGCAGTTTGTTTAAAAAATGGAAAAAAACCGAGTTTTGTGGTTTGATAAAACATTGTTTTTTAATGGGTAAAAACACCGTGCAAGCGAAACAATGGATTGAAAATTGTTATCCGGACTCTTGTCCATCAAAAGCAACGATTTGTCGGTGGTTCGCCGAGTTTAAACGTGGTCGTACCGACACAAATGACGCGGAACGCTCGGGTAGACCTGTGGAAGCCGTTACACCGGAAAATGTGAGCGAAGTGACAAAAATTATAATGAAAGATCGAAAAGTGAAGCTCCGTGAGATTGCTGAGATGACACAGATATCACATGGAAGTGTATTTACTATCCTTCATGAAAAATTGAGCATGAAAAAGGTTTTTTCCAAGTGGGTGCCGTGATTGCTTACGATGGAACAAAAACAGCCTGCCACAAGTCGACGATGAAAACAATGGCGAAATTGAACGAATTGGGCTTTGATCTGCTTCCCCACCCCCCATACTCGCCAGATTTAGCCCCCAGTGACTACTGGCTCTTTGCTGATCTTAAAAAAATGCTCCAGGGAAAAAGATTTGGCTCAAATGAGGAGGTCATCGCTGAAACTGAAGCTTATTTTGAAGCGAAAGATAATTTTTTTTATAAACATGGTATTGAAAAATTGGAAAAACGTTGGAACCATTGTATTACCCTAAAAAGTGATTATGTTGATGAATAAAAAAAAAATTTTCCAAAAGAAATGTTGTTTCCATTGTTAGTCTGGGGACTTATTGATCCATGTGTTAGAACGCTGGTTGTCCCACAGCTCTGGTAGAAGGTAGCCGTTCGATCCCACATTTCCACACCTTCTGTCCCGTCCAACAAAGTTCCTGCAATGCTACGACTTCGAAGCCGCGGATTTAAAGCTCATCATGCATCATTCGGTCGTATCCTGGGAAGCCAAGCGATTTGCAGTTCCATGTGCCAAGCTTCCAATCGTAGTCCTTATTTCGTCGCGTAGGTCTTTGCCGATTATTCCGAGTCGTATTTATATCCTGATTATTCGAAACAAGTGTTTTCCGGGCGGCTTGTTAGGCCTGCACCAATCTCCTGTCTCATCGGAGGGCCATCGTGTCAGCACTGTTTAGAGTCCCACACTGACACAAGGACGGTAATCAGCCGCTCCTAACATGGACAACAGACGCTGTTTCGAGCCGCCCCAACATGGGGAACAGACGCTCGGATAGGCTTGCTCTCTGTAAAGAGAAAGTAAGCGCCCCCTTCCCTGTCAGCATACGACCAAGGTCCCACCGGAGTTGGTTACCCGATCTTTCCTATGGTTACTCGCACCCCAGCCGGCACCGCGGGGAGGTAGGGATAGTAGTTACTGGACAAGAGGCTATGAACCACATTGGGGCCTGAATTGTGCATTGTCCAGTCGTTTACAACCAGCCAATCGAGTTGGATACATATGAAATTCCGGAATTTGGTTGGAACCATGAGACCTTTAATTTGAATCTTAGTTTGTGAAACTCGGTTCTAGTCGGTAGTGATATTAATTTCACATTTTTGGTGCATATCATCCTGTAATTTCGGAACTAGAATTCGGATCTAGATGTTATTCAGGAACTTGGTATGGTACTATAAGACCTTTCATTTTAATCTAAGTTTGTGAAAATCGGTTCAGCCATCTTCAAGAAAAGTAAGTGACAATAATTGTCACACACACACACACACACACACACACACACACACACACACACACACACACACACACACACACACACACACACACACACAGAGACATTTGCTCAGCTAGTCAAGCTGAGTCGAATGGTATATGACATTCGGCTCTTCGGGCCCCGATTCAAAAGTCGATTTTTGCAGTGATTGTATAATCTTTCTATATGAGAAAGGCAATAAATGCCTACTTTCAGTTTTAAGGTCACACTTTTCTGGTTGGATTTAGCATCGTGGCATTAGTCGAAAGATGTTTTGGAGTAGTACAAGGATAATGAGCTCAACTTCGTACCGAAAGACTTCAATCCCCCGAATGCACCGGAACTACGGAAGTGCTTCTCCTAGGAAGTGGAAGATGTGAAGTTGAAATGTGGAAGATGTAAAGTTGAAATGAATTCCCGCGCAAAAAAAGTTGAATCAAACGAACATTCCTCCCATGGTTGGTGGGCTTGAGGGTATTGCAAACATCATCAGATACAATCGAGTAGCGTCACAATTTAATATAAATATATTTTAATTAATGAGATATGGAACGACTTAAATAAGCTGTTGATTGCATTACACTCCAACATCCGGGTTGATTGTATTACACTCCAACATCCAAGAACGAATGTTCAGGATGAAAAGCGAAATAGAAGACTCAGTATGCAAATCGATGAAATTGATTCTCTTGTGAATCAAACATTGTGATCTGATCATCGGTTGAAGATAAGTGTTCTGACGGCTGATGAGTTTCTACAATGTTCAATCTGTAATTTGCACGGAATTCGAATGACGATATTATATAGCATGCAATGTGTCGATCTTTTAAAGAAGTTTAAAATTAAAAGCGTTGTTTCAATTAACGATCTCTTAACGATTTGGATAACTTCTTAAGTATGATTCAAAAAATCATTATGGTTTCAAGTTAATGAAATATGAATGCAAAAAGAACAAACGAAAAAAATGTTTTCACCAACCCGCTGCAATGTTTGCCCGAAAACAGAACACTCCGTTCCGTTCGTTGTTCGTTGACCACCTGCAGGTGATCTTTCAACGGATTCCGCTCCTCTCCGGACAACTGAAGCGGCCGTAAAATTTCTACACCATAACTGTGGCAGACAGGTGTCTGTTGCCATGTTTGTTTATCATATGCATTCTATAAGCATTGATGGTTTCCATCTGACAAAAAAATTACCCGGGAAATGTTTCAAAGCCAACCATTTGAACATTTTCCGGGCAGGTTCAATGTGTATCTTTATCGAGCGAAATGTATCGTGTGTTGGCAATTAGTTTTATATGGATTCATATTCGTTGGTGATGTTCCCAATATACACTTTTAGAATGTTGAATCGGCTGTTTTTAGTAACTTTTTTTTTATTGTTTTATGTTTTTTTTTTCAACAGATCTGCCTCAATCAAGAGAACGCCGAGCAGCGACGGATGACCTGCTTTACCGGAGAGTGACTCTTTTGGATCATCGCTAAAAGGAAATCTTTTTTTTTGCAACAACAGTCGCGTTCGTGGGTGGAGCTTTAGCAATATCGATAACCATGATTTAGCTGAGCAGTTTAGTGTTCATATAAACGAAACAGAGCTGTTATCCATCGAATACCAAAATAAAGCAAAAGCAAGCACCCCCGCGGTAAATCAGCGAAGATGAATCTGAAGAATATCTGCTCGGTTTTGGTGGTGTTCAGTATTAAGTACATTAGCTGTGATAGTTTGCCGTGTGATTTCATCGATTCTGTGAACATCACCGACGGAATCCGAGATGAGATGGGAAACATCATTCACAATAGCATCCTGTACAAACCCAAGTACTATCGGACGATCGATTACGATTACGAGAACTTCTCGCAGAAAAAAATTGTGGCCAACTACATCCGGGGATGTCCCTGTGCGGTTCGGCTGTGCGTTCGAATGTGCTGTCCCCGGGGGCATGTGTTTCACCAGCGAAAATGTGTACCCACCGACGTAATGCTGGAAGTTCGGGTCAACACAACACTCTTCAACTCGCAGCGTAGCTACGAGGTGATCGATTTGGTACAGAATCCGATGTATGGCTTTCTGTACGGGAAGCCCTGCGAGTTTGTGTACGAACTGGATCCAATGGAGGATGAAGGGGACGAGTGGGACTTTGCAAGGGTGAGTACCGATCGGAGATTGTTCACACGTGAGCGCGCTTAGGGTTTAACTGATTATGACTATGAATATTTAATTGGACTTTAGCGACTAACGATTCGCTGCGATAGAAATTTCCGCTGTCGTGAGTAACGTAATGAGATGCAATGAAGCCGTTGAAATCAGTGATACGGAAAATCACACGATGTAGAGTTTTCTGGGTCATTAGTTAAATGAATGTTTTCAAAGTGTACTTAAGCTTCCACATTAAAAAAAAACACATTTTCTATTTGAAATCAGTAGAATCGTAGCATTAGTGAAACAATTGTCCTGAACACTAAAACAGCAGAGGAAACCGTCAAACAGAAAGTATAGTTCTCCAACGAAATGTAGAACTGGGAATTTGATAATGATGTTGTTTTAGGAGGATGACCATTAGGGTGGAACAAAATATTGATTTCAGCTCCACCAAACTTTTCGTATTCCCTTTGGAACTCATAAGCACTATGCAAAATTTTAGCTCGGAGAAACTATATTTTCGCACCCGAGGTTTAAAGTTAGTACGGGATTTAGTATGGAGAAATTCACTGTTTACAATAAAACCGACTGGAGATCAGTGTTTTGCTTTGTAAAGTCGTAATTTTTTTTCGAAAAGTATGATTGGTTACTGTTCTCTTATACAGGGATGTTGAGAAAACTGAAAAACAGTATTTGAGGCGAATTTTTCCAAAAATTCTAAATATGATTCAAAGCGAATTTGCAAAATTTTCGCCATTTTCTTCATGCCTCGTGTGTGCTGTTTCATACAGTACTGGTGTGGGAAATACACGGTGGGATTGCTGATATATATCGTGAGCAAATTCATATGAGAAGCAATGAATCAAAATAGTAGCAAATTGGGCTTTTTATCGAAATTGCAAGCATCATCAGATACAATCAATTTTCGTTACAATTTGATAAAGATATGTGTTACAGTTTTTAGCTTCATTATTGAATTAAATGAATAAGATATAGAACGACTTGAATAAAATGTTCATTGCATTACGCTCCAACATCCGGGGTTGGAGAGGCCGGTAAGGCTTAACTGAGCTCTGTTTATGTTTCATTTTCATACTACCTGCCCTTATTACCAGTGTGAAGTGGAAATTAAGTAAAGTGAACGTATCCCAATTGGTTTTCACACGATGACAGCAGATCAACAGTAAATCAAGTTCATCTTTGACGTTTATTGGTGGTTTGTGTACCAAAGATTACAATGGAATGAGACGTAATATTGCGAAATAGAATAAAATAATATATACTGAACATGTGAGCAAACCACTGATAGCTTTCAAACGATGTTCATCCAGTTTATTTTGTAAGGTCGTCTGATGGGTGAGTTGATGTGTGAGTGAAATGTAAGAGGAAGTGCATGCAAGAACGGTGATAATTCATTGATTGAAAGGTAATCGGTAAAAAAACATGGTGACTCTATTAATGAGATGACTATTGGTACATTACCCTTAGTTAAATTCTATTAGAATAGAAATAGTAACTGAATGTTACGATGTTTATATGTGTGTATATGTGTATATGTATGTGTGTATGTATGTATGTATGTATGTATTTATACATGTATGTTTGTTTGTACGTATGGATGTATGCATGCAGGGTTCTTTTCATTTCTCTCTAAGGGACACGCTAATGAACCATTTTTGTATCTCCTCCGCCTGTTTCATACCTTAAAAACATAATAATTTAGTAAAATAGAATATCAGAACTTTTAATCAGTTTTTATTGTGATTGAATAGTGACAATGTACGTATCAAATCTAAAAGCAGCTTCCAAAGTTGGGTGTTAAAAATCCCAACTTCCATATGGCTGATGACGCAAAAATAGGGAGGAAATCATCAAGATTGATATCAACATTATTCCGATTTGTTAGTCTGGCTAGTTGATGATCAAAGTCATTTACGAATTGATAAGTATGATAAGCTAAAAAATGCCCAGATAGGTCAAGGTGATATTTTCGAAATTTTCTTTAGCTTCCATAAAAAGCCCTGCACAGGGGTCCAAAACGGGAAATTAGCGTGACAAAAATATTTTCACTATTAAATATTAGTTTTTTGTAGATTAAGTCTTCACAGAAGTTGTTTGTAATCAAATGGCGCTCCTTTTGATGACAAAAGTTACTAGGGTGGTCCTTATTTCGATGGAAATCTGAAATCTAACTTTCTTAATTGAACTCAAAAATGATTTTGTTGTACAATAAATTTGTAGGAAATTTTATTTTCAGCAACTTTGCTGAAAAAAGTACCTCTCTAGCTTTTTATTTGATCGAGTTACATCAATTTTTCCGAATAAAAGTAGGGGGCTCCTGAAAATTCACTTTTTTTGTTCTAACTTTTTTGTGAAACTTTCTACGGAAAAGTTGTCTTCAGAAGAGTTGTTGTACTGATCATTGCGCACAATTTTGTTCAGCTAAGCTTTTTCATATGAGCTACCAGTAAAAAGTTATGATAATTTTTTCATCAAAATCTAGTCAAGCTACAAATAATAATATTCATTAGATGCCAGATCGATAAAAATGTATCCTATGCGATTCCTGAAAGGTCATAATATAAGTAAAAATTTAAGAGAAAATTGGGAGGGTGTTGTTTTTTTAACTTATTTAAATTAGTTTTAAAACTACCTTCAAAAACTCAAAAATATTGCATAACTCTTAAACGCCTTAACGTATCAACATACTTCCTTCAGTAGAATGATAGTATCAAATTAGTTCTACAAGTGTTCCATGCATTGTCCTTCCGAGAAATGAGACACACAAAAACTACACAGAAAAAAGTTATTAATTTTACAAGTGACAGAATTCTACAAACGATTCAATTCACAACTACTTAGTTTTTTAAATGACGCAATGTTCCACCCGCACAGAATTTTACACGCTCCGAATGTAATTTGCACTCGGCTATCAAGCGCTGCTTTATGGATTTATATTAATCAATTATTATAAGAACAGATATGAGCTCTGCGGTTCAGTCGAGTAACCGATGTGCTTGTGATTTAATGTTTCTCGGTTCAAGTCGCGCTCTGCTCTCGATCTTTTTTTTTATTTCATTCGAATTCAAGACATGTAATTTTCAAATCACTCAATTTTACGTGTTCTTTAATATAAATTTGTATGAAATACGACGCTCCATTTATGTGCATCTTATAAGATGTAAAATCACAGGATTTTTTCGAACTGTGTAAGTTAGAACAAAAACGTGCTTAATCCACCTAGAAGTGAGATGATACCTTTTTTTTATCAATCCGCATGTGTTTTTTGCATAAATATTCTTCGGTGTTTCAGTTTTCATGACATTATTTTAATGACCGTCGTTTTAAGCGGCAATTTGAGATTTTAATTCCTCATTACTCTGTAATGTCGAAACTGCAAATCGGATCGAATTTGAATCTTAACGCGTGACAATCGATTAAATATTCCATAATATGTCGAAGTAATTTCCACCTTAGAGTTTATGGTTTTTCACGGTACTTCTAGAGCCGGTATTCAGGAGTTTTGAGTCCAATTTTAAAGCTTTTCGGGATTGTCATCTTCTATATCGGTTTGAATCCTATAATTCCAGAATCGGAAGTCGGAATTGGATAAAATTAATTAATTTTGTCTTTGTCGAATTGGCTTTGTTTTGCGAAAACGATTGAGCTTTGAGAAACGATTCGATACTGGAACCAGAATTCGAAAATCGGTGTAGCCGAAGTCAGATAATTTCACCTGAGTAGCTGTATAGTTTACATTTGTTTCCAAATGTTTGAAAATCAGTGTAAATGTTTGAGAAATCGTAGTGCGAATTAAATCCGAATCGAATACTGAATACCTCTATAACTGACATTAGTATATTTGGTTATCGACTATCCAATTCTGCAAAACTGATAAACCTGATTAAAATATTTGTATACTAAAATAAACATTTGTATACTAATCACCCTGTATCCCCTAAACCGGAAGATGGATCGGACTGAAAACAAGATGTTTTATAGGATTTTACGACCTTTCCTTGGAATCTTGAATGGTTCTTAAATTTCATTTGAATTTTAGATCGGCTCAGCCATCTACGAAAAAAAATTAGTAACACAATTTTAATTTCGTTTCACATACCATCCTATTGTTCCGGAACCAGAAGTCAGATCCAAACATAATTCAGGAACCTTGTTCGGGAGCATATGACTTTTCATATGAATCTGAGTTTGTAGAAAAGAAATTTTCCGAGAAAATTGAGTGAAATTATTTGTCACACACGCATTTGCTGATCTCGACGAACTGATTCGAATGGTATATGGGTGTTATGTTCTTCCAGCATTTATTGCTGTAAGTAGTTTAAATCAATATAATTATGGAATTGCTATCAACTCGAAAAATGCTGCCATCATCTAGTTTACATATGTCATATTCGAACGATTATGTTGCCAAAAACGAACCGTGCTAAAATCGGTCCGAAGCAAGTTGTCAAGAAAAAGGATGCTGTACACAGTCTTTTTGGTACTTAGAAACAATTGTATGTAACAGTATAAAAAATCGTGTTTCACGTTGCTCCCAAGCATTTCTTTGTCATACAGCGCTCAAAACTTCTACTGGTGGAATAGGGAGAAAAGTCGCTTATACAAAAATGTCGATATCTCCATTGAAAATGGACGGATTTTAACAATCTATGGCTTGTTGGATAGCTATTACCGTGTGCAATCTAAGTATAGAAACATATTCTGTTTTTAAGGTCAAGTGTGACAGATACTGTCAAAAAACTAAAAAATTTTACATAAAACTTCGTATAACTCAAAAAATAAACATCCGATCTCAAAACCATTCAATAGCGTTCTGGGTGACGGGGAAACCAGCCATTTCTGAGATCTCCACCTCTTAGTTGACAACACACATACACACACACACGGACATTTGTTCAGTTCGTCGAGCTGAATCGATTGGTATATGACATTCGGCCCTCCGTGCCTCGGAAAATTTTCTTAAAGTTTGAGCGAATTCTATACCTATTTTTATATATATAAAAAAAGGTAAAACATTTATTTTTGTATATTTTGTTTATCTTGGAAATAAGACCATCCGTGAATGTTCACATCTTGCATTTCAGATAAGCTTATAATAACATTTATAAGGGAAAGTGTCTACAGCAAGTGAAGCATGATAATTTATAAAAATTATACATACTTTTTACACAACTTAGTTATGGTCTTAAGAATATTTGCAGGGAGCAGATGTAATAAGGGGAGTTTAATGTAAAATTGATCAAATTTTCCAAAAACGATAATGCTTCCTATTTGCACTTCCAAGAATCATAAGGATCTTTAAAGAGGGGTGGATGAAGTCAGTGTTTCAAACAATGGGGGGTTCAAAGGGTCATTTGTTTATATGATCGAACAACTCCGAACTCCAAAACAACGTAAAGTTATACCACCAAACTTAACACAAATGATTCTTGCTGTTCATGGCTGCGCGAAATTCAATATTTTTGACTAGTACAGATATTTATTGAAACTAAGAGATGATCGTATGGATATTTAAGCGCGGGAAAAAGCAGCAAATTTCTCTTTTAAACAAGATCTACAGTCATATATTCTGTATGTTAACTCGATAACAACTCTGAAAATTATCACCTAACTTGGCGCAAGTACTTTTTCGATTACAGAGGTAGTCATGACGGTATTATTTAAATATCAAGGTAGGACGTGGTGTGTCCCAATTTTTATTGACGAGCTCATATATTCATTGCAGAAGTAAACAAAACAGGTTGACCCACTCGAAACGAGCCTTCTTGGGAAATTTGATATACCATTTGAATGTATCAAGCTTCATTTCGACTGACATCTTGTGAACGACCTGTTTTGCATGCAGCCTCGGGATGCGCAATATTTTCGTCATGGTGAATTTATTTAATTGATAAACATTTCTGTGTCATTCAAATTTAAGTTGAAGATTTTATCAGGCGGAATATTCTTATCGTTGTTGTATTTTTTAATTAAACAGGTTTCAAACTTAAGTTCATTCACCACTTCGGGCAAGAAAAAATTAAAGGGTTGTATGCAAGACACGACCGAGCACGATTACATTAGAAATGAAATAATTCTAAGGTATCCATAATAAATACAAAAATAAAGATGATGGTGGATGCACTAAACAGCGACAAATTACAAACTTGCTCTAATTTTTCATTTCAGAATTTTTGAAAATATCCTTTAAATGAAAGTCAATTATGATGATTTCAAAGTTACTTAATAGACCAATTTTGGATACGAACAACCTCAAGATATAAATCTGGACAAAAGAAACGATTTTATATCGAAATAATTTTCAAGACAGAGAACGTACAAACTTATTTATTTTATAAACAGCGATTAGAGAAGATTTTATATATTTTATGATAAGGCACTTGTTGTTTGATGTAATTGATAATTTAACTGAAACTGGCGGTGACCCGAGTTTAGTGAGGATTCAAATGATACATGTAAAATCGCAGAACAGCTTATCTTGAGTTTATCTCTAATACTACATTTTATTGCATCTGATAATTTTATATATGTGAGTCTGTGTATTATTTGTACTAAGCTCCGAATCTTTTGAAGCGTTTCCTGGTGGGAAAACAGATTTGCATTGCATTGTTTTTGTTTTTGTTTTTGTTGTTCTCTTCTATAAGATTCCAAATTAATTTCTAACTAAGCAATTAGGTTACACGATTGTTGTTTAGTTCAATAATAGGGCTTAAGGAATTATGCTGAGAGATATTTCATTGTGTTTAGGAACATTTAATTAAAAACAAGTACCTATGATTATCATCATAACACAACTTTATACTGAACCAATTTGCGCGCCACCGCGTTGTTCGTATGTAAATGGAGATTCCTGTATGCACACTACCCGTTGACAAATTAAAACATTTTTAAACTTTTTCAAATCAAGTTAAATGAGTCAACAAATCACAGAGATACAAGCGCTTCAAATTAGATTCGAAAAATCTATCGCCGATGGGTAAACTAAAGCAGAAATGTATTCGGGCATATATTTATAGATTATCTTTTGTGTTATAGTTCATACTGCGCAAATCGGACGAGAGTTTGACATCATTCACTGCGACTGTCATTGGCTCGTGAAAACATAGGTCAACTCAATCCAATCTTTCAATGGTATGCAATTGAAATACTTAAATGACGTTACCGCATAAGTTTTAGTTAGATGTTTTCAAATCGCTTGGCAGTTGAATTATATAAATTCATCAACAAATGATAGAGTTATAATCGTTCAAAATTATGACAGAAAAAGGTTACGCGGTTAGTTTTGCATTTTTTTTTAATTGACACCCAGTCTCGTACAGTGAAGAGTTAGCAAAAGCGACAATCCAACGAGCGAACGCATATACAATCTAGTCATCACCTCACTGGACGAGCTAATTGTTTCATTCACTGTCAAGCATCAACTGAAATCAAGAAATGATTTGCAGAATACGCAGAATGATGCGGTGTTTTTATGCATGACGCAAAGCCTCATATGCCGAACAAGAAAATGACGTCAATTTGGTCAGCTGGGATTGGTGGATGAAAACATAGGTCAATTCTAACCATTTTTTCAATAGTATGCTATTTAAATACTGAAACGACGTTATCATACATGTTTAAGTTAAAAGTTTCCGAATCGATTGGTTGTTAAATTATGTCAATCTATCAACAAATGACTGAGTTATTAACGTTCAAAATTATGACTCAAAAAGGTTACGCGGCTATTTTTGAAACTTTTAATTAACCCCCGGCCCCGTATAGTGAAGAGTAAGGCATTTTTAATGCCAAAACTTTCTGGTCCTATGTGCGGGGTTGGGAATCGAGTCCAGGCTGCGTGAAAGGCATCGACTTACGCATCATGCTGTGCCAGTCCCATTTTTTTGTACAATAACATAAAGAACAAAGACAATTTTTGAAGTATTTCATAGAGTGTCGTAAACTGTTACAATTTTCTTAAAGTTTATCTCGATGAAGGTTTCATCATCATACAGCCCGCTTGTTTTGTTCTACGTCACGATTTGGAGTCACCTACTTATTGAAAGTCGACAGTCCGTCGTTTAGCTCAATGCCGGACTGAAGACGACAGTTTGCTTGCTACAACATCTCTGATGGAAATGCTAGGAACAACAGGTCACTCTTCTTAACGTTTCTGCGGTTTTCTATTTTCTTAGTGATTCTTAATGACTGCCGACAAAACCATTCTTCGAATTTTCTAATCCCGTTAGTGACAGTTTAAGCAGGTCGGATTTTTGCAATGCGCGAGCAAAACTTTCACACGTCATTTCTCTTGCTTCTAAACAGCACATGCCACACATACCCATCTTTAAAATGAGAAGTGTGCAGGTCAATTTGGTGGATGTTTCTTTTATTGTCTATTTGATACTTCACATTAATACCATTATGGCCAAAGTTCAAACATTTGTTAGGAACGGTGAATTATTTTCTATGTATTTAAGGCTGCAGTCCGGACACTCTAATAACGACAATTAAAACGAATTTAAAACTACTCTCTCTCAAACGAATAACATTACTCAACAAAGCTTCTAAAGATATTGTTTCAATTTGATAGAACTATATGCTTGGGGCTTTCCAGCTTTGCCAGATCCAATTTTAACTTCTTCTTTGCCACGATGTTTGACATCGGCTTCAAAGCCACGCTTCGCATCAGATTTGTACATGACTAGTCTTTGCGATCCATCTGGCTCAATGAGTGAATATTCTCCTTTTACGAAATCTCCATCACGGATTTCCCAATGGTTCTTGTGATCACCGGTGGAGTGATCCTTCACAGTGTATTCGAACTGATACTTTGGATAGTGTTTATATCTGTTCTGCCTATTGTTAGAGGAATCTAGCTCAATTTGCTTTCTATTTTGTTGTTGTCGGCTTTGTGATCCATCCACTCGTTGCTGGTTTCCACCTTGCCGTTTGTTTTCAGTTTGTTGAAGCTTTCCTTCAGTGCTATCTCGCTCCGATTCATTATCTACTTCCGAACGACCTTCATCCAGCGAATCTGTTTCATTTTCTGCTTTATCGCCAGCTGTTCCTTGAGCATCTTCAGCTTCTGCCACTGACATCATGTCACCAGTTTCCGACTCCTGTCGAGTTGAGTTAATCTCATTCTTCTGTATGTCAGCTGCAATAATCTTGAACGGAACATGACGAACACGAGTGTAGTATTTCGTCTGACTGTAGGCTATGCCTGATCCAATTCCAAGAACAATAAGAAGGACAGATATGATCACCGATGACTGCATACTTTGGATGAAATTCTAATAACACTTTTACTTTCTCGTTCAAGTAGCAAATCGAAACTGATACAATTTCATCGGCAAGCTTTTTTATTTATATAGATTCTGGTGTGACGTTACACAAGAAAAGCATTCATTCCATTGCTGCCGATCAATCAAACGACTAACGCAAAATATTAATATACGATAAAATGGGCTCGGCTCCCCTAAACGCACCCGATTCTGTTTCAGCAGAAATGCGTTAGTTCTGTCGGCATGCCACACAAATCAAGTTGGACATCGCATCATCGGTTCTTTGTGGGGCGAGAGCTTCGGGTTTCTGAAATAAAATTTTTCGAACAACGCCGGTCTGCCAACCCGCCAAGTGCGCCGATCGGCGTGTCAATCATTAATTTGTTCGATAAGTGTTGATGCGTTGATGGTGGTACACCTGTTAACGAAGTGTTAACAGTGATTTTGGCTGCAACTGAAGCGGAACCGCGGCGTAGACGCCGGCACTGGTTAAGACAATGTTGTTTATCGGTGTTTGGTGGGCAATGCAATGCAACTACAATACTGTTGCAACCCGGACGTCTCGAAGGAAGGGGTCTGAATTGAACACGCATAGTATCGGTCACGTTTTGGATGTTATCACTAGACATTTCGAGCTGTCTGGCCGAGTTTTTTTGGGATCGATGCTTATTTGGTTTTGTTATTATAAGAATGACTGAACTAATTGAACTCTCGTAATTAATCTGAGTTTTATGAGACTTTCTAGGGTATTCTAAAGTATTTGCTAAAACAGACACATTTTCAACCGTCATAAAAAGTCATCAGACTTCGCAAACTCCGATTTGGATGGATAGTGAGACCAATTCGACTTGAGATTCTACAAATTTCAACGCATGTTTCCTGACACCCTGTTTTTTTCAAATCGCTGTAGTTGAAAAACTATTGCTTGTGCGAAAAAGTATCTAAGAAGAAGTCGCAAAAATCAATTGAGCACTTTAATAACTTAAAACTGCAAAATAAGTTAAGTATTTTTCCAAAAAATCAAAAACTCATCGAAATAATGGAATAACAGAAAGCATTTGTATTTATTTTTTTGTAATATTTTCATTCTATTACTTTGGTTAAAACCTACATTTGCGAATTTCAAGAACAAGCTTAACTTAACTCAGAGTTAAGCATTCTTCCGGGAATGCAGAATGGAGTCGCTTTTGTAAAATCTCTAAATCAGGATGTAGAACGATTTGTTTCGTTATGTTTTGTGCTGTTTTCCCACCTCCAACTCACTTCACAATTCCCTTCCATGATCCTTTTATCTTTCCCTTCCCATCAGGAAATTGATGAGAAGCAACGACAAGGCAAAAATCTCCAAATAACTAGGGGAACGTGCCACTTGAGCCAATTAGTTCTGTTTCCTGATTCCAGTTAAAACGATTTTCAAGAACTAGCAACTTAAAGTTTTTGTTGGAATATTCTTGTTGTTTCGATTTTGTCGAAATAGCGCAATTCAACAAAAATATGCGTTGTTTGAATTTATGTCTAAATACCTCAAAAACGGCTATTGCAATAAAGAAAGTCATATTTTAAATTATTGCTTTTTTGGGGGATAACCTTTTTGTGCTAGGACTCATAATTAATTTCATCTTTACGTTTCGTCTTAGGGCGAAGCCAGAGAGAAAGCGACAAGCGGCGCGAAGCGAAATTTTACAGATCAGCTATCATCCCCGATAGTAATCGTCGGTGATCTCTACAGTCATATTCATAAATGATTTTTAATGATCATTCGTATCAGCCATGCAGCGTTTTTCACTAGCAGATGATGATATTCAGATGTCGATAGTGCAATACGCAATAGCAATATGCAATGCAAAAGCAGGAAAATATAAATTCATTCTGAATATCAAGTATAGAGACAAAAGACTTAGTTTTAATTCTAGATTTGATTTACTTCTGTTTTTAAACCCAATTAAACGTTATTTAACATGAATTCGATTTAAGAAGTAACTGGAGTGCAGGGTTTTGCGCAGCGTTTGAACCAGCTTTCTGCTGAGAAGCTATGCTGACTATGATAGAACGGTACACTAAAACCTCAATTTACGCGAACTTAATTTACGCGAATTTAATTTACACGATGATCGCGTTAAAAAAGGTTCTTGCATAATGAAGGAAATCTTAATTTATATACACATACAAAACAATCTAACATGCTTCAGGGGATTTAATATTGTGATATGTACGTTGATGAATTGTTTAGTTTCAAAGAATCTAAATAATATCGTGGGCATCCAAGAATTTTTTGGAAAGCAAATATTGTATATAATCACTTTTATATGACTATTGTGTGCGGTCTGTACTCGTAGAACTATTTACTGAAAATTGACGTACTGTTTGTTATAAGATCTGTAGAAGAACTTGCACATCCAAAACCTCCTCGGAAAAAGCCTTAAGGTCTACCAACGTAACCGATGCTCCATCCAGAAACTACATGTACTTCAGGCGTTAAGATTTACCAGTGCAACAAAGTAGATTAACGAACTTATCGTTATCGGTCCATATCCGTAATGTTACATGCGATCAATAGGACAATTGTGATCAGAGCTTAAAATTGTCGCGCATTCTCAATAATAGAATCCAATCCAACAGACTCATTTTCAATATTTTACTGTCTCATTCGTAAATGACCAACAACAGAACAAACGAAGAGAGACGAAGCATTTTCGTTTCTCATTGAAAAAAAGAGAGAGAATAATTGCCAACGTCACTTTTTCCTCTATGACAAGACGAAACCAAACTAACGTCTTCAGGGAGCGTCAGCAGAATTTCAATTTTCATTTTTTCATCGATGTATTGAAAATCTGTGACGCTTGGCTATTAATAGTGAATAAAATACGACAAGCCTATTTTGAGTCAATAAGAGTGATTTTTATTAGCTCTGATTGTGATTACTCTAGGTCATCCAAAAACTATCTGTAATTGTACCTCTACGACTATGAACAGCATTGAAAAATTATACATAAACTGCTGAATGCTAGAGTAGATCTTAAGACCTGTTTTCACCGAAGTTCATGGACGACTGGGAACCTACCAGGAACAGCTATAAATAGACAAATAAGCAATGTGTTGCTCTAAAAGCATGAATCACGAGAAAAAAAGGCATTAGCCGTTGTAGTTCTTGCTGTGACACAGTGTATTTCCTAAATACAATACTCCAAGTAGTTCTTGGATATTGGAACATCTATTAAACATTTCCATAGTCTCAGAACATACTCAGAGGGTCATCAGGCTCTAAAACATCGGACGTAGTACACATAAAAAAAATCTGAATTTTACAGGTGACAGAATTCTACAAACGATACAATTAACAACTAAGTAATTTTCAAATGGCGCAATATTTCACTCGCACAGTATTTTACAGGCTCTGAGTGTAATTTGCACTCGACTACCAAGTGCCGCTGTATGGATTTATATTTATCAATTATTCAATGAACAGTATGAGCTCTGCGGTTCAGTCGAGTAATCGATGTGCTTGTGATCTAATGTTTCTCGGTTCAAGTCGCGCTGCTGCAATCGATCTTTTGTTTTTTATATCATTCGAAATCAATACATGTAATTTTCAAATCACACAATTTTACATGTTCTTGAATATAAATTTGTATGAAATACGACGCTCCATTTATGTGATTTTTTCGAGCTGTGTAGGATTTATGCTATTTACACTAAAATCAAATGAAATTTGAAAAACCTTTTTTCACACGAAAAATTTGAAATAACGCGATGCATTATTGTTTTAATTTACGCGAAAGTTAATTTACGTACCCCCGGGCTCTGCGCGTAAATTGAGATTCCTGTGTACTTGGTAGAGTGCCCTTCCACCGGGCTGGTTTGATCGCTTTTTTCTGTTCGCTCCTGCGCTCCTGTTACTTCTTTGTATGGAATTCAAGTAAATAATGTTAATATTTTTGAAACTGCTCCATGAAACATGCTTTGTGATGTCTTTTTTAATAACACCTTGGAATATGATTATCATGTTATTATCACGTGTTAGTTTATAGAACATCACTATAGTGATATTGAAAAGGATGAGATTTTGTCCATACTCTTTTCGAGTCATCGTTGATTTTGTGGATGCCTAAAATTGACAATCGATTCCTAAAATTGGGCATGATTTTTTTCAGCGGTAATATTCTATAATTTGATATTTTCGCAACACTGGTTGAACTGTTATGCCACCTGTAGTTCAACATAAACCGCTAGGCAGACGTAAAGCTATTACTATTTGCAATATACTTATTATTTGCAGCGAAAACCGAAGTCCTTTCTAAGGACTTTGCACTTCGGTGCAAATGATAAGTGTATTTCAAATACACCCAAGCCTCCGTTTACGTAAACTTTTTTTTTACGTTGCCTCAGTTTACGTAACTTTTTACGAATTAAGTCCCAAATAACGTAAAAAGAGGTTTTTTTCTTAGGTCTAAGACGAAACGTAAGAATAATAAGTTATTACTCATTTAGGGGTTAGCCAAATTTTGTGCTAGGGCAAATAACCGTTTTTATTATTTTTACGTTTCGTCTTTGACTCATCAGAGCAGAGCAGTTCAAATTGAACTGCTTAGTGCTAAACTCGGCAGTTCAATTTGAACCACTAAGCAGACGTAAAGTTTCTGCTATTTACAGAACACTTTTTGTTTTGCAACGGAGTGCAATGTTTTTTCTGACGTGCCGAACGAAAACGTGTTTTCGACTATTTCCGGCCGATGCAGGTTTGGTCATTTAGGGGTTAGCCAAATTTTGTGCTAGGGCACATAACCGTTTTTATTATGATATACTGATGAGTCAAAGACGAAACGTAAAAATAATAAAGTTATTACTCTTTATCTGTAAAATCATATTAAAACAGTTAAAAGACTAACATATTTTTCATCAAAAGTTTCTCAAATGTTTTAAAATTGTTTTAGCTGAAATTTGTTCATTAAAAAAAAGTTCAAACTATCGACAAATATTGGTTGATTATAAACAGGCTCAAAATAAAAGTATTGTAATATATTAAATTAAGTTTAAATGTGATTATTTTGAATTTCCTATTTGTGGTTTGGTCTTTAGATAAGCATTGGACTTTTTCTGGGTATATTTTTTTGGAGTACACTCCTAATATCCAACAATTTCTTCTTAGACACTTTTTTGTGCGAGTAACCGTTTCCGGTTTGAAGAAAACTGGCGTAAATCTAAATTTTTTGAATTCAATATCTGAACATTTCCTAAACGGTCATGTCTAGGAGTATGATCTCTAGGAGCCAATTCACAATTTGATCGATATAATAGTATATTAGTGCTTAAATGACTTTTCTAATGAAAAAAAAATTAAGGTCTTAAAAGCACCTTTGAATTGTTTTTGTTAAAATTTCTTTTTTAAAAAAGCACTGATAAAAATTACGTTAAATGTTGTACATTGCGTAAAAGAGACGCACATTTCCTTTCTCTACAGAAAGGTAATAGCTTAAGAAACCGACTTTTGATCGGAGCTGCGGAGACCCATAGTGTTACACACCATTCGACTCAGCTCGACGAGATCGGAAATTGTCTCTGTGTGTACGCATGTGCACCTTTTCACGTTTTATCCTTTTGTATGTAAAAATAGGTATAGAATTCGATAGTTTGAAAAAATTTTCCGAGTATCATATACCTATCGATTCTGCTCGACGAACTGAGCAAATGGCTCTGTGTATGTGTGTACAGAATAAAGAGGCGTAGATCGCAGAGACGGCTGAATCGATTTTGATCGGACTAGTTGCAAATGAAAGGTCTTTTAACCAGCCAGAACGCTACAGTTTTCGTTCCTTGATCCTTTGTTTACTTTTTGAATTATACGAAGTTTTACAAATTTTCAGTTTTTCTACAATATCTCTCACAATTGATCTTGAAACAGAAAATGTTTTTTAGACTTAGATTCACGGTTATAGCTATCCAACAAGGGATAATTTGAATTGAAAAACCCTTTTTTGTATGTTTACGCAGAAACAGCTTGAGCAAATTTATTTAAACTTTTTTAATATTATAAAGCATCATTTGAACAATATTTAGTTATATTTCCGTATACTAATATTGAAAAATAAAGCGATAACAGAGTATTCCCCAAAACCTCTTTTGAGAATCACGTTGCGCGGTGAACACGATAACTCGGCGTAGAATTATCTGAAATCAAAAATTTTCTTAAATTTACTTAAAGTACGAGTTATTTCTCCACCCTCCCTCGTTCTCAAGTTATTATTTTGATTTTTCAACAGCTCGTGGCATATTTATGCAATAAACGTGATCTTACGCTAAATTTTCCACCAATGTTGAGTTGAAAAACTACCATAATATGAAAATGGAAAAATAATTTCGGAACCGGAAGTCGGATCAGGTTGAAATTGCACAGTATAAAGACAATGAGAGCTTTAATTTGATTTGTGAAAATCGGCTGAGATATCGAAGTGAGTTCCGTTTTTAGAGATTTTCTTCATTATTATCGGTACATTCGGAAGCGGAAACCGGGGACTACTAGCCGCAAAGTAGTTTTATTTATCCACTGATCTGCCAACTAGATGAATTTAGCGGTTAGTTTTATCGAAATGTGCACCTCGTTTTGCCTTCGTTTATGAAAAAAATACCCATGAAATTAAAAAATTTCACTAATCGCACTGTAATGCGGGAACCGGAAGTCGGATCTGGATCAACTTTTAGGGGATTTTTTAAAGAATTTCTGGACTTTTTATTTGCTTCTTAGTTTGTGAAAATCGGTTAAGAAATTTCCGACAAAATTGAGTGCGCACTTTTCAGTAAATTTGCACATATTTCCTTGTAATTCCGGAACCGGAAGTCGGATCCAAATTAAAATCAAAAAAATTGTGTAAGGCCATAAGACTTTTCATTTGAATCTAAGTTTGTGGAAAACGCTGCAGCCATTTTTTCCTTTTTTTGGTGCATATCACCCTGTAATTCTGGGACCGGAAGTTGGATCCAAATGAAACTCAAGAACTGTATATGGAACCTTATGACCTTTAATTTGAATCTAAGTTTGTGAAAATAGGTTCAGCCATCTCTGAGAAAATTGAGTGACATTATTTGTAACATAAACACATACACACACAGACATTTTGTGATCTCGACGAACTGAGTCGAATTGTATCTTACACTCGACCCTCCGGGCCTCGGTTGTAAAGTCGATTTTCACAGCGATTGCATAGCCTTTCTATATGAGAAATGCAAAAATCAGTTTTTGGTCCAATTAGCCTCTCTATCTACGATAAAATTGATGGTTTGCATAATATAGATGTCCAAAGTTTCATACAAATCATATCAAAACTCTTAATAGAGACATTAGCACTGCTAAAAGTTAGTTACTACATAGCAACAGATTTTGAGATGTTCTAGACGGGTAAAATGCTTACTTTATCGATATGAAATCTTACATCGAGGAACTGCCGGATGATATATTCAGTTAATTCAGTTCCGAAAAGACAATGTTAGTGAAAAAAGTTCTGTTTAGTAAAGTATTGAATGCTCAAAAAAGGAAGGGAGTGTAAGTGCGCTTTATAACACTTTTCCCCTAGTTTCACTTCGAGATTGATCGCACGAATGAAAATTCACAATGAACTAAAATTATTATAAAAGTCAATTATAGAATGGAAGTTATCCATTTTATAATTGGCATAAATATCTAAAGAAAAGAGTTTTTTTATATAACTGGAGTGATTGGGGCTAAACAGGACATCAAGAAAAAAAGCAATTCTAAAGATACCTTAAGTTCAACCTTTCGTGAGACTGACTTGTAATTAATTTATATACAATTTTTTCACATTTTCTAGATTAATCTTAAGATGTGGACTTCTTTTTCCAACCTGACCTTTTATTTTGTTATCAATGCATTATTTATATTTTGGTCTACCCTGAAGGATTCCTGGTATAAATTCGTGCTGTTTGTGTCGGATGATTTATGAACCTATGAAATATGTAAATCGTGCCGCGTGTTGCAATCGATCATCGGTTCTAAGAATCAAATCTGAAACACTGACGGTTACCCTTTTATTTTAACAACCACGGCTGAGTGTTGATTGATTAACTAGGAACACATTTTTAGAATTTTCGTAGAATTCCATATACTGTAAAATCCATTTAACTCGTGGATCCAATTGTCACGCACGACATTCGTTTAATCGTTCTGGTGTCACGTCTACTAATATCATGAGTTTATTGCCGTAAACAATGCTGTTGTTGATGATTTTAATCGAGAGGAAACAGGTTATACAGGTAGTCCCTCTTCTAAATGAATCAGATGACCTTCTACCGAACCGGTATTCATTTTGATGCATTGTCTCACAGCGACCTATCAGTGCCGTGTTTTATGTGATCGACTCGAAGAGCTAATTTGCGTTTCCAACTGTTATCTTGTTTGGCACATAGCTTTAATTTCCTTTTGTTGTTTGTTCAATTTCAGAATGGCAGCATCATCTACGATACCAAACTGTTGACGAGGAACCAATTTTGCTTTATGCAAACCAACGATTCCGAGCCGGTGGTGCCGTTCGTCTGCTTCGAGCCCCAGGAGGACTTTAAATATGCGCTCTACCCCATCGGTAAGTGGTTCGGGACAAACCGGCATACATATATTTTTTTTACGACCCACACACCAACCGATATCCATCTTCCACCTTTTGACTTTTGCTTGACCAGACCAGATCGGTTCAGTTGTATTTGAGTTCGCTTTGTTTCTATAGGAAAAGTGCGGGATTTTCACCCTGGGAATTGTTTCATTAGTGAATTGACTGATTTAACAGTCTTATCAATAGGATAAATGCTTTGTATCTCTCAACAGATTATGCATCGGAAAGGGGATGAAAATAGTCTGTGCATAATTTAAGGTTGCATTGCATATGCATCGTTGGAATTGTTTTTGCAATCTCTCAACCGATAAAATGATTTGTAGAGTTTATAAATATTTATTAAAAAACTATTGTTCAGATTTTATTTTATTCATTCGCTTGTTTTGTTGACTAATGGCTATACAGTGATTGGCGAATTGAGGAAAGCTGGTCACGATTTAAAGATTTCATTAGCAGATATTTCGATTCGATTACTCAATTTCGGTTAGAGCATGTATGTGAATATTATTTGCAGTTTTCATTGGCTGGCACGTCTCCAGCTGTATCTTTTCAAATAAACGTCAATCCATGGAAACTCTTTTTTTCTTTCTGTCGGGTGCACATCTTGTAAAATGGCGAGGATTTGACTCAACCTCAGCACTGTGTTCAACCGAAGTCATGCACCGGTAACAGACATTCGTACCTGCACCGTGTTTGTCGGTGCCGATGGACTCACTTCAGTGTTGGTTTTCGTTTTCTTTACCGCATGTGTGAAAACTACCACCACTTGATGTATACATCGTTCGTAAAGGCGGTGTTTCTCTTCTTCGGCATCAGCGGTTGTGCGTACCGGTGCGTTTTATATGACGGTTTGAAATTGTTTACTCTCATCACATTGCAATTCTGGAGCCGGGATTTGGATTCGGATGAAACTCAGGAATTTCTTGTGGAATTATAAGACCTTTCAATTTAAATTTCGTGGAAATAGATTAAGCTATTAGTGTGTGACCACTGTTTCCGGTGCCGCTGGAACCGGAATTCGGGGACTGGTATAAACGAAGTCTATTTGTTTGACCTATAACTGACCAAATCTATCGATCGGAGCTAATTTGAGTCCAGCCTTGAAATATTTTTCCGTGTTTTGCATCGCCGCACTGTATAACTGTTTGAAATGATCAACAATCTTCATGTTGTTCTTCCGGAACCGGAAGTTGGATCCGGATGAAATTCAAGAGATTTGTTTGGCACTATAAGATCTTTCATTTGAACCTAAGTTTGCGAGAATCGGTTCAGCCCTCACCGAGAAAAGGAGTGAAATTACTAAGGGATTCTTAAAAAATCTTTTATTTGAATCTTGAACAAGAACAAAAAAGTTTCTTTACTCATGCACTAGCGTAACCTTTTCAATTTCTAAAAACTTTAGATCTAAGATTATACGAATTCTTTGTTTTCTTTGGAACCGACTTGCTGTTTGTTCCGGAACCGGAAGTCGCATCCGAACAACTGTTTTTGTACAATAACGGTTCAAAGGGTGTAGCCGGGTTTGCATATGAAAACTACCCCCAAACCGGAATTAATGTTTGATAAAATTTGTACAGGAGATGAATTTTCCAAAATTTTAACCTTTTAATTGCCATATTTGTGGAGTTAGGGTGGTTCTTCTGATTTTCATTTTATTTAAAATATTCAAAAACTTTTGAAATTGAAAAAAATCAGAAATATTGTAAGCATTTTGGGAAACCTTTCTTATTTTTTTAGAATTTTTTTCGATTTTTCGCCTTTCTCATATAGAAAGGTTATGCAATCACTTGAAAAACCGACTAGTGAAAATTGGCCCGGAGGGCCAAGTGTCATATACCATTCGACTCAGTTCATCGAGCTGAGCAATGTCTGTGTGTGTGTGTATGTGTGTGTGTGTGTGTGTGTGTGTGTGTGTGTGTGTGTGTGTATGTGTCAAATAATCTCACTAGGTTTTCTCGGAGATGGCTGAACCGATTTTGACAAACTTAGATTCAAATGAAAGGTCTCGTGGTCCCATACGGAATTCCTGAATTTCATCCGGATCCGACTTCCGGTTCCGGAGTTATAGGGTAAAGTGTGTTACTTATTGTACACCGTCTCTTAAACCGGCGAAACAAAAAACGTAAAAAAATTTCTAAACTGGTCTCAAAACTACACAAATCGATAGTTATTATCAGTAGGCAACTAAACAAACCGATTCCGGCTATCCTGGTTCCCGGTATCCGGTTCCGGAAGTACCGGAAATAGTGATCATATATACCAAAATGGATCTCACTCACTTTTCTCAGCGATGGTTTGACCGATTTCCACAAACTTAGATTTAAATGAAAGGTCTCGTAGTCCCATATGGAATTCCTGAATTTCATCCGGATCCGACTTTCGATTCCGGAATTATAGGGTAAAGTGTGTTCAATATTGTACACCATCACTTAAAATATTTTCGGATACAACAAACATTTAAATCGTAATTTGATTCGTTAGTTGGTGGCTGCACGAACCGACTTTGATTATACCGGTTCTCGGGTTCCGGTGCCGGAAGTGCATATAATAGTGAACCCATTTTGTTTTCTTAAGGATGACTTACTCAATCAAAGCACTGTTTTATTCTGTATGTTATGCATAAAAAACCTCTTGGTTTCTTTCAAAAATCGAAGAGAAAAATTTTGAATAGAATATCACAATATTATATACATGAGAAAGGCATCATTATATCACTATGTGAATTAAAACAGGTTTTTTATTCGCATTTACAATTTTGGTACCACCCTAGATTTTACATCGTTTCCTTATAGTTCAACTTACACCGTAGATTCAAAGCTCAATTTATTATTAGCAGATATTAGATTATATTATTTTTTTCCGAATTGGATTTATTTCAATGTTTAAAGTTTTGAACGAATATTAAAGCCTGGATTGTCTTCGACGGAGAGTTCCAATTAGGATTACCAGATATGCGGATTTCTTGGTATTCTACTGATTTTCAAGTACATTGGTAAAATTTACTGAATTTTATACGGATTTTGCAAAAAAATACTGATTTTATACAGATGTTTCCCACAAATATAAGTACACAGTTCGAAAAAGTCTTGTGATTTTACATCCTATTAGACGCACATAAGTGGAGCCTCGTATTTCACACAGATTTACATTCTATAACATGTAAAATTGTGTGATTTGAAAATTGCAGGAGTTTGAAATCGAATGAAATAAAAAAACAAAAGATCTAAAGCAATAGCGCGACTTGAACCGAGAAACATTAGATCACAAAGCTCGTCAGTTAATCGACTGAACCAAAGTAGCCCATATCCGCTTGATGAATAATTGATCCATATAAATTCATACAATAACGCTTGGTAGACAAGTGCAAATTACATTCGGAGCCTGTTATGAATTGTATCGTTTGCAGAATTTTGTCACCTGTAAAATTCATAATTTTTTCTGTGTAATATTATCACGCAGCCCACCTGGATTCGATCCCCAACCCCGCACATAGGATCAGAAAGCTTAAGTATGGCCTTAAAGTTAAAACCTCTATAATTGAAACAAAAAAAAAGCAATTTTACAGATAGTTTTTCCTGCTTCACCATATGATGATAGAGGAACGTGACCAATCGGTTCGACAATCGAACCGACTGCGGTAGACAAATTTCACTGGGTTAAATAATTGAAATCCTGCGCAAGTTGAACTCGACAGGTTTTTGCAGATTCTATATACGGGGCATTCCACGCAAAATCAGCCACCCAAATTTTTTTTTTCATCTAACTATTTTTTTTTCGGTATAGAACTCGAAAATATTCGACACGTATTTTTTATTTCAATATGGTACGTAGAATTTTCGAGATATGATTTTTCAAAGTTTCGCGTTTTCAAAAAAGAGCCTTTTTTCAATAGCCTATACTGTAAAATCTAATAAAGATACAAAAATTCGTCCAAGACATGAAATGTGCGTCTTTTCCTTAGCTTTCAAAAAAGCGATTCCATAAAACAACCTTTAAAGTTAGTTTAATGAAAAAGGTTAAAAATTAATAAACAAATAAAAAAATTTCAAGCTTCAAGCTAATTTTTTTCATTTTTTAGTTGAAAAAAGAAGCCTTAGGGGTTTAACTCAATCTTTGCAAAGTTTCAGAGTGGAAAGATTAATACTTTCGGAGCAGTGAATTTTTTAGTCTCGATCCGCACGCGCGGAGTGTACCGCAGTAAGCTGTGCAAAATACGTTCTACATACGGATATATACTATTTTTCCCTTTTCCACCACCCTGATACTAGATCGAATAAGGAAATTTGGCGCGCACGATCTGGCATCACTGTTTCAGAGGAGCTTTTATAATTAAAAATTGTGGCTGCAACCAATTGTTATATCTACAGATCGGTTCCAGTTGAACTGCTAAGTAGCAACTCAATTCGAACTGTCATCGCACTGATTAATCAACGAAGAAGCATACAAGATAACGGGTGGCAACTAAAATTTTGGTATTTCTTTCTCAAGCTGTCAAAAAAAGACAAACATACTTGGAGAAGATCTGATTTATTGAAATTAAACATACATTGTTCATTGTTGAAAAAAAATTAGTGAACATTTGAAAACGGTCCGTAATCGAATGTTCGGCGAAGCTTCCGTTTGATGTCGGAGCAGGAGCGTTGTACGGCCTTCATGTCAACTTTGCGAATGCATCTTTTGATTCTGTCAATCAACTGTTAGCAATTCGTGGCTCTCCAGTTATTTTTGTACACCAATGAGCTCAAAACCCCGAAGAAATCTTCGATTAGGCGACACTGAGGTAGATTTATCGGGTTGTGGTTCTTGGGTACAAATGGGATCGAATGGGTATTGCCAATTGATTGCCAACCCAGATGGCTTGAACTATGGCTTAGAAATGCCTTTCTCGGAAATGACAATGTACAGCATCACTTTCTGTTCAAACTTATGTTTAGACTAATATTTTATGTTCGGATGTACAGTAGAACTATCCGTTGAAAAGTATCAATCGTTTCCGGGAATCTGCGTCTTCGAAAGAGGGAAGTAACTTTTATCGTCCAAAACAAAACTTTTTCCGGAATAATTTTTAATGATTCAGTGGCATTGGAAATTCAGCGTTGAAATCTGTGCGTCAGTATATCCCGGGGCTCGTGTCTTCTTTCGGTACTTTATTCCGAGTCTTTTCAATGTTAAGCAGATGTTGTTGAAGGCACGAGAAAGAGAACGAAGTCCTTTTGCGTCCATAATTTTGGCTGGTCTTCCACTACCTTCCTTACGAGCAGTTGTTGGGCATCTTAGGATATTGTAAACTGTCGAAGCCGCAACATTTTCGCTTTTAAAATGTTGTACCGTATACTATTTGCCGAGATTTCTGTGCAGTTCGTAGAACTGTACAATGCGCTCGTGAAATACTTCTTGTTTCGACGGCATTTTGAGCAAAATTGAGCAAGCATGAACAAAACAGAAAATACTAGCAGAAAGAGGAGAGAGAGAGAGAGAGAGAGAGAGCTAACACATACACACTCTTAGTTCTTCCTGAGCTCGTTTGTTGTAGAGCATACAGGTTTCGGAAAAATTCCAAAATTTTAGTTGCCACCCGTTAATAATATTGATTGTGAAACACAGCATTTTAAAAAAAGCCTATAAAGGTTTTTTAGAATTTCATTCAAGAAAGCAACAAAAAATTTCGCTCTTTTTAAAATAAAACTCATTGATCTTCAGTGTAAATCATTGATTGTGAAAGTGGTAACAGTGAAAACTTGGTTAATTCAGGCTAACTCGCATTATAAAATACTCCGTCATATACTTCATATACTTCACATTTAAACAGTACGCATCATAATTGACACACGCCCACACCCGCGTACGTTTTTCTCAGTTCGTTTTTTTTTGTATTAACACTGGAATTCGATATTAGTTTGTTTGACTATCCATTTCCCGGCGAAATCGTTGAACATAGTAAGTCGCTTGGGATGGGTTGTGATTAAATATCATTCATGCTTGTTATGACGTTTGCTTTATTTTTATCTTCACTACCCAGTAATGGAGTAGAAATGTTACTAGAGTCGTGGGTGTATGAAATTTGTTTAGCGGAAAAGGTTGTGTAGACATTTAGACAAGTTTAATGATTGGCATTGGCGACGAAGTATTCGAAAAAACATATTGCAAACGTTTAGCCAAATTTAAATCTGTCATGCTCATGCCATGTATTTAACTATTCATGTTCTTGTACTGAGCTGTAATTATATTCAGTAAACTATAAAACTGTAATGAAAATATGTTAGATCTCCTTAAACTATAGTTTTATGCACTGCGTATTAACCAAACAGTATTAGATAAGTGTGTTCAGTTCAACATTAGACCTATGCATTGTTTAAAATGAGCGACAACGATGATGATAGCAAATTCGGAAGAAACCAGCCCAAACGTAAATAAACAACAGGAAACGAATGCTCGAAAGTGCGAAAGGGGATCGACGCCTGTTGATATCAGTTACTGGCTAAACAAAATACGAAGGTCAGATAAGTTGATCACGGCCTCGGTTGGTTTTTCGTTGTTTGACTATTTATGTTTACTAACATATTATACGGATCCAATAAATGTAATGGGGTGAAATTCGTATAGCTGGAATTTCGATCGGCTTCTGTCGTGATATGGCGTCATAGCCAGGGATTCGGTCTTAGCTTAAACAGTTGTTGAATCGGCGACAACATTTTATTGTATGTAAACAGTTCTCGCAAAGTTTCATTTCGAAATAATCTGAAGCGATTTGTTACATTGCATATTATTTTACTCAATTTTATTTACAAAACAAGAAACATATGTCAAAATAAATACAAACATTAAATTATAATATTGGATACTCTTTCAGGGAAACCTTGGACCAAAACTTCAGTTATTTTAAAATCACTGTAGCTCGAAAGCTTTTAGCAACATTTGTTTTTTCGGAATATTTCTACGTTATTTCATAAATCATGTTAAATGCATGTGACCTACAATGCAATGACTTTGCTTAGCTGTAAGCTACAACATCTTTGAGAAACTTGTTTTTAGGTGTAGTTTTCCAAATTTAATAAAGTAACAGTTTTTTTATAGTGCATACGCATTCTACATGGTCGTGTTAGTCACGAGAAAACATTGACGACAACACCAAATCAATCGGACCAATCGGTCATGAGATATAATGTTTTGAACATTCCCAAGGATTTTTATATTATATTCAACTTAAATGTTAGGCTAGAGTCGAAATGGTAAATTTAGGAGACTAATTGTTCGCTTTGGTAATGAAGAATTCTAATGCAAAAGAAATATTTACAAAGAAATTAATTTTCCAATTCAAATAAAATCGCTCTAGATGGAATGTCTAGCAGTTTAAAACTACTGAACGAAATGAATTATTCAAAACAACTTTAAGATCTCTGCAAGCTGCTTGCACAAGAAAAAATCATTTTACTCTGTAACAGTTCGGCTGAAAAGTTCGTATCGTTTAATAGAAACACACATTGTTTTTTTTGCCAAAATTCGTTTTTATTATTCAACATAATTGCCATCAGAGGCGATACAGCGATTATAGCGATCTTCCAACTTTTCGATACCATTTTTGTAGTACGATTTGTCCTTTGCCTCAAAATAGGCCTCAGTTTCAGCGATTACCTCTTCATTGCTTCTAAATTTTTTACCAGCGAGCATTCTCTTGAGGTCTGAGAACAGGAAAAAGTTACTGGGGGCCAAATCTGGAGAATACGGTGGATGAGGGAGCAATTCGAAGCTCAATTCGTTCAATTTCAGCATGGTTTTCATCGACTTGTGACACGGTGCATTGTCTTGATGAAACAAAACTTTTTTCTTCTTCAAATGAGGCCGTTTTTTAAAAAAATTTCGTCCTTCAAACGCTCTAATAACGCTATATAATAGTCACTGTTGATGGTTTTTCCCTTTTCAAGGTAGTCGATGAAAATTATACCATGCGAATCCCAAAATACAGACGCCATAACCTTACCGGCCGATTGTTGAGTCATTCCACGCTTTGGGTTCGGTTCATCGCGTGCAGTCCACTCAGCTGACTGTCGAATGGACTCCGGAGTGAAGTGATGGAGCCATGTTTCGTCCATTGTTATATATCGACAAAAAAAAAACGGTTTTATTTCGATATAACAGCTCCAAACACTGCTCAGAATCATCAATTCGTTGTTGTTTTTGATCGATTGTGAGCTCACGCGGCACCCATTTTGCACAAAGCTTTCTCATATCCAAATATTCGTGAATAATATGTCCAACACGTTCCTTTGATATCTTTAGGGTGTCAGCTATCTCGATCAACTTCACTTTACGGTCATTGAAAATCATTTTGTGGTTTTTTTTCACGTTTTCATCGGTAACAGCCTCTTTTGGACGTCCACTGCGTTCATCGTCTTCGGTGCTCATATGACCAGTACGAAATTTTGCAAACCACTTACGAATTGTTGGTTCGCCCGGTGCAGAGTCTGGATAACACTCATCAAGCCATTTTTTGGTATCGGCGGCACTTTTTTTCATCAAAAAGTAGTGTTTCATCAACACACGAAATTCCTTTTTTTCCATTTTTTCACAATAACAAAAGTAGCTTCACTCAAAATGCAATATCTCACAAACTAATAATCAGACAGCTGTCAAATTTATACACGTATCTTTTGAAGGTTGGTACTAACTGAAAATGGTATGGATTTAATTCTAGTGGCGCCCTCTCATAGAAACGATACGAAATTTTCAGCCGATCTGTTAGGTCCGTACATTAATGACCGCTGTCGATAGGATGAAGAGCTGAAGATTCTTCAGCTAGTGGGAACGACGGTCATCGTGGATATTGTTTATTGAACGCACAGATAGACAAATGACTGCTGAAACAAAATAACACCTGAAATCGCTGCATAGTGGAAGTACAGATATACCCTCGGGAACTGTGACTTGTAATAAAATGATGTTGAATATAAAAATGTAGGGATATTTAAAAAAAACTGTTTTTAATCCACCTTGTGGTGTAACGATGCCTTTCTTATTTTTCAATTTTCTTCTGTATATTACAGCAGAAATTCCCCGAAATACTATAATTTAGAAAAGTTTGGAAAATAGTTTTGAAGATTTCTGTCGCATAATACAGCTACATTCATGTAGTACATTTGAATTTAAGTTAGTGAAAAACTATTCAATCATATTTCAGAAAGTGCAGTGAGCTACATTTAAGAGTAACAGAGGTATTTTGGCCCACTTTGTAAAAATATCCTTCAAAAGCTGTAATATCTTCGAAAAACCCCTCCGCAATAGGTAATTTAATGCGATTAGCTTCGAATTGATGCGACATGGGTTGCTTAACAACAATTAAATCCATAAAGTTTGTTAGGTGGGCCAAAATATATGAAGTAGCCAAAATACCTGTTACTCTATTACATTTTATCACTATTGTTGATACTTCCGCAACCAAATGCTGGATATCGGCATAGTGACATTCGGTTCATTCAACCATACACTAATATGACCTACATATTTATTTACGATTCTCTATGAAAATTTGAAAAAAATGTACCGGTAGTCGGACTTGAATAAAATTCAGCAGATCTTTTATGGGATTATCAAATTATCAGACTCTCATGGTCGGCAAACTAGAGAAATTAACTAGAAAATATAAAGAAGTAGCTTATGAAAAATTTTTTCTTGAAACTGACATTTTTACACTAGGCACTCTACATCCGGAAGCAGGGGTTTAAGCCGAATGAAAATTGTAATATTTTTATGGTATCTTGGGACCTTTAATTTTAATCGAAGTTTGTGGAAATCGGTTCAGTCATCTTCGAGAAAAGTTAGTTACATTATTTCACATTTTTTGTGCATACTGGACTCGAACCCGTAGCTAGCACCTATCGGGGGAAATCGTTATGCCAATTAAGCTATCCTGCGTGTAAAACACACGAAGAAACAGTCGAATTGAACAAAAGATCCGAGTATGTTCACCTGTGCGAGGGCGCCACGGCGTTCATTTGCAGTCATTTCTTTATAGCAACCCGCTTAGACCTCAATTAGTCCGTTTTTTCATGTGTTTCACATGCAGGGTAGCTTAATTGACAAAACTATTTCCCCAAATAGGAGCTTGTTATGGGTTCGAGTCTCGTCTCTGCGGTAGCTTTTTTACGGTTTTCATCTCACACTTGTGTTCGCATATCATTTTTGAAATCTGTTTACCTCATTAGATACTGATCAAATGTAAAACTAGCTCAATACGGTTCAACGCCTTAACAAGACTAAACAAATCGTTAAAAGCGAATAATTATCAAATGATTTATTTTCATAATCTCATTTTTTAAATTTCCTTTTTAGGAGATTTTTAAGTTCAACGTTGAGAAGCGTTTGAGAAGAGACATTTTTCATTTTTTTAATCATCAAAATTTCGCTTAATTGTTGTGATGCGCTCTGAACAAGCATAATTATTGAAAAAGTTATTATTTGGATATACTTGCATTCACATTCGCTACGTGTTGTCACTGTCCTTTCTGACGTTTTGTACTACCACAAATCGAAATTCGATGCGTTAAGGATTTAAAATTTTTGGTTTGAAAAATACAGTTCATTTCAGTGTAAAAATACAGTACAAATTAAAATACAGTACATTTGAGGGTAAAAAACAGTACGCAGTATTTGGTTCGAAAATACAGTACAATACTGTAAATTACAGTACGGATACGAGCGTTACCCATAGTGTTATATACCATTTGACTCAGATCGACGAGATCGGACAATGTCTGTGTGTGCGCACTTCAACAAATTTTCTTTCGCGCTTGATTTGCTCAGATATGGATGAGCTAATTTCAATAAACTGAGGCTCGTTTGAAAGCTAATATTTAGTCATTGACCTAGTTTGAAGATCAAATGACTGTGACTGCTGGTTCCGGGGATATGATGGTATAAGTGACATAGTGAGTTTTATTCGTGTTCAATTTTCTCAAAGATGGCTAAATCGATTTCAACAAACCTAGGCTCGCTTGAAAGCTAGAGCTTTAAGATCAAATCGCTGTGACTTCTGGTTTCGGAGATATGAGTAACCGTAACGTAACCGACAAAACGTGTTGTTTTTTTTGCGGTCAATTTTCAACAGACTTAGGCTCATTTGAAAGCTAATATTTAGCCATTGACCTAGTTTGAAGATCAAATCGCTGTGATTTTTTTGTTCCGGAGAAGTATAAGTTAAGTAACCAATTAAACGCGTTTTTCACTCCTTTCAGTTTTCTTGAATATGGCTGAACCGATATCAACAAACTTAGGCTCGTTTGGAAACTGTTATTGATGCTATACGGTTCGGGTAGTATAATGGCATAAGGGACGTAAACTTCAAAACTCATTATCGCTTCAAAACTCATTTCTTGTATATGAATTAACCGATATTAACAATTTTTGATTCGTTCGAGACAAAATATGGAAAAAAATTCCAAATTTGGAGATATAATCGTTAAAATGACTTAAGTGACAAAATAATATTTCTGATAGTGATCTATTACCACGTTAAAATGTATCATTGCTGATACTTGTGGTCTGAGAAATGTTTCAAAATATATGACATAAGGGCTGACGCATGCTTCTGTTAGCTACCCGAATTAATCTCAATAAATTGGTGTCAAAAATGAGCCGAAATTAGTGTTTTAATAAATTTTTAATTATTTTAGAAAAGGCAAAAAAAATTAATGAGTTTGTTTCAATGCAAGGAAAAGTCATTATCACACCACTAGGTGGATAAGGGATAGGTTTTTTTTTAAAGTTAGATTCACGCAATGTTGCTCGAATATCAAAAATACACAGACTTGTACGTACACTCAAATGCGAACGAAGTCGACACTGCTTCGCTGCTCGCATGAAGGCCTATTTTTGGATCTGGGTCATTTCGCCGAAAGCCGTTTCACCGAAAGCCATTTCGCCGAAAGCCGTTTCGTCGAAAGCCATTTCGCCGTAAGCCGTTTCGCCGAAAGCCATTTCGCCGAAAGCCGTTTTGCCGAATGCCATTTCACCGAAAGAGTCATTTCGCCGAAAAATTCATTTCGCCGAAAGGGTCATTTTGCCGAAAGTCATTTCGCCGAAAACCATTTTGCCGAAAGTCATTTCGCCGAAAACCATTTTGCCGAAAGTCATTTCGCCGAAAGCCATTTCGCCGAAAGGGTAATTTTGCCGAATTCTTCATTAGTCTTAATATCGTAATTGGAATTGATAAAAGAAGACAAATAAAAAACGATTATGTTTACTCCCGTTTTGTTGACCTACAATCGTACTTCTGATATGATCCAGAGACCTGAATAATTTTTGTAGGTTTGTTCATGATCCTCAGAACGGAATTCCCAAAATAACTTGTTGACTTTATTAGTGTAGCTATCAGGCAATTGTTTGCGGAATTTTCCAATAACTGAGTGCAGATGGAAAAATATAAATATAATGCGGATAAATATAAAAAAAATGCGGCTTCGCCAAATAGCTTTGAGTAGACCGGGCAAACGAGGCGGTTAAAGGTTAGTATGCAAGAGGCCGCCGCTTCCGACGGCGGATCGGCGGCCAACTCAGCTGGTGTTGCTTCGGCGACTTTGTGTCGTCGAGCCATCTTGGCTTCGGTTACGTGGCTGCGCCACATGCGGAGATTTACAGCAAAAAAATATTTTTGACCCTAAAAAATTACCCTTTCGGCGAAATAACCCTTTCGGCGAAATGACCCATTCGGCGAAACGACTTTCGGCGAAATGGCATTCGGCGAAACGACTTTCGGCGAAATGGCTTTCGGCGAAATGACCCGCTCCCTATTCTTCAGAGCTTATATTCGCATAAAACAAACCCTCGAATAACTATAAGTGAATGAGGAACGAATATTCATGCAGTGACAATCGTCAAAACTCAATTCGCGATAATCATTCGTGCTGTTTTCGAAGCTAGCAAATTAAGACGTTTTCGTTTGTATTAGTACCATAGTTTCATGTGTGTGTGTTGAACCTTATCCTACCACATTCTCATTACTGCCACCCTCCGAGGTTTGATGAATTTAATAGATGAAGAATGCTTCGCGAAGGACGAATTCCAATGATCATCGGAGGAAAGTGGAGCAAATAAACGAATGACGAATGAATGTATAAAACGATCATGCACGAAGTATCTCAACAACGAAGAATGTATTTGTAGATCCAGGTTCTCCACGAGTATTGCTTGTTCATTTTCACGCTTCGCTCTTTTGTGCGAATTCGAGACGGGTGTGAGTTATATAAGATATGCGCACGATTTTCCAAAGCTTAGGCACAAATGAAAGGTCTTGTGGTCCCATAGATTTCAAATGAATTTTATTCGGTTCCAAATTCCGGTTTCGGCGCGACGATGCACAAAAAGGTCTTTTTATGGCCTGCATTTTTTCCATAACTACGTTTATTTCTTAAGCAATATACATAAGTTTTTCTTCGCCGTGGCATCCACAATACATAGTACTTTAAACCTAATACATTTCGAATATCATATTAGTATGATGGTATTCATTAGTTAATTTAAACACTGTTTCTATCAAGCGATTTACTATTATAAATTACATTGAATAAAATACATTTATTTTGTACATCATCTTATAACAGTTTAGGTTTGTTTGTATCATCACTTTTATTCATATAATAATAACAAAATTTAAATTGGAACTCCAATGGACTTAATGAAATGATAAAGAAGTTTCAT
This sequence comes from Malaya genurostris, assembly GCF_030247185.1. Taxonomy (NCBI): domain Eukaryota; kingdom Metazoa; phylum Arthropoda; class Insecta; order Diptera; family Culicidae; genus Malaya; species Malaya genurostris. Next base: position 178,777,575 of record NC_080572.1, read on the forward strand.
GTAAGGAAGGACAAGAAAGAATATCGCGCACTGGGACATTGGATAGTCTACCTTGGGTACGCAAGGAATTTATTAGTTGAGATCTGACATCACGATACTCCACGCATGTACAGACGATATCATCAATATCACGATAACCTTCGCCACAAGCACAATGATTCGTCTCGGAAAGTTCAATTCGAATGAGATGTGCATCTAACGTGTAGTGATTGGACATGAGTCTGGACATCACACGAATGAAGTCCCTACTCACATCCAGTCCCTTGAACCATACTTTTGTCGATATTTTGAGAATAATTGAGTGCATCCACCGACCCAGATCATCTTTATCCCAAGAAGTTTGTTAGTTGGCAATTGTTCTTTGGCGATACGCGCTATAGAATTCGTTGAAAGCAATCGGTCTCTTATAAATTTCACCCTCAATAGCACCACGTTTGTCTAAAATAACGACTCTTTCATTGCCTGGAATGGAGCAATGAGCCGGGACCCAAACTATTGTGATTTGATAATTAGTATTCAATATGGCGTTCAGGCACTGTTTTATTTTGCCCAAGAAAAACGGTTCATTTTTGCCAGATGCGTTTGAGCGAATGGCTTCAATTGCACTCAATCTATCTCTGAAGAGAAAATAATGGTTTCTAGATAATGTGACGATTACACTCAAACTATAATGAACTGCTGTTAACTCTGCTACACACTTAAAACAATCCCTGTGATTTTACATCTTATTAGATGCATATAAATGGTGCGTCGCTGTTCACGCAAATTCACGTGGAAGAAAATTTAATTTTTTGTCTAAAACTCCATGACATGAAATACGTTGAAATAAAAAAGAATACTGATAGCAACCGCCGCAACTTGAACCGAGAATCATTGGATCGCATGTACGTCTGTTAATCGACTGAGCCACAGAAGCATGCATTTGCTTGACTGGAAAAAGGTGCATTTAAATTTATACAGTCGCACCTGCTAGCAGAACGCAAGTTACAGTTGAAACCAATAAAATTCAAGCTCGTCTAACATTAAGTCATTACAAATAAAATTGTCCGTCACTTGACAAATTAGTTCTTTATAAATTACATCGTATGAGGGATTAAGTCATCTGTAAAATTCAATTTTTTCGGAGTGTATATATACAGATACTGGTTCTTGGAGCCTAAATGAAGCCGAAACATTATTGTTGAATATACCAAACCCAGTAGCCTCTTCAATTCGTGATCCGTCCGTGTAAAATATTTTCTCAGAGTCAATATGTCTGAACTTACTTGACAATATTTTTGGGATTTCCATCGAGCGTAGGTGTTTCGGAATTCCACGCACTTCACGCTGCATGGATGTGTCAAAAAATAAAGTTGAGTCAGGGACTTTTAGGAGGTTGTCACGGATAGAAATATATCTTGAAATGTCGATTTCCTGTGACATATAGTTGAAATATACTGTCATGAATCTTGTTTGAGATTGAAGCTCAACTAGCCTTTCGAAGTTATTAATTACCAGAGGACTCATATGGCCTGCATTTGTCATTACTTTTATACATGCTTTATAAATCGCAAAGGAACTTTTACCTCTTCTATAGATATACCAAATCCAAAATGTTAGCTATCAAATCATCTTAAAAGCGAACCACCGATTGACTAGGTGCACTGTATTCAATGTGCTCATTTATATTCTCATATGAATGGCAACACAGTAAGACAGTTAGGAATTTTCAATATTTGAATACAAACTCAAGAACGATAGTATTATATGCCAAAATGTACTCTAATGGAGGAAATTTTAGATGAAATCAAACATTGACACGATTAAAGGTCTATTTGCACCATTCCGGTCCGGTTCAGTGCCGGAACAGTTCCGTACACGGACGATGATATTTTTTCACGCGTTTCAAGCCATGTATTCGCACTTGGCCGGCTCAGTACCGACATGGAACGGTGCCGGCACTAAACCGGACCGGACAGGTGTAAATAGACCTCAAATGAGATCGTCGGCAAGATCAAAAATGTAGATTTGCGACGCGCTAGCCATTATTCCTTTGAAGGAGTGGTGTGACAGAATCATCGGCAACAGTGGCGCGGTCAGACGCGGTAAAGATTTGTAGTTGGGAAAGGGGTAGAAAGAGGACATAAACGTTGACAGTGACTCGTATTTTCGTTGCTTTTCACTCGAGTTTATGGTGGATCGAAAGGGTCAAGAGATAAAACATTTTCGAAATCCGACACCATCCGAACGGTGGCGATTGATGTGAAAACAGTAGCTCCTGCTCACGATTCATAGATTTCTCCGTCCAAATAAAAAATAAGCGAATGATTTGTTTGTTAAAATGTTAAATGTGTTTTGACCTTTTATGAAAACGTATTTTTATAATGCCGCTGAATTTTATTTTAGACAGCACTCGAGCCCAAATACGGTCGATATTTCATGCAAGCATATTATTTAAACTGTCTAAAAGTATAGTTTCTAGGTGCTGTTCTTCGAATAATAGAAATGTTTTGCCACACGTGTTTTGACTTGTCAGCATTCTAACTGCCAGCGTGTAAGAACAGATGTATACATTTAACTTCAAAATTTATTCGTTTTAAACGGAGTCCTCAATATGCATGCCAAGTTTTATGACTACACATCATAAATATTGAACAGTTGAAGAGCGGCTTTTGGCTCACTCCGAAGTCAAAAATCAGAGTGATTCGCTCAGCCAGTCTGGCACCACATCAAAATCACATAAAATAATACACTATTGAAACGGTAGTCAATCACGTTCAAATTTAGAAAAATTAGTAGATAATCGCTCGCACTTCAGCTTTTTATTGTTGTTTATTAATTCTGTTCTAATTATACTGTCTTGCCAAATAATGTTTTTCGCTTCGGTTTGGTTTGGAAGCCATAAAATTATTTTATAGGTTTATTCATTCAACACAAATATGCGGCTTTCGTGTGGTGTTGAAAGGAGAAACAAATCGACACAAGTCGGTTCGGTTGATCTTACATCGACGTTGGGGTGGAAAAGGCTGGTAGTTGAGGAGAATTCCTAGTATCTGTATGATAGTTGGACCAAACCTTTTACGTGAAAATGATCTATTAATATTAGTTGATTACAGATTAGATAGGAATCTCTTTATGAATAAATTACTTTCGGTGATTAGACTTAATTAAAGTCAAATAATGACAGCGAAATAACACGCTTGGGTGCCGAATGAGTATTATGCTATTTGATAACAGTGCATGATGGTTTCCTGAACGTAATGTACAGTGGGAAGCGTGATGGACAAAAACTGAACACATACTATTATTTTTCCTAGTTGGCTTGTTTCATTGAATATGTTGTCACGACGTTTGATCGAAAAAACACTTTTGTGAAAAACCCTTCATCGATATTGATACAGTTTTCTATTTAGACCAAGAAAATTTTTATTCCTTTTATTATTTGAACTAATTAGCTTTGGTTTTTTTCGAACAGAAATTTTTTTTTTTGAACAGCACTAGATTTTTACTCAGTCAAACAGAACTGTATTGCATGAGTTCATTTTTTCATATTCAATGTATTTACTCTACGGTTTATTTTCTTTTTCCGGTTTCTGGACAGGGTCTTGCAAACCAGTTGTCGTATGATCGAGTCCTGACTTGAAGAGATTCTTAGTGTCAGTAGGATTGTTGCACTAGTCATTTAGTTATCTCGTACACCTACGAGTGATCTGCGATGACTGTTGCTACAAAAGGTCATGTTTCCCTTTCGAATGTAGTACTCCAACTTTGGTTTTACTTCATATTGGATGGGAAATGTATCCCAAGTTGAAGTCATTCAACATCCGCTTTTTTCTATCGATGCAGAACACCTATATCGGAATAAGTTTCACGTCTGCTTCAGAGTTTTTTTTGTTTTTAGGTTTGATAATTACTTTTTTGATGACGTTTTGCAAAGCAATAATTCCTAGAAAAACATAATTTTTCACACTGAATTCCGTTTTACACGAATTCTGTTGCATGAATTTTACTTTCTTACCTTTCTTATAATTAAAAGTTTAGCAATAATTATGAAAACTGACTTTTGACCCCCCGAATGCTATATACAATTTTCTCCATCTAAGATTCAAATGGAAGGTCTTGTGCCATAGTGTAACTCACTTTTTGCGAAAATGGCACAATCGATTTTCGCCATCTTAGATTTAAATTAAATGTCCCAAAAGATGTGCAAATTTTAAATCAGACCCCGTATCTCCGCTACTGGATACATAGGTTGATTGGTGGAAAATGTAAATTTTGAGTGTAGTTTTTTCATGAGTGACCATGTGAGCGAATTCCTTAAAATTGAGTAATAAATTTCGAGTAATATCCGATGACCAAATAAAATTCTTTCAGCAATATCTATAGACTCCCAGCCCCTGATCTGTCGGATATAAGTTAGGAGATCGGCAAGCTGAGGAACAACAAAGCCGCGGGCAATGACCAGTTGCCAGGCGAGCTGCTCAAACATGGAGGAGAGGCACTGGCTAGAGCGCTGCACTGGATGATTTCTACGATTTGGGAGGAGGAGATTCTACCGCAGGAATGGATGGATTGAGTGGTATGTCCCGTCTACACAAAGGACGATAAGCTAGACTGTTGCAATTACCGCGCAATCACATTGCTGAACGCCGCCTACAAGGTACTCTCCCAAATCCTTTGCCGTCGTCTATCACCAATAGCTAAGGAATTCGTAGGGCCGTACCAAGTGGGATTTACTGGAGCCCGCGCCACTACGGATCACATATTCGCGATAAGACAAGAAGTGTCATGAATACAACGTACCCACGCATCACCTATTCATTGACTTCAAAGCGGCATACGACACAATCGATCGAGAACAGCTATGGCAGATCATGCACGAATACGTTTTCCCGGATAAACTGACGCGATTGGTCAAAGCAACGATGGATAGAGTGAATAGTCCGAGTATCGGGGACGCTCTCGAGTCCCTTCCAATCTCGGAGAGGGCTACGTCAAGGTGATTTCCACGTATCTGGAAAAACTCCAGACTGAAGCGAATTATTAAAAAGCCAGCACAAAGGGGTTGCAAGATCTAATGCTATTTTTTTCATAAATATGGGTGGAATCCCATCTGGTTCGGCACTTTTAGAGACATCCAATTTGTTTAGGGCATCGATTATGTCTAGCACTTCGATTTGATTTACATTAATATCTTCAGTTAACTCTGGAAAGAAATTAAAATATTCACGATCGCGGTCATCTTCAGAAAACTTCGTGTAGATTTATTGAAAAAAATTAGTGAAAAGATTACAAATTTCTTGTGAGTTATTATCAATGTTTTCCTGTAGATACATTCTTGACGGAAAGTTTTCTGATTTCAATTTGTTTCTAACATAACTAAAGAATTTTTTGGGCAAGACTTTATTTCCTGTTCAGTTCTTGAGTTTTACTCTTTGAATGCAGTATCAATTGCTAAACTTAGTTGGTCACAGATGTGTATGTAATTTGATAAATTGTCACTATTATGTTCTCTTTTGTATCTTTTATGAGCTTTTTGTTTTCGATTTCTTAAGTTTCTAATATGCTCGTTATACCAAACAGGATACTTTGAATTATTTTGTCGCCTAATTCTCTTTAATGGGACATGTTCATTTATTATGACGTACAGCCGTGCGTAGAAAATATCGACAGAAATTTCGACATTTCCTTCGTTTCTAAGGAGTTCTTGCCAATCTAACAGTTCGGCTGAAAAGTTCGTATCGTTTAATAGAAACACACATTTTTTTCCCAAAATTCGTTTTTATTATTCAACATAATTGCCATCAGAGGCGATACAGCGATTATAGCGATCTTCCAACTTTTCGATACCATTTTTGTAGTACGATTTGTCCTTTGCCTCAAAATAGGCCTCAGTTTCAGCGATTACCTCTTCATTGCTTCTAAATTTTTTACCAGCGAGCATTCTTTTGAGGTCTGAGAACAGGCAAAAGTCACTGGGGGCCAAATCTGGAGAATACGGTGGATGAGGGAGCAATTCGAAGCCCAATTCGTTCAATTTCAGCATGGTTTTCATCGACTTGTGACACGGTGCATTGTCTTGATGAAACAAAACTTTTTTCTTCTTCAAATGAGGCCGTTTTTTAAAATTTCGTCCTTCAAACGCTCTAATAACGCTATATAATAGTCACTGTTGATGGTTTTTCCCTTTTCAAGGTAGTCGATGAAAATTATACCATGCGAATCCCAAAATACAGACGCCATAACCTTACCGGCCGATTGTTGAGTCTTTCCACGCTTTGGGTTCCATTCATCGCGTGCAGTGCACTCAGCTGACTGTCGATTGGACTCCGGAGTGAAGTGATGGAGCCATGTTTCGTCCATTGTTATATATCGACGAAAAAAATCGGTTTTATTTCGATATAACAGCTCCAAACACTGCTCAGAATCATCAATTCGTTGTTGTTTTTGATCGATTGTGAGCTCACGCGGCACCCATTTTGCACAAAGCTTTCTCATATCCAAATATTCGTGAATAATATGTCCAACACGTTCCTTTGATATCTTTAGGGTGTCAGCTATCTCGATCAACTTCACTTTACGGTCATTGAAAATCATTTTGTGGATTTTTTTCACGTTTTCATCGGTAACAGCCTCTTTTGGACGTCCACTGCGTTCATCGTCTTCGGTGCTCATATGACCAGTACGAAATTTTGCAAACCACTTACGAATTGTTGCTTCGCCCGGTGCAGAGTCTGGATAACACTCATCAAGCCATTTTTTGGTATCGGCGGCACTTTTTTTCATCAAAAAGTAGTGTTTCAGCAACACACGAAATTCCTTTTTTTCCATTTTTTCACAATAACAAAAGTAGCTTCACTCAAAATGCAATATCTTACAAACTAATAATCAGACAGCTGTCAAATTTATACACGTATCTTTTGAAGGTTGGTACTAACTGAAAATGGTATGGATTTAATTCTAGTGGCGCCCTCTCATAGAAACGATACGAACTTTTCAGCCGATCTGTTATTTCTCGTAGCTTACGACTTGCTGAGTGATTATCGAAAATCTCCTCATACTCGTAGTCGTCGGGTCTATTAATCTGCTGTATAAATATTGAGAATTCGATTGATGTATGAAAAGCTTAATTTTTCCACAATGGAGTTGGTGATTCTATTACACAGAAATCATCGTGAATATTAGTAAATAAAAAATCTTAGTAACAGTTTTGCTTATTTTGTACACGATTAATTTGATTAAGACCTAAACCGAATATTTTGTCGAATAAGTAATAAAGTGTTTCATTCTCCCCAACGAGAGGAAGTAAAATGCTATCATTTTCAGCGTCTGGAATAAAGTCGATATTGCGCTGATTAAAGTCTCCATATATATGAACTTTAACTTCCGTTGGAAGCTTAGTCATGATTTCATCAGCAACATGCAGAAACTTTTCATATGTGGCTGTTTGGGCATTGTTAGGAGGAAAATATACTGAAACAAAAATATGTGTTTCACCTGCTAAATGAATTCTTATCCATACGTGTTCAAATTCTTTAAATTTCGTAGTTGGTATCATTTCGGCATCAAATTCTGCTAAAACAGCAATGAGAACACCTCCCCCCGATTTTTTATCAGATGTATGGAGCTCACGATCGTTTCTAAAAACGTTGTAAATGTTTCCGAAGACTTCCGTGCTGTTAACGCTATCATCCCAACTAGTTTCGGTTGCTAGAATAATTCCATACGAACACCCTAAAATATTTTTATGGATTTCATTAATCTTAAGCGCGCTCTTCATACTGTTAAAATTTTGACAATATGCTACGCTTTCTGTCGACGACGCTAGATGAGGAGATCTTATTGAACATGATTGTTGACTTATGATAATATTGTCATTATTCTCTTCTTCTGGGTAATGCGTCAAAATTGCCGAAAACAAGAATGTTGAGCACGACACGCAACGCACGTATCAGTTGACGAACATTCAGCAGACATTTGATTCGGCATCGTTGAATCGTTCATTCTAAACGAAAATAACTTAAACTGTACAACATATTCAAAGTTGGGCTCCCTTCGTACTATTCCATTTTGTTGCTCTCCGGTTCTCTAGACTTTGCGTTCCGCAAATACCGTAAATAATGGTCAAAAACTCGAAAACCCAACTTACGTCTTATAGAATGCCCTACAAAATATCTAAATTTGGCATTTCGATCCGACTTCAAGCTGTCACTTAGAACAACGGTACAAAAATTAAAATTTTTTTATACATTGGGCTCAAAATTGTTTCGATTCATAAATTATATGGTATGTATTAGTTGTTGGATAAACGAATCGAATTTCATTATACCGGTCCCCAGTTTCCGGTTCGGAAGTACTGGAAACAGTGGTCAAAATCTTCACAATAGAGTTTTCTGCTATGGTTCTGCAAAAGATATCTTTAAATATGATTCCTAAACCTTTTTAATTTGCACGTATAGCTGTTGGCACGGAACGTTTTTGGAAGCGTAATTATTCAACACGTCATAGTTGCCAAAGTATTTAGGAAATGCAAATCGTTAACAAAGGAATTATCCTACAGCTTGGTGGATTGAGAACGTTTCGACTTTCTCGTGTGGAAAGGCTATGAAATCACTGCGAAAACCATCTTTTGAAATGAAACCTGGAGGCTGTATACCATTCGAATCAGTTCGTCGAGTACACAAAATGTCTGTGTGTGTATGTATGTGTATGTATGTATATGTGAAGCCACCATCAGTTCAAGGCATTACCAATGTATGCGGGTAGACTTACAGTAGATCCGAATTTAATTATCAGATAGCTTTCATATTATTACTGTTAAGAAGGCCAAAATGGGTTATTTGGACCCGGCGCCTTCCAGCAATAACATCCAGCCATATAATAAAGATTTTCGCTGTACCAGCTTAAACCCGCCTGATGGTTTGTTTGTTAGAAGGGCGCGTCTTACTCATTTCAGACCTTCAGGGAGAAACACGAAGTTTCTCCCATGTGACTCAGGTTGGCAATCCACTCCATCATCCAGTCATTCACTTGTAAGATACCCTGATGCACTCCCTGCCCCTCACCATTGTAATAAAATAATATAATATTTGTGACGAAGTACAATATAGTAAAATAATAAGACATAATATAATATCATTTAATATAATACAATACAACAAATCGTCATACAATATAACATAATAAAATATAACATAGAGCAATATAATATCACATAATATAACATATATACTACAATATATTATCCTATAGAAGGGTTCCGTCATCATCCATCATCTCCGTTCCGCTATCCACTCATGTTCGAAAACTGACAATTATAGTAAAATCTGCTATCTCTTATCGATATGTTGACTATAGTGTTTGTCCGAAGAAAAGATGCCTACATTCCGTATCTCCTCGAAGTAATGACAGCAACATTATTATATAAGTAAAATCAAATAATATAACTCATTATAATATAATATAATATAATACAATATTATATAATATAATACAATACATATAGTATAACATAATACAATATAATACAATATAATATAATATAACATAATATAATATAACATAGTATAATATAATATAATATAATACAATATACCATACTATAGAAGGGTTTCCGTTATCATCCTTCATCTCCCTCCGCTAGTCAACTCATGCGCTAAAACTGACAATTATAGTGACATAAGCTATCTCTTATCAATATGTTGACTATAGTGGTTGGACGAACAAAGATGCCTACATTCCGTACCTCCGCGATGTTATAACAGCAGCAGTATTATATAATTAAAATCAAATAATATAACTCATTATAATATAATAAAATATAATACTATATTATATACTATAATACAATACATATAGTATAATATAATACAACATAACATAATATAATACAATACATATAGTATAACATAATACAATATAATATAATATAATACAATATACTATACTATAGCAGGGTTTACGTTATCATCCTTCATCTCCCTCCGCTAGAAGGCACAAATCTCCAAATATCAAGGGGAACGTGCCATTTGAGCCAATTTGTTCTGATTCCGCTAGACAACTCAAGTGCGAAAACTGACAATTGTGAAATATGCTACCTCTTGCTATTGTCAATTGAACAGAATATGAAAAAATGTTTAAGGAACGATCTCACCAGTATCCTGAATCCTGTATTTAACGTATTTTCAGTAATGTGTCTTGGTCGATCGCTTTACCACCTAAATTACGTGCGGTAGACACTAAATCATGCGGCCAAGATGACGCGCCAGTAGCAAAAACGTTGAACATTCGCGATTTCGATGATAGCCATCACTATAATGATCGTCCGAGTAAAACGCAGCAAATGAATTTGAGCGATCTTACGCGACGAGTGCTCCACACGAATCACTACAAATACATCGTCCGATTGATAAATCATACATGAAAAATAAAACCTTGCGACCGAACGTAGTTTCAGCCATTTGTCGTGGAGAGCACACTAAAATGAAAAATCTGTTCTCTACAGCAACTTCTGCTACTTGTCGCAAGATGGCACATCACTTTTTAAAATGTTCAGGTACTCGTGTTAACTATTTCTATTTTGGTGGTGAAATACACGATAGCGACTTGCGTGTTGCAATAATGAAATGATATCAATATTACGAAATAAAATTTGGGATTCCGCACTTTTGAT